>NC_091304.1:27461924-27526924 GCF_038502225.1 Cherax quadricarinatus
TATAATGAGATCCTTTATTGACTACGTTTCGCCCACACAGTGGACGTTTATCAAGCCACAAATAGATCTACCTGGGTAAAGAGTACATGATTATATACAGTGTGGAGAGTCAGGTGATGAATGTTGTATTTGAGACGGACCTGCAGGACCGTCTCAGATACAACCTACCCAACAGTTTCCACCTGACTTTCCACCCTATATGTACTCATGTAGTCATTACCTAGGTAGAAGACGGATCATCGCAAAATTAAGACCCGTGCCAGGACCCCAGTCTAGGTGAACATTAGATACATACATACCCAGGTAGGTAGGTAAGACACAAAGGCAACAGTTAGGCAACTTTATTCCGAAACGTTTCGCCTACACAGTAGGCTTCTTCAGTCGAATACAGAAAGTAGGCAGGAACAGTAGAGATGTGAAGACGATGTAATCAGTCCATCACCCTTGAAGTCGTAGAATTTGAGGTTGTCAGTCCCTCAGCCTGGACAACCCATTCAAGTGAGAACTGTTGGATCTGAGAGGGACCTGACCAATCAGTGGCTACATTCTCACTACTACTACTACTACTATGCACCTCTCCTTCCGACAGTATTTAAGTCTCCGCACTGTCGCTTGATCTTCAGATAGTTCCTGACTATGGAACTGAACTCTCCAGGCTGAGGGACTGACAACCTCAAATTCTACGACTTCAAGGGTGATGGACTGATTACATCGTCTTCACATCTCTACTGTTCCTGCCTACTTTCTGTATTCGACTGAAGAAGCCTACTGTGTAGGCGAAACGTTTCGGAATAAAGTTGCCTAACTGTTGCCTTTGTGTCTTACCTACCAACCTGTCGGTATTTTATACCATTTTGATGTTCATACCCAGGTAGATCTGTCTGTGACTTCTTAAAGCCCACTGTGTGGGCGAAACGTAGTCAATAAATGATCGCATAATACTGCTGTTGTGTTTATTTTTTCAAGTAGACGTAAACTCTAGTCGCCGACAGTCCTTGTGTTGAGCACTTCGCATTATGGGCGGTAGTTTGTACACATCAATAACTGTGCTGGTCGCTAAGGCTCACTTACAGCTACATCTGGCTAAACCAGTGTGGGTCATTCAGGATAAGGATGAGTAAAGCCTTGATCTTCGGCCTGCTCATAACAGATGTGTCCCTAACCCACCAAACTGTTGGTTCTACCGCAATATAAAACACTAGACCGTCAAAGCAATTATGTTAAATTTGTTACTAAAAGATGTAAATAATACATTTACTATAGTCTGCTGTACAGTAGACTATAGCAAATGTATCCAAACGTAGAATTTTCAGCTGCAGTACGACCTAATTAATCGGGATCCGGAATATGGAGAGCAATAAATTAGGACCATCGACGGCAGCCTTTATTTACGATGTATTTAATCTAGGGTAACCATGGCAAGTGGTCTTAAGTGGGAAGACTTGGAGACTGGCAGACTACGAGAGTCAGGGGTAAGGTCTTGACCAATGTGTTACCTTAAGTCACTTGAACAACAGCTTTTGTTCTGCAGGGTACAGACACTTGAGAGAATTGTGTGGGGAAATCCTGAGGTGTTGGGGGAGTGTGTTAAGTGATGCGGTCCGTGGTGTGGGTTGTGTTGGAGTCTTGTTCCGCCCAGTGACTCACTCTGAGACACCTGTACTAATACTTGGGCACCTTGCCACAGGTGAGCGGCCTCTAGCTTGTACATGACATGCTGTTAACATAGTACCTGCTGACTTGTACATGATAGACTGCTAACGTAGTACCTGCTGACTTGTACATGAGACAGTACTAACATTGTACCTGCTGACTTGTACATGAGACAGTACTAACATAGTACCTGCTGACTTGCACATGACACTGCTAACACAGTACCTGCTGGCTTGTACATGACATACTAACGTATTACCTACTACCTGGAGTCTACCTGGAGGGTATTCCGGGGATCAATGCCCCCGCGGCCCGGTCCATGACTAGGCCTCCCGGTGGATCAGGGCCTGATCAACGAGGCTGTTACTGCTGGCCGCACGCAATCCAACGTACGAACCACAGCCCGGCTGATCCGGCACCGTCTTTAGGTATCTGTCCAGCTCCCTCTTGAAGACAACCAGGAGTCTACTGGTAATGCCCCTTATTGCTGATGGGAGGCTGCTGAACAGTCTTGCGCCCTGGACACTTACTGCGTTTTCTCTTAGTGTACCAGCGACGCCCCTACTTTTCACTGGGGGTATGTTGCATCACCTGCCATGTCTTTTGCTTTCGTATGGAGTGATTTCTGTGTGCATTTTAGGGACCAGTCCTTCCAGAATCTTCCAGGTGTAGATTATATCTCTCTCTCGCCTGCGCTCTGGTGAGTACAAGTCAAGTGCTTCCAAGCGTTCCCAGTAGTTAAGGTGTTTGATGGAAGTTATACGTGCAGTAAAAGTTCTCTGTACATTATCTAGATCCGCAATTTCACCTGCCTTGAATGGGGATGTTAATGTACAGCAATATTCCAGCCTAGAGAGAACAAGTGATTTAAAAGCATCACCATTGACTTAGCATCTCTTGTCTTGAATGTTCTCATTATCCATCCTATCAGTTTCCTCGCAGAGGTAATAGTGGCATTGTTGTGGTCCTTGAAGGAGAGGTCTTCGGACATTACCCCACCCAGGTGCTTCACATTACTTTTCCGCTCTGTTGTGTGATTAGTTTGTAGTATACTCAGTCCTAGTTATTTCCTCCAGTTTTCCATAACGGAGTAGTTGAAATTTGTCTTCATTGAACATTATATTGTTCTCTGTTGCCCATTGGAAAACTTGGTTTATATCTTCTTGGAGCTTTGCCGTGTCCTCAATGCATGACACTCTCATGCAGTTCCTAGTATCGTCTGCAAAAGGGTGATACAGTGCTATGGTTTGCATCTCTGTCTGATATGAGAATAAGGAACAGGATAGGTGCGAGTACTGTGCCTTGTGGGACAAAGCTCTTCACTATGGCAACATCTGATTTAACTCGGTTTACCACTATTCTTTGTGTGCGACTGGTTAGAAAGTTGAAGATCCATCTGCCTCCTTTGCCAGTTATCCCTTTAGCACGCATTTTGTGTGCTATTGCACCATAGTCGCACTTGTCAAAGGCTTTTGCAAAATCTGTGTATACCACATTTGCATTCTGTTTGTTTTCCAGCGCATCTAGGACCATATCATAGTGGTCTAGCAGTTGCGAAAGGCAGGAGCGACCTGTTCTGAAACCATGTTGCCCTGGGTTATGCAGTTTTGGGGAGTCCAGATGGTTTGGTATCCTGCTTCTTAGAATTCTTTCAAAGATTTTTGTGATATGGGACGTTAAAGCTATTGGTCTATAGTTCTTACCTACTGCTTTGCTGCCACCTTTATGAAGTGGGGCTATATCTGTTGTTTTTAGTGACTGTGGAATCTCGCTCGTGTCTAGCTCCTTCTCCATAGCATACTTAGGGCCCGCGAGAGGGGTTTCTTGCAGTTCTTAATGAACACCGAGTTCCACGAGTCTGGGCCTGGGGCTGAGTGCATGGGCATGTTGTCGATGGCTCTCTTAAAGTATAGTGGAGTTAGGGTTATGTCATAAGTTTGGCATAAATTGGCAGGGTTTTGAGGCTCATTCATGAAAAAATTGTTTGGATTGTCTATCTTTAGACTGGTTAGTGACTCGATGAACACAGAGCCATATTGCGATTTCAGTATCTCGCTCATTTCTTTGTTGTCGTCTGTGTAGGATCCGTTTTGTCTGAGCAGGGGCCCTATACTAGAAGTGGTTTTTGCCTTGTTTTTGGCATATGAAATAAATATTTCGAATTTCTTTCAATTTCACTAATTGCTTTTAGCTCCTCTTGTCTCTCCTGGATCCTGTATGAGTCCTTTAACTTCGGCTCAATATTTTCCACTTCCCTGGTTAGCGCTTCCTTCCGTGTATCAGATAATCTGGCATTCTTGAAGAGCTCAGTGATTCTTCGTCTTCTCCTGTAGAGGGAGCGTCTCTCTCCAGTTTACTTCTTTTCTTTTTTCTTATAGGAATATACCTTGAACATACTTCAGCTACCAGGAGGTTGATCTTTTCAAGGCATTGGTTAAGGCCCATGTAATTTAAGATATCCTCCCAGCATGTTTCATTTAGGGCATAGTTTACCTGATCCCAGATGTTCTTGTTGTTGAAGTTGAATTTGGTAAAGGTACCCTCATAACTGTATGCATCTTGCCGATCAGGACTCCTGTGCATGTAAGTCTGGACTTCGATTAGATTGTGATCAGAATTTGTTGTTTTTGATATGTTTCTTACCAGGTCCTCATTATTTGTGAAAATAAGGTCTAGTGTGTTCTCCCGTTTTGTTGGCTCCACTATCTGCTGACTTAGGGTGTGTTTGTTGCAGATATTCAGCTCCTGTGTGTGTGACTTTTCATCTGAGCTACATCCAGGGATTATTTCTGCTACAACATTATTTGCCATATTCTTCCATTTTGTGTGTCTTAGATTGAAGTCACCAAGCAGCAAGATGTTTGGGGATGGGGTTGGAAAGTTATCCAGACAGGAGTCAATTTTTGATAGTTGTTCTTTGAACTGTTGGAAAGTTACATCTGGTGGCTTATATACAAGTACAATGACTAAGTTTTGGTTCTCGATTTTTATTGTCAAAAATTCAACTACATCATTTGCGGTGTTCAGTATCTCTGGGCAAATGAGCGACTCTTTGACATACAGGCCAACACCCCCTTGTTGCCTGTTCTTTCTGTCGCATCTGAAAAGGTTGTATCCAGGTGTCCATATTTCACTGTCAAAGTCATCTTTTGCGTGGGTCTCTTGTGAAGGATGCAAACAGTGCATTTGACTCCCCTAGAAGTCCACTAATGAAAGGTATTTTGTTGTTGGTGGATGGCCCTGTATATTAGCAAATATAAATGAGGTTGTGTTGCATGTTTGTTGGGGGGATTTTGTTGTTGGCGTCAGTAGTTTGTGAGTCCGGAGGCACCACTGGCTGTGCCTCCAGTCCAACAAGGCTCCAAGGTGGTGGACTATTTTCGTTATCTCTTTCCATTTTCTTTCTTCGTTTCCTACCACTAAAAAATCACTTGGGGTGTTGTCATAGCTACCATAGCTACTATGATAAGATCCCAGACACAGAAGTGCTGACTACAGCTGGCCTGCCTAGCATCTACACCATCCTAATGCAGACACAGCTTCGCTGGGCAGGTCACGTTGCTCGCATGCCAGACCACCGGCTGCCAAAGAAACTCTTGTTTGGCGAACTGCAGCATGGAAAGCGCTCTCAAGGAGGCCAAAAGAAGCGCTACAAGGACACCCTTAAGACTTCTCTGAAAGCTTTCAACATCAACCACACCATGTGGGAACTTATAGCTCAGGACAGGAATGACTGGCGAGCAGTTGTCCAGAAAGGGGCAACATCCTGCGAGGCAAGCAGAACATCACTAGCTGAGCAGCGCAGGCAGGCGAGGAAGACCAGAGCCATCAGACCCCTCGATGCCGCCACCCTTCCCTGTCCACACTGCCAGAGAACGTTTCGTGCGCGGATTGGCCTGACAAGTCATCTGCGTACCCACCATCTTTGACCCCAGGATGACTAGATGGTCCTCGTCGAATCGACGGACAAACAACAAAGCTACTATGATGTGTTGTATGGGGTGTGTGCCTCCTGGTCCCTTTTAAATGGTATGCGGTGCAGTTGGTATTGTAACATTGTTTTTCAAGGACTGAAGAATGATACATCTCAGGGTGGAAGTATTTGCAAGAGTTAGAACGACACACTCCTTAGACAGGAGGTCGCGGCATTTTTTGGGATGCTCAAAGTTGCATGCCCCATTCGTTTTCCCTGATATTCCATGTTTACAGATGCCCCAAACATAGAATTTGCACCATTTTGTTTTTGGCTGGGTACAATTCGTATTGGATGTATTCCTAATCTGTACAGAACCTAGAACTGCACTACAGTCCACCATGGCCAAACCAGAGACACCACCATCTGTTGTCATGACACCAACATTTTTCCTGAAAGAGGACTCCTCTACTACGTCTGTACTAGTGGCTATGACTGTGATGGCTGCAGAAGAGTCTACCCCGGAAGAGGACTCCTCTACTACATTTGTGCTGACTAGCACATGACACACTAACACAGTACCTGCTGACTTGCACATTCTACTGGTAACACAGTACATGCTGACTTGTACATGACATGCTAACACAGTACCTGCTGACTTGTACATGACACACTAGCACAGTACCTGCTGACTTGTACATGACACACTAGCACAGTACCTGCTGACTTGTACATGACACACTTGCACAGTACCTGCTGACTAGCACATGACACACTAAACGGTAACTGCTGACTTGTACATGACACGCTAGCACAGTACCTGCTGACTAGCACATGCCACACTAAACGGTAACTGCTGACTTGTACATGACACACTAACACAGTACCTGCTGACTTGCACATTCTACTGGTAACACAGTACATGCTGACTTGTACATGACACGCTAACACAGTACCTGCTGACTTGTACATGACACACTAGCACAGTACCTGCTGACTTGCACATTCTACTGGTAACACAGTACCTGCTGACTTGCACATTCTACTGGTAACACAGTACCTGCTGACTTGTACATGACATGCTAACACAGTACCTGCTGACTTGTACATGACACACTAGCACAGTACCTGCTGACTTGTACATGACACACTAGCACAGTACCTGCTGACTTGTACATGACACACTAGCACAGTACCTGCTGACTTGCACATTCTACTGGTAACACAGTACATGCTGACTTGTACATGGCACGCTAACACAGTACCTGCTGACTTGTACATGATACACTAGCACAGTACCTGCTGACTTGTACATGACACACTAGCACAGTACCTGCTCACTTGCACATGACACACTAGCACAGTACCTGCTGACTTGTACATGATACACTAGCACAGTACCTGCTGACTTGCACTTTCTACTGGTAACACAGTACATGCTGACTTGTACATGACACGCTAGCACGGTACCTGCTGACTTGTACATGACACACTAGCACAGTACCTGCTGACTTGTACATGACACACTAGCACAGTACCTGTTGACTTGTACATGACACACTAGCACAGTACCTGCTGACTTGTACATGACACACTAGCACAGTACCTGCTGACTTGTACATGACACATTCCAGTAAAAAGGAAGCCCGTGAATTGACCTTTAGATGGGGCGAGGCAGCTCACCTGTGTTGCTCTAGAGTCTGGCTTCACATGCCGGAAGCTTAACCTGGGTTCCTAGTGTCTGGCTTCACGTGAAGGTTGTTATAAAGCCTGGCCGAGAACTAGGGTGCAGGTATAATTGAGTGTATGATTAGGCTAATTTAATACTAAGAGCCTCGGCTTCGGACGGTGATTACTAATATAGTATTTAATCTGCGAAATAGTCTAGTAAATATTCTTCCGAAATACTGTTTTAATTTGTAGAGGATCGTGCTGGAAACTGTCTGGTCATGTGTTATACAAAGACGTGATGAGCGGTGTTGGTAGAGCAGTTTGTTGGAAAGTGTTGGTAGGCAGGGGTGAAGAGGGTAAGTAGGTGCTGGTTTATAAACCATTGAGAGACCTTGAGCAGGATATGGAGAGGGAATGAACCTTTCTAAATGACCTAACCACGTCAAGGACTCCTCCTCAGTCTTACTATATTCGAATTATTTTTTTTATATACTGGATAATTATGGAGATATCTTCATGAAAATTGCGTTGTGTGTGATAGACATTACTTAGTGGTGTTATAATGTTGGTAGAATTACCAACAATATGTTAGGGAAAAGGACACAAGTGTAACTAATCTGGCATTATTATGACAACGTTTCGCTCTCCGGGAGCTTTGTCAAGCCTTTACGCTGGACAAAGCTCCTGGAGAACGAAACGTTGCCACAATAATATGTCATATTAGTTGCATTTCTGTCCTTTTTAACTGACATTCCTTAGTGATGGTAGTTCCACAGTGATAGTAACTCCAGCTCTGCTGGAATGAAGAAACCTTTCAAGCTCTCTTAGCTGATGAACCCTTACTGGAATGCTTGACTATGTCCTCATTGCCCTACTGTTTTCTCCCGGCTCAGGCTGACTGACTCCTCAACACCATGTCTGAATCCCAGCTAGTGTGTATCACAGGAGTAGGGTAGCAACATACTGCTGATGTATCCGATTTTGTTTAATAAAAATAATATTAACGGGTCGTTGGGGAATCTTCAGCATTCATATTAAAACTATTCTACGTAAACTGCAATCAAATTAAAGACTGGTTCTGTGCCTTATTGGTGAGGTAGCAAGACTTGACACATGAACCAGCACTTACTAATCGTTGGATAAACAGTACTGGCGACCGACCCTCTACCACTCCCTCCCCCCCTGGTCCAGTTTACCCGCTGGGAGTGAAGCAGAGATAGGTTGTCCTTCCCTCCCTCCTTCCCTTTCCCTCTTTCCCTGGGGTAGTGACTGCCACTCGTGACTTGTGTAGCTGGGTTGCTCCTTGTGGTTGCTTCTTGTGAGGAGACAACCTTGACAAGTTTCCCCAACACTGCAACTCTGGCTGAGTCATCTGCTTGTTCTCGCTAGTCCAGACGTCTTCTGAAAAGTTTCCTGTGTCATGGTAATGGTTGGCAGCATAATGTACAACATACCGGACATTACACTTTTGTGTATCATAGTACTGGTTGCACCAATCTTTGTTTATTATGGTCATGCCGGGCAACATACCATGTTGCCCGGATATTTAATAATAATAATAATAATATCTTTATTTCTACAAGTACATGTACAAGGTATACAGGCCTAGCTGACATCAGTGACATAGAAAGCCGCTTGTTATCCTGAGTAGTCTGGCAAATTAAGTCAGTTTTGCCCCAGGATGCTACCCACAACAGTCGACTAACTCCCGGGTATCCATTTTACTGATGGGGAACATAGACAATCGGTGTAAAGAAAAACACCCAATGTTTCTACCCTCACTGGGAATCGAACCCAGACTGTCGCGGTGTGAAGCGAGAGCTTTAGCCACCAGGCCACGAGTCTTGTGTATCATGGTAATGGTTAGCAGCATGGTGTGCAATACAGCGATATACCAGACATCACAGAGAACACTTTAGTTACTCGTGCTGTCAAAGCTTGGCACCACTAGATATTTCACAGTTGCATTACAATACAGGGCGCTTCAGTAATCTGACTTGTTATTGGCGAGTGGCTGCCAGCTGAGAGGTACACACACTCATCGTGGCCTCGAGTCTCGTGCAGGCAGTTAAGACTGTGTGTATGTGAGTCACCCACAGCAGAGATGACAGTTTCGGCTCCTGAGCATAACTTTTTGGTAGACTCGTTGTATGCTACTCTTACCCCCCCATCCCCCCCTGTTTCTCTCTCTCACCATACTCTCATACGAGTTCCTTCTCTTGTCTAGTCTCCTAATATTGCTTCGGCCTCTTCTGAATTCTAGGTTCGTTGTTTCTCTCTGGTTGTTTTCCATGTTTACTCTCACTGCGTAAGAAGGTCCTAGTGATTTCTTCCTGTCGATTCCCCATCCGTTATATACATCATATGTAAGCACGTAGGTTGGGGCCAGGAGCTGAGGCACAGTACCGCACAAGAGACTAGGACTAAAACTCGAGGAGAAGGCAGAAATAACAGCAAAAGCACTACAATGGATCAATAAGTATCTAACAAAGAAGGAAACAGTGATTGTCCGAGAGAGAGGCATCGTAACGTACAGGTGTGACGAGCAGATTTCCACAAAGATTGTTATGGAGACCGATACTCTTCCTGGTGTACGTGAACGAGATGCCGGAGGTGAGAGTCTGGTGTCTCTCTCTTCATAGATGATGTCGAACTAATGAGGATAGAGAAGTGAACATGGAAACCCTACAAACGGACTCGTACAAACCGCAGCATTGATAACTGTTTATTGCAATACAACTCCAGCAAGTATAAGGTCAGGAAACTTTGAAATGAGCATAGAACAAACATGGAGTATTGGCTCGGGGGACAAAGGTTGCAAACTTCGCTGAAGAGAATGAATGCAAGGTGAGCACAGTACCAAGCAAATCGCCTCAGGCACATTAACGGAATAAGCTCTGCAGTATATGCACATTCGGCAACTCAAAGGTTATCTTAAAAATATCGACGCAATCATTTACGACACTATGCAACATATGCCAGCAAGATCTTGAAGTATGCAGCACCAGCTTGGAACGCACACCCGATTGAGCATGTCAAGAAACGAAACTATTTAGAGGTTTGCAACGAGACTAGGCCCGGAGCTAAGAAATATGAGTGAAGAAACTAAACCTGATGACATTATAGGACAGAAAGACCAAGGGAGCCGTGATAACGACGTGCAAAATACTAATAGGAATTGATGGGTGGGCAGGAGACACTGTTCGAGAGGTGGGAAATAGATAAACGAGGACACATTTGGTAGTTGCAAACACAGGTAAATCACAGGGCAATAAAGAAGTATTTCTTCAGCCTCAGAGTGGCCAGGATGTAACCTTTCTTGTTGCCTTGCCTCGGGGATGGGTTGTTGGACTTCATATTTGTGGCACTGATGATCCCGCTACTTCGTCACCAGTTATGCATAGCTCTTTGATGGTGATATTTTCTTGCAATTTTTATACACAGATTTGAGAGTAGGCATGATAGGGTTTACTAAGCCAGAAGCCCAGTAGCGGCTAATTTGAAAGGCAGGGCCAGGAGCTGAGACTCGATAGCTGCCGCCACAAGCAGGCGAGTACGTAGGTGCGCAAACACGCGCGCGCGCGCGCACACACACACACACACACACACACACACACACACACACACACACACACACACACACACACACACACACACACACACACACACACACACACACACACACACACACACACACACACACACACACACACACACACACACACACACCACACACCACACACCACACACATACACACACACACACACACACACACACACACACACACACACACACACACACACACACACACACACAAGGAGATCGATTGGGAGAACTTGGACCCGCATGGGGGCCAAGATACATGGAGGGCTAAGATGATGGAGGTGGTACTGGAAAACTTCATGTGCCAACACGTAAGGGACACTACAAGAGAGAGAGGAGAGGATGAACCAGCAAGGCTGGACTTAGTATTCACCTTGAGTAGTGCAGATATCAAGGACATCACATATGAAAGACCCCTTGGGGCCAGTGACCATGTGGTTTTAAGCTTCGAATACACAGTAGAGCTACAAGTGGAGGGAGAAGCAGGAAGGCCAGGACGAATGAAGCCAAACTACAAGAAAGGGGACTACACAGGAATGAGGAACTACCTGAACGGGGTTCAGTGGGACAGAGAACTGGCAGGGAAGCCAGTTAATGAGATGATGGAATATGTAGCAACAAAATGCAAGGAGGCTGAGGAGAGGTTTGTACCCAAGGGTAACAGGAATAATGAAAAAGCCAGGATGAGCCCATGGTTTACCCAAAGGTGCAGGGAGGCAAAAACCAAGTGTGCTAGGGAATGGAAGAAATATAGAAGGCAAAGGACCCAGGAGAATAAGGAGAACAGTCGTAGAGCCAGAAACGAATATGCACAGATAAGAAGGGAGGCCCAAAGACAATATGAAAATGACATAGCAGCGAAAGCCAAATCTGACCCGAAACTGTTGTACAGCCACATCAGGAGGAAAACAACAGTCAAGGACCAGGTAATCAGGCTAAGGAAGGAAGGAGGAGAGACAACAAGAAATGACCATGAAGTATGTGAAGAACTCAACAAGAGATTCAAAGAAGTGTTCACAAAGGAGACAGAAGGGACTCCAGAAAGACGGAGAGGTGGGGCACACCACCAAGTGCTGGACACAGTGCACACAACCGAGGAAGAAGTGAAGAGGCTTCTGAGTGAGCTAGATACCTCAAAGGCAATGGGGCCAGATAACATCTCCCCATGGGTATTGAGAGAGGGAGCAGAGGCGCTATGTGTACCCCTAACAACAATATTCAATACATCTATCGAAACAGGGAGATTGCCTGAGGCATGGAAGACAGCAAATGTAGTCCCAATCTTTAAAAAAGGAGACAGACATGAAGCATTAAACTACAGACCAGTGTCACTGACATGTATAGTATGCAAAATCATGGAGAAGATTATCAGGAGAAGAGTGGTGGAACACCTAGAAAGGAACGATCTCATCAACAGCAGCCAACATGGTTTCAGGGACGGGAAATCCTGTGTCACAAACCTACTGGAGTTCTATGACATGGTGACAGCAGTAAGACAAGAGAGAGAGGGGTGGGTGGATTGCATTTTCTTGGACTGCAAGAAGGCGTTTGACACAGTTCCACACAAGAGATTGGTGCAAAAACTGGAGGACCAAGCAGGGATAACAGGGAAGGCACTACAATGGATCAGGGAATACTTGTCAGGAAGACAGCAGCGAGTCATGGTACGTGGCGAGGTGTCAGAGTGGGCACCTGTGACAAGCGGGGTCCCGCAGGGGTCAGTCCTAGGACCAGTGCTGTTTCTGGTATTTGTGAACGACATGACGGAAGGAATAGACTCTGAGGTGCCCCTGTTTGCAGATGACGTGAAGTTGATGAGAAGAATTCACTTGATCGAAGACCAGGCAGAACTACAAAGGGATCTGGACAGGCTGCAGACCTGGTCCAGCAATTGGCTCCTGGAGTTCAATCCCACCAAGTGCAAAGTCATGAAGATTGGGGAAGGGCAAAGAAGGCCGCAGACGGAGTACAGTCTAGGGGGTCAGAGACTACAAACCTCATTCAAGGAAAAAGATCTTGGGGTGAGTATAACACCAGGCACATCTCCTGAAGCGCACATCAACCAAATAACTGCTGCAGCATATGGGCGCCTAGCAAACCTCAGAACAGCATTCCGACATCTTAATAAGGAATCATTCAGGACCCTGTACACCGTGTACGTTAGGCCCATATTGGAGTATGCGGCACCAGTTTGGAACCCACACCTAGCCAAGCACGTGAAGAAACTAGAGAAAGTGCAAAGGTTTGCAACAAGACTAGTCCCAGAGCTAAGAGGTATGTCCTACGAGGAGAGGTTAAGGGAAATCAACCTGACGACACTGGAGGACAGGAGAGATAGGGGGGACATGATGACGACATACAAAATACTGAGAGGAATTGACAAGGTGGACAAAGACAGGATGTTCCAGAGATTGGACACAGTAACAAGGGGGCACAGTTGGAAGCTGAAGACACAGATGAATCACAGGGATGTTAGGAAGTATTTCTTCAGCCACAGAGTAGTCAGTAAGTGGAATAGTTTGGGAAGCGATGTAGTGGAGGCAGGATCCATACATAGCTTTAAGCAGAGGTATGATAAAGCTCACGGCTCAGGGAGAGTGACATAGTAGCGATCAGTGAAGAGGCGGGGCCAGGAGCTCGGACTCGACCCCCGCAACCTCAACTAGGTGAGTACAGAGGAGAATAGGCGAATAAGGAGAGCAGTCGTAGAACCAGACATGAACATGCACAAGTAAGAAGGGAGGCCCAACGACTATACGAATATTACATAGCAGCGAAAGGCAAATCTGATCCGAAGCTGTTGTACAGCCACATCAGGAGGAAAACAACAGTCAAGGACCAGGTAATCAGGCTGAGGAAGGAAGGAAGGAAGGAAGGGAAATCACAAGAAATGACGGTGAAGTATGTGAGGAGCTCAACGTGAGATTCAAAGAAGTGTTCACTGAGGGGACAGACGGGACTCCAGAAAGGCGGAGAGGTGGGGTACACAACCAAGCGTTGGACACAATACATACAACCGAGAAAAAAGTGAAGAGGCCGCTAAGCGAGCTAGATACCTCAAAGGCGATGGGGCCGGATAACATCTGTCCATGGGTCCTGTGAGAGGGAGCAGAGGTGCTGTGTGTACCAATAGCAACAAATTTAATACATCTATCGAAACAAGGTGACTACCTGAGGTATGGAAGACAGCAAATGTAGTCCCAGTGTTTAAAATAGAAGACAAGACACGAAACATTAAACTACAGACCAGTGTCACTGACATGTAGAGTGTAAAAGGTAATGAAGACTTAGATTAGCAGAAGACTGGTGGAGCACCTAGAATGGAATGAGCTTATCAGTGACAACCAGCACGGTTTCAGGGAAGGGAAATCCTGTGTCATAAACCTACTGGAGTTCTAAGAGGGGTGGATAGATTGCGTTTTCTTGGACTGTAAGAAGGCGTTTGACAGTTCCACACAAGAGATTAGTGCAAAAGCTGGAGGATCAAGCAGGGATAACAAGGAGGGCACTGCAATGGATCAGGGAATACCTGTCAGGAAGATGGCAGCGAGTCATGGTACGTGAAGAGGTGTCAGAGTGGGCGCCTGTGACCAGCGGGGTCCCACAGGGGTCAGTCCTAGGACCGGTGCTGTTTCTGATATATGTGAACGACGTGACGGAAGGAGTAGACTCCGAAGTGTCCCTGTTTGCAGGTGATGTGAAGTTGATGAGAAGAATTCAATCGGCCGAGGACCAGGAAGAACTACAAAGGGATCTGGACAGGCTGCAGACCTTGTCCGGAAACTGGCTTCTAGAATTCAATCCCACCAAGTGCAAAGTCATGAAGATTGGGGAAGGGCAAAGAAGACGGCAGACGGAGTACATTATAGAGGACCAGAGACTACAAACCTCACTCAAGGAAAACGATCTTGCGGTGAGGAAAACACCAGGCACATCTTCTGAGGTGCACATCCACCAAATAACTGCTGCAGCATACGGGCGCCTAGCAAACCTAAGAATAGCATTCCGACATCTCAAGAAGGAATCGTTCAGGACCCTGTACACCTTGTATGCTAGGCCTATATTGGAGTATGCAGCACCAGTTTGGAACCCATACCTAGCCAAGCACGTGGGTAAATTAGAGAAAGTGCAAAGGTTTGCACTAAAGGGAATGTCCTACGAGAAGAGGTTAAGGGAAATCGACCTGACGACACTGGATGACAGGAGAGATATAGGTTATATGATAACGACATATAAAATATTGAGAAGAATCGACAAGTTGGATAGAGACAGGATGTTCCAGAGATGGGACACAGCAACAAGGGGTCACAGTTGGAAGTTGAAGACTCAGAAGAGTCAGATGGATGTTAAGTAGTATTTCTTCAGTCACAGAGTTGTCAGAAAGTGGAATAGTCTGGGACGTGATGTAGTGTTGGTAAGATCCATATATAGCTTTAAGAAGAGGTATGATAAAGCTCATGGAGCAGGAAGTGACACATAGCGGCCAGTGAAGAGGCGGGGCCAGGAGCTGTGACACGACCCCTGCAACCACAACTAGGCGAGTACACACACACACACACACACATACACATACAAAACACACACACATACACGCACACTGATGACAGAGGGAAGGACTAGGGGTGCTATGTTAACCTACTAAATACTGAGAAGAATTGATAGGGAAGACAAACGGGAAACGGGAACATCTAAGCACAGCTGGAAGTTGAAAGCACAGGTGAGTTTCAGGGACGTTAAGAAGTATTTCTTCAGTCTGAAAGTAGTCGGGAATTGGAACGACCTGGACAGTGGAGTGGTAGAGGCAGAATCTATACATGACGTTAAGAGTTCGAGAATGAGACCAGTAGAGGTCAAGAGCTGGGATGCGACCCTTGCAGTCACATATAGGCGAATATATATACACATACACAGTCATACATATATACGCGCGCACACTACCTTTTTCATATGTTTCACCATCAGGAGAGGACATGAGAGAGAGAGAGTGAAATATTTCCCTCCGTACAGATGTGGATGATGCAGGTAGTGGTAAGTAAATTAGTGAAGCACTCGTACATATGACCAGATGGTGCAACTTTTAGTTGGATCCATATTAATGGTGGTATATACTGTGTCAGTGTGGTTATACTGTTTCCTCTGCTATGCCTTTCTTTCTCTTCTCTTCTCTTCCCTCCCTCTTGTCTCCTTCTTTCCCTGTTTTTCCTTCTCTCCCTCTCCCCTTCCCTCCCTCTCTCCTTAGGTGCCTCCCATTTTTGCTTTGATTATTACCTGAGGAGTGTACAGGCCACCTACCGTGTAGGGATGGGGTGATCTTGGGAAGTATCAGTAGGTAGAGGATCACTTGTGTTGTAGGCTGTGTTAGTAATGCCAGAGTACTGCGGCTGGAACACTTCATTGGTCTTATCACAACTACTCTTGACACATTTTATATGGTGTTAACCTACGCTACTTCTTCATCCATCTCATTCCACTTTTCTACCATCTTAAAGCTAAAGTTGTTCTTTAAACATGTCTGTTATTCATCCGTGTCTTTTGTTTCCACCGTGTTCCTTTGTGCATCTCTTGAAACCATCTATTCCTATCTGCGCTGCCGAAGCCTCTTTAGTATTTAGTACGTCGTGATCATGTCGTCCCTTGTAAGACATGAGAGACTGACCAGATCCTCTCCTCCGAGGTCATTAGGTTTACTTCTCCCCGTCTCATCTGAGAGAGCATTGCTCTCAGCTATGGGACTAGTCTGGTTGTGAGGTGAAGCAGGTAGGGGAACACGTCAGTGGCCCAGTCTGTGCACTAATAGTTAGCTAACAGTCGTTCCCTGTTTTAAGTAGCACCATCTGCCATTGCTGCTTAAAACAGGGTAGCAGTAGCAACTGTAGTAGCAATTGTCACGGTGGAAGCAATAACAACGGTGATAGCAGTAGCCACGGTAGTAGCAATAGCAACGGTGATAACAATAGTCACGTGGTAACAATAGCAACGGTGGTAGCAATAGTCACGTGGTAACAATAGCAACGGTGGTAACAATAGCAGCGGTGGTAGCAATAACAACGGTGATAGTAGCCACGGTGGTCGTAGTAGCCGCGGAGGTAGAAGCCAGGGTGGTCGTAGTAGCCACGGAGGTAGTAGTAGCCACGGTGGGTAGTAGTAGCCACAGTGGTAGTAGTAGCCACAGAGGTAGTAGAAGCCAGGGTGGTCGTTTTGGCCATGGAGGTAGTAGTTACGGAGGTGGTAGTGGCCGCGGTGGTAGTAGGAGCCACGGTGGTGGTAGTAGTGGCGCCACGGTGGTAGTAGTAGCCACAGAGGTACTAGTAGCTACGGTAGTAGTAGTAGCCACGATGGTAGTAGCCACGGTGGTGGTGGTAGTCACGGAGGTACTAGTAGCTATGGTAGTAGTAGTAGCCACGGTGGTAGTAGTAGCCACGGTAGTAGTAGTAGTAGCCACCGAGGTACTAGTAGGTACGGTAGTAGGAGTAGCCACGACAGTAGCAATTACTGCTCCAACAAAAGATGGAAGAGCTCATTTGAAAACTTACAGCAACGGACTCGCGAAGAATTTCAGCAACGGTTACAAAAGAGAATGAAGCAGTACACAAAACACTGACGAAAGAGCAACAGTAGAAGCTGTAAAAATCACCTAGTCACAGACTTTGCAAAAACAGTTGGAAGTACAGAGGCAAAATACAGTTTCAACAGCAGCAGTAACAGAAGTAAGACGGTTTGCAAACAATAACAACAACAGGTTTAACGACCAGGAAGAGAAGGTAGCCAGAAACATGTGAGAAAGTTACGGGGTTGAGAAATATGATAGTGTGAAGGACGCAAACCACGAGGGATTCCATGGGACGTGAAGTATTATTATGATTACAGTCAGGGAAAGCTCTCTAGACCCGTGTGGCTCATTCAATGCTGCACGGCAGATCCAATGTTCATGTAAACACCATTATCAGCGCTATTATTATTTCAGAAAAATGACGACGCGCTGACAGTATGGAAAATAAGACACTGATTACAGAGGAAAGTATTCAACATTTTACCACACTCATTTTGTGGTGAAAAGTTGTACAGTAAAGACGCCTTTGCAGTTAACTTCTTTCTATTATTATTATTATTATTAATATTATTATTATTATTATTATTATTATTATTATTATTATTATTATTATTCGTGAAGTACTAAACCAGTATGGAATATTCAAGGCAATGAATATCATTATCAAGTAGAGAAACTACCCAGAACATACGATGCAGTTCAGCAAAACTGGGGATTTGCTGGATCATTAAAAAAGAAGAATGTGTGTGGACTACCTCTAAAGCCAGTAATACTTCAGTTAAGCCTGGACCAAATAACCAAGTTCTTAAATAACGTGGAAATTTAGGAGATTCTACCTATTGAAGCTGAGGACTGAGTGGCTTTGACCTGCATCATAACTTTTAGAATAAAGAACACGAATACTGCCATCCCCTTTAAAGTATTCTCGTGGAACTACAGTAGTGTGTGTCGTTGTCAGACTGACATCGTGCAATATTTGTTGGAAAATTGACGTGGATACGGTGACGCTACAGGAAGCGCCACCCGACGAGACGTATACACAAGCCATGACAGCGGATATGACGAATTCTGCTCCTCCGTCCCCTTTCCCCTTTACCGGTACCAGGAGAGGATTTATGTCGGGAATAAGTTGAGACTATGACATTATAGCTACACGTTAGTCAATGTACACTCAATATATCAGTGTTCACTTTCCTGCTGGCACGCTCAGGGTTGATGAGTTCCTTCAGCTGCTCTGCGATGCCCATTCTCATGCAGAGAAAGGACAACCAGTCTCACGAGAGAGAGATAGGGAGGAAGGGTATTATACACAAGTCCCTTTCCACACTCTTGTTCTTGAGCTGCTTGTCACGGGATAATGATGAGGTACACGAACTATCCACTCCTATTCTTCCGCCACCGCTCAGGATGAGCACGGGGTGCACAATAAACTAACCACTCAGCCGACATATCTAAAAAACTAAAACATACATATGGTAGGCCAGTTACAAACCTTTGCACTTTCGCTAATTTCTTGACGTGTTTGACCGGGTGTGGGTTCCAAACTGGTGCTGCGTACTCCAGTATGGGCCTGACGTACACGTGTTTAAAGTCTTGAACGATTCCTTACTGAGGTACCGGAACGCTATTCTCAGGTTTGCCAAGCGCCCATATGCCGCAGCAGTTATCTGGTTAATGTGTGCTTATGGCGATGTACACGGTATTATACTCACTCCTAGGTCTTTCTCCTTGAGTGAGGTTTGCAGCCTTTGGTCTCCTAGCCTATACTCTGTCTGCGGTCTTCTTTGTCCTCCTCCGATCTTCATGACTTTGCATTTGGCGGGGTTAAATTCTAAGAGCCAGTTTCTGGACCACGCATCCAGCCCGTCCAGGTCTCTTTGTAGACCTGTCTGGTCCGCGTCTGATTTAATTCTTCTCATCATTTTCACGTCATCTGCAAACAGGGACACTTCTGAGTTTATCCCTTCCGTCATGTCCTTTACATATACCAAGAATAGCACTGGTCCCAGGACTGACCCCTGTGGGACCCCGCTCGTCACCGGCGCCCACTGTGATACCTCATCACAGACCATGACTCGACTGTTGCTATATATATATATATATATATATATATATATATATATATATATATATATATATATATATATATATATATATATATATATATATATATATATATATGCAAAACATCCACTGTGAAAGAATAATGAAATTCCAAGCGCTTTCGTGACTACTCACATTATCACATTGTTCCTTGATAATTTGAGTAATCACGTAAGCGCTTGGAATTTCATTATTCTTTCCCAGTGGTTGTTTTGCATATATATATATATATATATATATATATATATATATATATATATATATATATATAAATATATATATATATATATATATATATATATATATATATATGCATGCAAGTCTTAAAGCATAAATGCGCTAGAAAATATAGAAAGAAGAATCATATATATCAGAAACCTTTCCTAGGAAGATAGGCTGATGGCACTGAATTTTCGTTCTCTAGAAAGACTTAGAATTAGGGAAAATGATTGAATTGTACAAATGGAAAGCCCGAATAAATCAAGGAGATATAAATAACGTCCCGAGAGTATCTAACCAAGACAGGACTCGTAGCACTGGATTCAGTACTTTTATAATGACGTAAATTCTCATAAGGACTTGAACATTATATTCAGCTTAGCATATGACATGACTTATTGTAAGTTTTATTTTCAGTATTTATTATTATTATTATTTGGTATGCTTTTCTGTATATTACTGGGCTAGTATGTAAACTAAACTAATGACTTCATTTGTGTCAGTTTTAAATAATTAAATAACAAAAAGGCACAATACCGTGACTGGAACGATACACAAATAAACCCGCACATAAAAGAGAGAAGCTTACGACGACGTTTCGGTCCGACTTGGACCATTGACAAAGTCACACTGTGTGACTTTGTCAATGGTCCAAGTAGGACCGAAACGTTGTCGTAAGCTTCTCTCTTTTATGTGCGGGTTTATTTGTGTATAGTTTTAAATAATCATGGACTGTTATAAAGCCAGCAGGTTTGTTGTCGACTTGGCGCTGTTATTATCGTAGCCACCACAGTAGTACTAATGTGGCTGCCTTCGCGGCTAAATCTTGTGGCCTTAAAACAAAACAAAGAATTAGACATACAAGAACAGAGACAGGACTCCCTCGACCACAACTAGGTTAGTAAACACGGGTCTCAGTATCTTGTCAGGGAAAGAAGAGTAAGGGATCACAGAGGGGGGTAACTGCAGACACAACCAAGCCATAGAAACATCAAGAAGCATTGTTCACAAGTACAGTAGGAAAAGTAACGCATTAAACTTGAGTACTACACACTGACATAGACGTTTAGTCCATACAAGAGTTCAAAGAAACGAACCATACCACGGGTGGGGATAGAACGCGCGATCAGTCATTAAACTCCAGACTGGGCCAGTTGACTACAAGATTCGTCCAACTAGGTATATTTATACACCATAGAAAGGTTAGCATAGGCACCACTGTGACCACAAATGCAAGTTTTTACAGACGAATCTCCTGTCAGCGTGGCCGTGACTAGCTCTAGCTCAAGACCCCTCAAAGCCAGCTGGCCCAGTGGCTAGCGCGTCTATGACTGATCGCGGGTTCTATCCCCACCCGTGATATAGTTTGTTTGCAGTCGTGTCATTACGAGTTCAAAGAAACGAACAGTTCTCTTAGCTGGTAAGAGCTAAGGTTAAATCTTCTTAAACTCAAATAGAAAATTACACATTCTGTTGTTTGGTTGATATTTATATAATTCTAGGCAGCTTTGTTAACTGTGAGCGCACGTATTTTACTTGAAATAGAGATTTGCCATTATTTTTAAGCCGTGTATTCGTTTCATTACTTATCCTTTGGCAGCTACCCCCCCCCCCCATACTTCCACTTCCTCCTCCCAACCATTTTTTTATTAATCAGCTTAACTGAAGGATTTGCATTTAAATCCGGCGATCTTTCATGTGTGTGAGATTACCTATTTGTAGTTACAGGAGCAGAGCTATCCTGGCAGTGTCCCGTCTTCACTGTTTAATTTGTCTTATCATTTGTAAAAGTTTCCAGTGGTTGTTGTGCTCTAGAAAAGCTTTCTAGTATCCTTTCAGTATTGCTTTTTTCTCACTTTAAAATTGTGGCCATGTGTTCTGCCTTGTGATGGCGCTAAGAAATCTTTATTATTCTTAGTTTTTTTATGACCTTATAAGGTACGTGGGTATCATGTCTCCTCCTGTTAACTGTGATGTATTGTGAGACATTATTACTGCTTTTATTATTTCACTGAGTTGTATAATATCAGGATGTTAGTGCTTCCAGTGTGCTTCATTTAGTGCTCACTGGAATGTTATATTTAGTTCCTCAAGTCTGCCATACTCTCATTTTATCAGCCTTTATTCTTTGTATTTTATCTTTTACATTTGTCTTTTCATATATTTTTAGTATCAGTTTTCATTTACATTTTATCTCTCACATTTAATTTGTCTTATTATACTTAAAAGATATTAATTTCTGTAACTTTTGGTGTTTCTTTTTGTTAATATTGACAGTTTTTTTTTTTTTGTTCCTCAATTTTGCCCTTCCTCCTTAATGAATAAGAAGTTACATTATTTATAATATTTTTGCAAATTGGTTATAGTTACATTCACTACATCCGGGTTCTTTCTTCTTCACTGACGATGCTTGTGTATAATATTCACCCGATCATTTTTCAGTCACGTATTTTCTTTTCCTGTGTTTTCGTCTAGCTTTGATGTGCTTTTGTCAGACTCGTTTCGTATCCTGGTAGATCATGTGTAGCTGTATGTGGATACGTATGTGGCTACGTGTGTGTGTGTGCATATAACTATGTATGTATGTGCATGTATCAGTAAGTGTGGGTGTGCGTGTTGTGGCGGTGGTAGCAAGGTAAAAGATGCAGGAAATAT
This sequence comes from Cherax quadricarinatus, assembly GCF_038502225.1. NCBI lineage: Eukaryota > Metazoa > Arthropoda > Malacostraca > Decapoda > Parastacidae > Cherax > Cherax quadricarinatus. Next base: position 27,484,293 of record NC_091304.1, read on the forward strand.
CTCGGTATACGCTTCAAGGTGCACTGCTGCTGCTGCTGCTTCTGCTTCTGAAGTTGCTTTTGCTGCTGCTGCTGCTGCTGCTGCTGCTGCTGCTGCTGCTGCTGCTGCTGCTGCTGCTGCTGCTGCTGCTGCTGCTGCTGCTGCTGCTGCTGCTGCTGCTGCTGCTGCTGCTGCTGCTGCTGCTGCTGCTGCTGCTGCTGCTGCTGCTGCTGCTGCTGCTGCTGCTGCTGCTGCTGCTGCTGCTGCTGCTGCTGCTGCTGCTGCTGCTGCTGCTGCTGCTGCTGCTGCTGCTGCTGCTGCTGCTGCTGCTGCTGCTGCTGCTGCTGCTGCTGCTGCTGCTGCTGCTGCTGCTGCTGCTGCTGCTTCTTCTTCTTCTTCTTCTTCTTCTTCTTCTTCTTCTTCTTCTTCTTCTTCTTCTTCTTCTTCTTCTTCTTCTTCTTCTTCTTCTTCTTTTGTTGCTTTCTAATGCTGATTGATTCAGCTGGTGAAGTTGCCGCTGCTGTTGTTACTGGAAAGTGTCTTGAGTCTCTCTCTTTTTTTGAGGACTTTTTTATTTTATACGATCTCTATCATTACACTACATTCTGTTTTCTAATTCATCTAGGAGGATGAACCCTGGCTGGTCTTGGTTACTAGATGACCCCTGGCTGGTCTTGGTTACTAGATGACCCCTGGCTGGTCTTGGTTACTAGATGACCCCTGGCTGGTCTTGGTTACTAGATGACCCCTGGCTGGTCTTGGTTACTAGATGACCCCTGGCTGGTCTTGGTTACTAGATGACCCCTGGCTGGTCTTGGTTACTAGATGACCCCTGGCTGGTCTTGGTTACTAGATGACCCCTGGCTGGTCTTAGTTACTAGATGACTCCTGGCTGGTCTTGGTTACTAGATGACCCCTGGCTGGTCTTAGTTACTAGATGACCCCTGGCTGGTCTTGGTTACTAGATGACCCCTGGCTGGTCTTGGTTACTAGATGACCCCTGGCTGGTCTTGGTTACTAGATGACCCCTGGCTGGTCTTGGTTACTAGATGACCCCTGGCTGGTCTTAATTACTAATGACCCCTGGCTAGTCTTAATTACTAGATGACCCCTGGCTGGTCTTGATTACTAGATGACCCCTGGCTGGTCTTGATTACTAGATGACCCCTGGCTGGTCTTGATTACTAGATGACCCCTGGCTGGTCCTAATTACTAGATGACCCCTGGCTGGTCCTAATTACTAGATGACCCCTGGCTGGTCTTAATTACTAGATGACCCCTGGCTGGTCTTATTACTAGATGGTCCCTGGCTGGTCTTATTACTAGATGACCCCTGGCTGGTCTTGGTTACTAGATGACCCCTGGCTGGTCTTGGTTACTAGATGACCCCTGGCTGGTCTGGGTTACTAGATGACCCCTGGCTGGTCTTGGTTACTAGATGACCCCTGGCTCGTCTTAATTACTAGATGGTCCCTGGCTGGTCTTAATTACTAGATGACCCCTGGTTGGCCTTAATTACTAGATGACCCCTGGCTGGTCTTAATTACTAGAGGACCCCTGGCTGATCTTAATTACTAGATGACCCCTGGCTGGTCTTAATTACTAGATGACCCCTGGCTGGTCTTATTACTAGATGGTCCCTGGCTGGTCTTATTACTAGATGACCCCTGGCTGGTCTTAATTACTAGATGACCCCTGGCTGGTCTTATTACTAGATGGTCCCTGGCTGGTCTTAATTACTAGATGACCCCTGGCTGGTCTTAATTACTAGATGGTCCCTGGCTGGTCTTAATTACTAGATGACCCCTGGCTGGTCTTAATTACTAGATGACCCCTGGCTGGTCTTAATTACTAGATGACCCCTGGCTGGTCTTAATTACTAGATGACCCCTGGCTGGTCTTAATTACTAGATGGTCCCTGGCTGGTCTTAATTACTAGATGACCCCTGGCTGGTCTTAATTACTAGATGACCCCTGGCTGGTCTTAATTACTAGAGGGTCCCTGGCTGGTCTTAATTACTAGATGGTCCCTGGCTGGTCTTAATTACTAGATGACCCCTGGCTGGTCTTAATTACTAGATGACCCCTGGCTGATCTTAATTACTAGATGACCCCTGGCTGGTCTTAATTACTAGATGGTCCCTGGCTGGTCTTAATTACTAGATGACCCCTGGTTAGCCTTAATTACTAGATGACCCCTGGCTGGTCTTAATTACTAGATAACCCCTGGCTGGTCTTAATTACTAGATGACCCCTGGTTGGCCTTAATTACTAGATGACCCCTGGCTGATCTTAATTACTAGATGACCCCTGGTTGGCCTTAATTACTAGATGACCCCTGGCTGATCTTAATTACTAGATGACCCCTGGTTGGCCTTAATTACTAAATGACCCCTGGCTGGTCTTATTTACTATATGACCCCTGGCTGGTCTTGACTACTAGATGACCCCTGGCTGGTCTTGATTACTAGATGACCCCTGGCTGGTCCTAATTACTAGATGACCCCTGGCTGGTCCTAATTACTAGATGACCCCTGGCTGGTCCTAATTACTAGATGACCCCTGGCTGGTCTTGGTTACTAGATGACCCCTGGCTGGTCTTGGTTACTAAATGACCCCTGGCTGGTCTTGGTTACTAAATGACCCCTGGCTGGTCTTGGTTACTAAATGACCCCTGGCTGGTCTTGGTTACTAGATGACCCCTGGCTGGTCTTGGTTACAAGATGACCCCTGGCTGGTCTTGGTTACTAGATGACCCCTAGCTGGTCTTGGTTACTAGATGACCCCTGGCTGGTCTTGATTACTAGATGACCCCTGGCTGGTCTTGGTTACTAGATGACCCCTGGCTGGTCTTGGTTACTAGATGACCCCTGGCTGAGCTTGGTTACTAGATGACCCCTGGCTGGTCTTGGTTACTAGAAGACCCATGGCTGGTCTTGATTACTAGATGACCCCTGGCTGGTCTTGGTTACTAGATGACCCCTGGCTGTTCTTGATTGCTAGATGACCCCTGGCTGGTCTTGGTTACTAGATGACCCCTGGCTGGTCTTAATTACTAGATGACCCCTGGCTGGTCTTATTTGCTATATGACCCCTGGCTGGTCTTAATTACCAGATAACCCCTGGCTGGTCTTAATTACTAGATGACCCCTGGCTGGTCTTCATTACTAGATGACCCCTGTCTGGTCTTAATTACTAGATGACCCCTGGCTTGTTTTAGTTACAAGATGACCCCTGGCTGGTCTTGGTTACTAGATGACCCCTGGCTGTTCTTGATTGCTAGATGACCCCTGGCTGGTCTTGGTTACTAGATGACCCCTGGCTGGTCTTAATTACTAGATGACCCCTGTCTGGTCTTGATTACTAGATGACCCCTGGCTGGTCTTGATTACTTGATGACCCCTGGCTGGTCTTGATTACTTGATGACCCCTGGCTGGTCTTGATTACTTGATGACCCCTGGCTGGTCTTCTTTACTAGATGACCCCTGGCTGGTCTTGGTTACTAGATGACCCCTGGCTGGTCTTGATTACTTGATGACCCCTGGCTGGTCTTCTTTACTAGATGACCCCTGGCTGGTCTTCTTTACTAGATGACCCCTGGCTGGTCTTGGTTACTAGACCCCTGGCTGGTCTTGGTTACTAGATGACCCCTGGCTGGTCTTGGTTACTAGATGACCCCTGGCTGGTCTTGGTTACTAGATGACCCCTGGCTGGTCTTGGTTACTAGATGACCCCTGGCTGGTCTTGGTTACTAGATGACCCCTGGCTGGTCTTGGTTACTAGATGACCCCTGGCTGGTCTTGGTTACTAGATGACCCCTGGCTGGTCTTAGTTACTAGATGACTCCTGGCTGGTCTTGGTTACTAGATGACCCCTGGCTGGTCTTGGTTACTAGATGACCCCTGGCTGGTCTTGGTTACTAGATGACCCCTGGCTGGTCTTGGTTACTAGATGACCCCTGGCTGGTCTTAATTACTAATGACCCCTGGCTACTCTTAATTACTGGATGACCCCTGGCTGGTCTTGATTACTAGATGACCCCTGGCTGGTCTTGATTACTAGATGACCCCTGGCTGGTCCTAATTACTAGATGACCCCTGGCTGGTCCTAATTACTAGATGACCCCTGGCTGGTCCTAATTACTAGATGACCCCTGGCTGGTCTTAATTACTAGATGACCCCTGGCTGGTCTTATTACTAGATGGTCCCTGGCTGGTCTTATTACTAGATGACCCTTGGCTGGTGTTGGTTACTAGATGACCCCTGGCTGGTCTTGGTTACTAGATGACCCCTGGCTGGTCTTGGTTACTAGATGACCCCTGGCTGGTCTTGGTTACTAGATGACCCCTGGCTGGTCTTAATTACTAGATGGTCCCTGGCTGGTCTTAATTACTAGATGACCCCTGGTTGGCCTTAATTACTAGATGACCCCTGGCTGGTCTTAATTACTAAAGGAGCCCTGGCTGATCTTAATTACTAGATGACCCCTGGCTGGTCTTAATTACTAGATGACCCCTGGCTGGTCTTATTACTAGATGGTCCCTGGCTGGTCTTATTACTAGATGACCCCTGGCTGGTCTTAATTACTAGATGACCCCTGGCTGGTCTTATTACTAGATGGTCCCTGGCTGGTCTTAATTACTAGATGACCCCTGGCTGGTCTTAATTACTAGATGGTCCCTGGCTGGTCTTAATTACTAGATGACCCCTGGCTGGTCTTAATTACTAGATGACCCCTGGCTGGTCTTAATTACTAGATGGTCCCTGGTTGGCCTTAATTACTAGATGACCCCTGGCTGGTCTTAATTACTAGATGGTCCCTGGCTGGTCTTAATTACTAGATGACCCCTGGCTGGTATTAATTACTAGATGACCCCTGGCTGGTCTTAATTAAAGAGGGTCCCTGGCTGGTCTTAATTACTAGATGGTCCCTGGCTGGTCTTAATTACTAGATGACCCCTGGCTGGTCTTAATTACTAGATGACCCCTGGCTGATCTTAATTACTAGATGACCCATGGCTGGTCTTAATTACTAGATGACCCCTGGCTGGTCTAAATTACTAGATGGTCCCTGGCTGGTCTTAATTACTAGATGACCCCTGGTTGGCCTTAATTACTAGATGACCCCTGGCTGGTCTTAATTACTAGATAACCCCTGGCTGGTCTTAATTACTAGATGACCCCTGGTTGGCCTTAATTACTAGATGACCCCTGGCTGATCTTAATTACTAGATGACCCCTGGCTGGTCTTAATTACTAGATGACCCCTGGTTGGCCTTAATTACTAGATGACCCCTGGCTGGTCTTAATTACTGGATGGTCCCTGGCTGGTCTTATTACTAGATGACCCCTGGCTGTTCTTAATTACTAGATGACCCCTGGCTGGTCTTAATTACTAGATGACCCCTGGCTGGTCTTAATTACTAGATGACCCCTGGCTGGTCTTAATTACTAGATGACCCCTGGCTGATCTTAATTACTAGATGACCCCTGGGTGGTCTTAATTACTAGATGACCCCTGGCTGGTCTTAATTACTAGATGACCCCTGGCTGGTCTTATTGCTAGATGGTCCCTGGCTGGTCTTATTACTAGATGACCCCTGGCTGGTCTTAATTAGTAGATGACCCCTGGCTGATCTTATTACTAGATGGTCCCTGGCTGGTCTTATTACTAGATGACCCCTGGCTGGTCTTAATTACTAGATGACCCCTGGCTGGTCTTAATTACTAGATGGCCCCTGGCTGGTCTTAATTACTATATGACCCCTGGCTGGTCTTAATTACTAGATGGTCCCTGGCTGGTCTTATTACTAGATGACCCCTGGCTGGTCTTAATTACTAGATGACCCCTGGCTGGTCTTAATTACTAGATGACCCCTGGCTGGTCTTAATTACTAGATGACCCCTGGCTGGTCTTAATTACTAGATGACCCCTGGCTGGTCTTAATTACTAGATGACCCCTGGCTGATCTTAATTACTAGATGACCCCTGGCTGGTCTTAATTACTAGATGGCCCCTGGCTGGTCTTAATTGCTAGATGACCCCTGGCTGGTCTTATTGCTAGATGGTCCCTGGCTGGTCTTATTACTAGATGACCCCTGGCTGGTCTTAATTAGTAGATGACCCCTGGCTGGTCTTATTACTAGATGGTCCCTGGCTGGTCTTATTACTAGATGGCGCTGGCTGGTCTTATTACTAGATGGTCCCTGGCTGGTCTTAATTACTAGATGACCCCTGGCTGGTCTTAATTACTAGATGACCCCTGGCTGGTGTTATTACTAGATTACCCCTGGCTGGTCTTAATTACTAGATGGCCCCTGGCTGGTCTTAATTACTTGATGACCCCTGGCTGGTCTTAATTACTAGATGACCCCTGGCTGATCTTAATTACTAGATGACCCCTGGCTGGTCTTAATTACTAGATGACCCCTGGCTGGTCTTAATTACTAGATGGCCCCTGGCTTGTCTTATTACTAGATGGTCCCTGGCTGGTCTTATTACTAGATGACCCCTGGCTGGTCTTATTACTAGATGGCCCCTGGCTGGTCTTATTACTAGATGGCCCCTGGCTGGTCTTATTACTAGACCCCTGGCTGGTCTTATTACTAGATGGCCCCTGGCTGGTCTTATTACTAGATGGCCCCTGGCTGGTCTTATTACTAGACCCCTGGCTGGTCTTATTACTAGATGGCCCCTGGCTAGTCTTATTACTAGATGGCCCCTGGCTAGTCTTATTACTAGATGGCCCCTGGCTGGTCTTATTACTAGATGGCCCCTGGCTGGTCTTATTACTAGACCCCTGGCTGGTCTTATTACTAGATGGCCCCTGGCTGGTCTTATTACTAGATGGCCCCTGGCTGGTCTTATTACTAGACCCCTGGCTGGTCTTATTACTAGATGGCCCCTGGCTGGTCTTATTACTAGACCCCTGGCTGGTCTTATTACTAGATGGCCCCTGGCTGGTCTTATTACTAGATGGCCCCTGGCTGGTCTTATTACTAGATGGCCCCTGGCTGGTCTTATTACTAGATGGCCCCTGGCTTGTCCTAGACCCTGCAGGTTACGTAATATAATTTGTAATGTAACTCAGTCTCTCGTGTTAGTAATTGTTTGTATGTTTCTCTCGTGAGAATTGTTCTCCCTATTTTTATAATGTGGTGATTTAATAATTATTAAACCACGTTGACCACCACGCATGCTTGGCAGACAGAACTTCATCTCGTGATTTGCAGACAGAACTTGGTCTCGTGATTAGCAGACAGAACTTGGTCTCGTGATTAGCAGACAGAACTTGGTCTCGTGATTAGCAGACAGAACTTGGTCTCGTGATTAGCAGACAGAACTTGGTCTCGTGATTGGCAGACAGAACTTGGTCTCGTGATTAGCAGACAGAACTTGGTCTCGTGATTGGGAGACAGAACTTGGTCTCGTGATTAGCAGACAGAACTTGGTCTCGTGATTAGCAGACAGAACTTGGTCTCGTGATTAGCAGACAGAACTTGGTCTCGTGATTAGCAGACAGAACTTGGTCTCGTGATTGGCAGACAGAACTTGGTCTCGTGATTAGCAGACAGAACTTGGTCTCGTGATTAGCAGACAGAACTTGGTCTCGTGATTGGCAGACAGAACTTGGTCTCGTGATTAGCAGACAGAACTTGGTCTCGTGATTAGCAGACAGAACTTGGTCTCGTGATTAGCAGACAGAACTTGGTCTGGTGATTGGCGGACAGAACTTGGTCTGGTGATTGGCAGACAGAACTTGGTCTGGTGATTGGCGGACAGAACTTGGTCTGGTGATTGGCGGACAGAACTTGGTCTGGTGATTGGCAGACAGAACTTGGTCTGGTGATTGGCGGACAGAACTTGGTCTGGTGATTGGCGGACAGAACTTGGTCTGGTGATTGGCAGACAGAACTTGGTCTGGTGATTGGCGGACAGAACTTGGTCTGGTGATTGGCGGACAGAACTTGGTCTGGTGATTGGCGGACAGAACTTGGTCTGGTGATTGGCGGACAGAACTTGGTCTGGTGATTGGCGGACAGAACTTGGTCTGGTGATTGGCAGACAGAACTTGGTCTGGTGATTGGCGGACAGAACTTGGTCTGGTGATTGGCGGACAGAACTTGGTCTGGTGATTGGCAGACAGAACTTGGTCTGGTGATTGGCGGACAGAACTTGGTCTGGTGATTGGCGGACAGAACTTGGTCTGGTGATTGGCAGACAGAACTTGGTCTGGTGATTGGCGGACAGAACTTGGTCTGGTGATTGGCAGACAGAACTTGGTCTGGTGATTGGCGGACAGAACTTGGTCTGGTGATTGGCGGACAGAACTTGGTCTGGTGATTGGCAGACAGAACTTGGTCTGGTGATTGGCGGACAGAACTTGGTCTGGTGATTGGCGGACAGAACTTGGTCTGGTGATTGGCAGACAGAACTTGGTCTGGTGATTGGCGGACAGAACTTGGTCTGGTGATTGGCGGACAGAACTTGGTCTGGTGATTGGCAGACAGAACTTGGTCTGGTGATTGGCGGACAGAACTTGGTCTGGTGATTGGCAGACAGAACTTGGTCTGGTGATTGGCGGACAGAACTTGGTCTGGTGATTGGCAGACAGAACTTGGTCTGGTGATTGGCAGACAGAACTTGGTCTGGTGATTGGCGGACAGAACTTGGTCTGGTGATTGGCGGACAGAACTTGGTCTGGTGATTGGCGGACAGAACTCTGTGTACGGAATTAGCCATATTGGTTCGTCCATGTGAAGGTTAACATTCACAAATGCCGGGCAGCACACCGAGGTAACGTTTTGTCTGTACAACAGACTTTGTTTTTCGAAGTGGAAGGTCTTGTACCGGCTGTTGTACAGGCTTTTGTACAGGTATCTATTCAGGCTGTTGTACAAGTTGTTGTATAGGCTGTTGTACAGGGTGTTGTACAGGTTGTACAGAGTGTTGTACATGTACAGGGTGTTGTACAGGTACAGTGTGTTGTACATGTACAGGTTGTACAGGGTGTTGTACAGGTTGTACAGTGTTGTAAAAGGTGTTGTACAGGGTGTTGTACAGGTTGTACAGTGTTGTAAAAGGTGTTGTACAGGGTGTTGTACAGGTTGTACAGGGTGTTGTACATGTACATGTTGTACAGGGTGTTGTACAGATTGTACAGGGTGTTGTACAGGTTGTACAGAGTGTTGTACATGTACAGGTTGTACAGGGTGTTGTACAGGAGTGAGGTTGTTTGAGTTTTACTCTGCTTTTATGTGTATTTCAACCATTGTGTCTCCCATGTACCGTCTCTCTTCCCCTCATGAAGGTGACCAGGATCCAAACACTACTGCCAGGATCCAACTGTCGTACTGCCAGGATCCAACTGTCGTACTGCCAGGATCCAACTGTCGTTCTGCCAGGATCCAACTGTCGTACTGCCAGGATCCAACTGTCGTACTGCCAGGATCCAACTGTCGTACTGCCAGGATCCAACTGTCGTACTGCCAGGATCCAACTGTCGTACTGCCAGGATCCAACTGTCATACTGCCAGGATCCAACTGTCGTACTGCCAGGATCCAACTGTCATACTGCCAGGATCCAACTGTCGTACTGCCAGGATCCAACTGTCATACTGCCAGGATCCAACTGTCGTACTGCCAGGATCCAACTGTCATACTGCCAGGATCCAACTGTCGTACTGCCAGGATCCAACTGTCGTACTGCCAGGATCCAACTGTCGTACTTCCAGGATCCATCTGTCGTACTGCCAGGATCCAACTGTCGTACTGCCAGGATCCAACTGTCGTACTGTTAGGATCCAGCTGTCGCACTGCCAGGATCCAACTGTCGTACTGCGAGGATCCAACTGTCGTACTGCCAGGATCCAACTGTCGTACTGCCAGGATCCAACTGTCGTACTGCCAGGATCCAACTGTCGTACTGCCAGGATCCAACTGTCGTACTGCCAGGATCCAACTGTCGTACTGCCAAGATCCAACTGTCGTACTGCCAGGATCCAACTGTCGTACTGCCAGGATCCAACTGTCGTACTGCTAGGATCCAACTGTCGTACTGCCAGGATCCAACTGTCGTACTGCCAGGATCCAACTGTCGTACTGCCAGGATCCAACTGTCGTACTGCCAGGATCCAACTGTCGTACTGCCAGGATCCAACTGTCGTACTGCCAGGATCCAACTGTCGTACTGCCAGGATCCAACTGTCGTACTGCCAGGATCCAACTGTCGTACTGCCAGGATCCAACTGTTGTACTGCCAGGATCCAACTGTCGTACTGCCAGGATCCAACTGTCGTACTGCCAGGATCCAACTGTCGTACTGCCAGGATCCATCTGTCGTACTGCCAGGATCCAACTGTCGCAGTACTGCCAGGATCCAACTGTCGTACTGCCAGGATCCAACTGTCGTTCTGCCAGGATCCAACTGTCGTACTGCCAGGATCCAACTGTCGCAGTACTGCCAGGATCCAACTGTCGTTCTGCCAGGATCCAGCTGTCGTACTGCCAGGATCCAACTGTCGTACTGCCAGGATCCAACTGTTGTACTGCCAGGATCCAACTGTCGTACTGCCAGGATCCAACTGTCGCACTGCCAGGATCCAACTGTCGCACTGCCAGGATCCAACTGTCGTATTGTTAGGATCCAGCTGTCGTACTGCCAGGATCCAACTGTCGTACTGCCAGGATCCAACTGTCGTACTGCCAGGATCCAACTGTCGTACTGCCAGGGTCCAACTGTCGTACTGCCAGGATCCAACTGTCGTTCTGCCAGGATCCAGCTGTCGTACTGCCAGGATCCAACTGTCGTACTGCCAGGATCCAACTGTTGTACTGCCAGGATCCAACTGTCGTACTGCCAGGATCCAACTGTCGCACTGCCAGGATCCAACTGTCGCACTGCCAGGATCCAACTGTCGTATTGTTAGGATCCAGCTGTCGTACTGCCAGGATCCAACTGTCGTACTGCCAGGATCCAACTGTCGTACTGCCAGGATCCAACTGTCGTACTGCCAGGGTCCAACTGTCGTACTGCCAGGATCCAACTGTCGTACTGCCAAGCTCCAACTGTCGCACTGTTAGGATCCAACTGTCGTACTGCCAGGATCCAACTGTCGTACTGCCAGGATCCAACTATCGTACTGCCAGGATCCAACTGTCGTACTGCCAGGATCCAACTGTCGTACTGCCATGATCCAACTGTTGTACTGCCAGGATCCAACTGTCGTACTGCCAGGATCCAACTGTCGTACTTCCAGGATCCATCTGTCGTACTGCCAGGATCCAACTGTCGTACTGCCAGGATCCAACTGTCGTACTGTTAGGATCCAGCTGTCGCACTGCCAGGATCCAACTGTCGTACTGCGAGGATCCAACTGTCGTACTGCCAGGATCCAACTGTCGTACTGCCAGGATCCAACTGTCGTACTGCCAGGATCCAACTGTCGTACTGCCAGGATCCAACTGTCGTACTGCCAGGATCCAACTGTCGTACTGCCAGGATCCAACTGTCGCACTGCCAGGATCCAACTGTCATACTGTTAGGATCCAGCTGTCGTACTGTTAGAATCCAACTGTCGTACTGCCAGGATCCAACTGTCGTACTGCCAGGATCCAACTGTCGCACTGCCAGGATCCAACTGTCATACTGTTAGGATCCAGCTGTCGTACTGTTAGGATCCAACTGTCGTACTTCCAGGATCCAGCCTCCGTACTGCCAGGATCCAACTTTCGTACTGCCAGGATCCAACTGTCGTACTGCCAGGATCCAACTGTCGTACTGTTAGAATCCAGCTGTCGTACTGCCAGGATCCAACTGTCGTACTGCCAGGATCCAACTGTCGTACTGCCAGGATCCAACTGTCGTACTGCCAGGATCCAACTGTCATACTGCCCACACTCGTGAAAGATAAAAACGTTTACAAAGCAAGCTTTAAGAACGTTTCCCTAGGTGTAGAGCTTTATAATGACGTAAAGCTGTACACAGCGAAAGGTTGTCCCTGGACGAGGTGCTGCTTTACCTGAGTTCAGTTTTGAGCTGTGACATTCAATTCAATTCAAGTTTATTCTCTATAAGGGTTACAATGTGGGGTTTACAGGTTTTGGGTATTGTGTGGTTTACATGTTATAAAATAGTAATTACAGAGGGGGCCACTAGGACACCTAGCATGGCTAGGCATTTCGAGCAGACTTAGATTAATTCTTAACATTAAATCCTTACAGATTATGGTATTAAGGCTAGGTGACTACATCATAATTTGTGAGTTTAGCAATGTGAATGTTTTTGTTTTAGCACAATACAAGGTGTCTATATTGGAGTATCATAGACAAACTTATGACTAGTTAGGATTTAACATTGTTACTTCTGTGATAATTATGTTTGCGCTGACGGAAACAAAAATATTTCTTGTGCATATTTCCTTTTAAAGATAATTTATGGTGTTTAAATTAAATGTGTTGTGTTGTAAACGCCAATATTGTTATGAACTCGTAATTTGTTTAGTAAAATGAAAATGGTGTTATCAGTATGGTTGTGATGAGCAGGGTACCCATGTATGGGTACCCAGAGTACCCATGTATGGGTACCCAGGGTACCCATGTATGGGTACCCTGGGTACCCATGTATGGGTACCCAGGGTACCCATGTAAGGGTACCCAGGGTACCCATGTAAGGGTACCCAGGGTACCCATGTATGGGTACCCTGGGTACCCATGTATGGGTACCCAGGGTACCCATGTAAGGGTACCCAGGGTACCCATGTAAGGGTACCCAGGGTACCCATGTATGGGTACCCTGGGTACCCATGTATGGGTTCCCAGGGTACCCATGTAAGGGTACCCAGGGTACCCATATTTGTTGGGAGTTGTTTCACCCACCAGAGGCTTTATCACTTTAATATAGAGATACGGTAAACTTATTGATATTGTGTACTATTAATGTAATGAAAGGAGCCAGCAGCAACAGCCTAGTTGACTAGGTTGGCACCAGACGAGCCTGGCTCATGGCCAGGCTCCGAGAGCAGGAAGAATCTTGAAACTCATCAGAGGTATATCAAAGGTATAGAATTATATGGGAGACCAAAGAAGTGGAAGTAGGGGAGCAATGTAGTGGTGGTGGTGGTGGTGGTTGTCACAGCTCTAACGGGCTAGCTACTAGAGATGTAATTTATTTGATAGCCATGGAAGAAGTGGTCAGGTTTGACGTGCGATGTAGTAGTAGTAATAGTAGTAGCTACCATCAGATAAATTACATCACTAACAGCCCACGCCCAGGCGTGTGTGACCAGTACATAATTGCTCCACTACTATAAAGGTCTCCTATTCTCATGTCTCTGTATCAGATGGATCACGATACCCTGGCGTTGCACACGTATTTATTCAATATTTTGTTATTATTAAAAAAAAATGGGCTAGGTTGGGTGTGGGAGCTTTCAGACCATTAGCCTTAAAGAAAATAAAACCACCGACCCCTCTCCGGTGTTAAAAAAAAAAAACTGCAAAAATAACTGTTTTAATCAAGACAAGTCGAGTCTCGAGATGAGGATTTACACAGTCGTCCACTTTGTCTAGAAGTTTAAGATGTGAAGGTAGGCAGGCAGGCAAGTAGGCAGGCAGGCAGGCAAGCAGGCAGGTAGGCAGGCAGGCAGGCAGGCAGGCAGGTAGGCAGGCAGGCAGGCAGACAGGCAGACAGACAGACAGGCAGGCAGGCAGGCAGACAGGCAGACAGACAGGCAGGCAGACAGGCAGGCAGGCAGGCAGACAGGCAGGCAGACAGACAGGCAGGCAGGCAGGCAGACAGGCAGGCAGGCAGGCAGACAGACAGGCAGACAGACAGGCAGGCAGACAGGCAGTCAGGCAGGCAGGCAGACAGACAGACAGGCAGACAGACAGGCAGGCAGGCAGGCAGACAGGCAGGCAGGCAGACAGGCAGGCAGACAGACAGACAGGCAGGCAGACAGGCAGACAGGCAGGCAGACAGACAGACAGGCAGGCAGGCAGGCAGGCAGGCAGACAGGCCGGCAGGCAGGCAGGCAGGCAGGCCGGCAGACAGGCAGGCAGACAGACAGACAGACAGGCAGGCAGACAGACAGGCAGACAGACAGACAGACAGGCAGGCAGACAGACAGACAGGCAGGCAGACAGACAGACAGACAGACAGGCAGGCAGACAGACAGGCAGGCAGACAGACAGACAGGCAGGCAGACAGACAGGCAGACAGACAGACAGACAGGCAGGCAGGCAGACAGACAGGCAGACAGGCAGACAGACAGGCAGGCAGGCAGACAGACAGGCAGACAGACAGACAGACAGACAGACAGACAGGCAGGCAGGCAGGCAGACAGGCAGGCAGGCAGGCAGGCCGTACAAGTGTGTGGCGCATACTCTGTGAGAGCCACCTCTGCCTCATCTTGAGCTTGACAACTACTGCCGTGGAGAAAGTACGAAATACAACTTAGCAGTTTGGCTGCCTTGTTTGCCAGATGCACCACGTGGGTGTTCATGTCGTAGCCAGGTTTCACCTGCAGGGTGCGCAGTAGACCACTCAGTGCTACGTCACTTCACACCTTTGGTGCTGACGTCATTCGTTCTAGAGATCACCATCTGGAGTTTCTCACTTTAAAATGTAACCTACCATAATTTTCCCCAGGCAGAGTTGCAGGTTACTGATTGATGTAGCAGTGGGTTGCGTGGGTAGTGGGCATCTCTCCTTTTGGCTCAAATGAAGGTTGAAGGGCAGTCGTGAGCGTAGGCTTGACATGGAGGAGTAAGACTTAACATATTGATTTAAACAGTGTACAAGGCAGCCAGCACACCCTGTCATACCCTGCCACTGATTGACATTAACAAGGCAGCCAGCACATACCCTGTCATACTCTGCCACTAATTAACATTAACAAAGCAGCCAGTACATACCCTGTCATATCCTGCCACACCCTGCCACTGATCAACTACAGTAGCAAGGCAGCCAACACACACCCTGTCATACCCTGCCACTGATTAAGAAGGCAGCCAGCACATACCCTCTCGTACCCTGCCACCGATCAACTACAGTAACAAGGCAGCCAACACACCCTGTCATACCCTGCCACTGATATTAACAAGGCAGCCAGCACAAACCTTGTCATACCCTGCCACTGATCAACTACAGTAACAAGGCAGTACACATTTTGTCACACCCTGCCACTGATCATCTACAGTAACAAGGCAGCCAGCACATACCGTGTCATACCCTGCCATTGATCAACTACAGTAACAAAGCATCCAGCACACACCCTGTCATACCCTGCCACTGATCAACTACAGTGGCAGAGAAGGTGCAGAGATTGGTTGATGAGTTTGGTAGGGTATGTAAAAGAAGGAAGCAAAAAGTGAATACAAGAAAGAGTAAGGTGATGGATAAAGAAAATAGGTAACGGAAGACTGGATATCAGATTGGAGGGAGAGAGTATGAAGGTGGTGATTGTGTTCAGATATTTGGGATTGGTGTCAGCAGATGAGTCTATGAAGGATGAGGTGAATCATAGAATTGACGAGGGGAAAAAGGTGAGTGGTGCACTGAGGGTCTGTAGATACAAAGAACTTCATCCGTGAAAGCAAAGAGAGGAGTGTATGAGAGTATAGTTATACCAATGCTCTTGTATAAGTGTGAGGCATGGGTTGTGATTGTTGCAACAAGGAGAAGGCTGGAGGCAGTGGAGATGTCATGTCTGAGGGCTATGTGTGGTGTGAATATAATGCAGAGAATCCGTAATTTGGAGATTAGGAGGAGGTGCAGGATTACCAAAACTATTATCTAGAGGGCTGAGGAAGGGTTATTGAGATGGTTCGAACATGTAGAGAGGATGGAACGAAATAGAATGACTTGGAGAGTATACAAATCTGCAGTAGAGGGAAGGCGGGGTAGGGGTCGGCCTTGGAAAGGTTGGAGGGAGGGGGTAAAGATTTTGTGTGCGAGGGGCCTTGACTTCCAGCAAGCGTGCGTGAGCGTGTTAGACAGGAGCGAATGGAGACGAATGGTTTTTAGGACTTGACATGCTGTTGGAGTGTAAGCAAGGTAACATTTATGAAGGAATTCAGGGAAACTGGCAGGCCGGACTTGATTCCTGGAGATGGGAAATGCAGTGCCGGCACTCTGAAGGAGGGGTGTTAGTGTTGCAGTTTTATAAATGTAGTGTAGGCGCCTTTGGCAAGACAGTGATGGAGTGAATGATGAAAGTTTTTCTTTTCCGGGTCACCCTGCCTTGGTGGGAAACGGCCGATGTGTTAATAAAAAAAATGAACATTGTTTCACAGATCATTGATTACCTACCTACATCATTATAAAAAGTCAGGTGTTGTTGGGGGGAGGGGGCGGCAGCGGCAGCGAAGTGTAGTCTTGACTTTATATGCCTTCCTGTTAACTTTTTATTTTTTATAGTTCCTTGATAATGTGAGAAGTCAAGAAAGCGCTTGGAATTTCACTATTTTTCACCGTGGTTGTTCTGCGCATACATTTATATATACATGTTGTGGAGGACGTTTTATGAATACGGTAGTCAATTTTTTATAGGGTGAACTACTAAGCCAGAGGAAGGTCTCGATCAGATGACGAGAACTGAATGGAACGAGTTATCACATGACCAAGACTTGCATGAGGTGGATATTTCCAGATTTCACCTAAAACACAAAACATCACCCAATCTTGAATAACTTAATAATATGAAAATGGTCTTGGGTCACTGATCCACATCACATAGAGACGAAATTAAATATAGAAGACATAATGACAGTGGCGCACCAGGAATTCTTTCTTGATGGGGGGGGGGGCTTTGAAATGATAAAATGCTGAAAGAATCTTAAATCGTCTTCAAAAACGTGTGATTTTCAGTATGTATGTGAAATTTCTTGAACCAGGGTACTTTATGGTCACTAGTCAACATAATACATTGAAAATCAGTTATTAATTTGAAAAGTATTTTCTTCAGGGGGGATACAGGTTCCCCCTCCCTCACTTTACCCTGTGTCTGCGCCACTGTGTGATAGTTACATGAATGATACTCAGTAAGATGGATGAAGTAGACAAGAGGACATTTGATGTGTGAGGAAGCAGAACACAAGAACACAGTGGAAACTAGAAGTTGAAATTAGCCGGAGGGACACAGAAAAGAAGTCTTAGTGTGAGGTTAGTGAGCAAGCGGAATGCTTTAGCAAGAGGTGTAGTGGAGTCAATATATAGATTTCACAGCAGGTGTGACAAACCAGTAGGGCCCAGAGTAGCCACACCACATACTTCATTGTTGAAAGATGGGGCCCAAGAGCTGGATCCATGCCCAGCTGACATAAATGAGCGATTACAATTAGGCCAGTACGTACGTTCATACACGCACACAATAACGGAAGTGAGACAAGAGAGAGAAGGGGTTGGGTGGATTACATTTTCTTAGACTGCAATAAAGCATTTAATACTGTACCTCAGGTGAGACAGGCATCAACTTAAGAAGCAATCAGGAATAACTGGGAAGGTACTCCAGTGGATCAGAGACTATATGAAAGAAAGAAATGTCAGAATGAGGATAGAAGGACTAGGGGAGACATAATAACAACATACAAAATACTCCAAGGAGTTGGTAGGGCCAGGCTGTTTGACAGGCGGGAAATAGGTCCTCGGGGGCACAGCGAGAAATTAAAGACACGGATGAGTCACTTGGATGTCAGGAAGTATTTCTTTAGTCTCAGGGTGTTCGGGAATTGGAATGATCTCGACGAAGTGGTGGATGTAGACTCCATACATAATTTTAAGAGTAAGTGCGATGGGGTCTACGAGGCTAGGAGAGAGAATCTGGCAAGCGGCAAGTTAGAGACCAGGAGCTAAGACCACATATAGGCGAGTCTCTCTGTCTCTCTCTCTCTCTGTCTCTCTGTCTCTCTCTCTCTCTCTCTCTCTCTCTCTCTCTCTCTCTCTCTCTCTCTCTCTCTCTCTCTCTCTCTGTCTCTGTCTCTGTCTCTCTCTGTCTCTCTCTGTCTCTCTCTCTGTCTCTCTCTCTGTCTCTCTCTCTGTCTCTCTCTCTCTGTCTCTCTCTCTCTCTCTCTCTCTCTCTCTCTCTCTCTCTCTCTCTCTCTCTCTCTCTCTCTCTCTCTCTCTCTCTCTCTCTCTCTCTCTGCCCTGGTTGCCACTCCATGTTAGCACGGTCGATTTAGATGGGAAAGGAAGGTGACGAGGGGGAAAGAGGTGAGCGAGAGGACGTGGGAGGGAGGGTAAGGGAGGTGAGGAAGATGGAGGAACTGGGGGAGGAGGTGAAGTGGATCCGGCCAACTTCCACACGCACACCCATCACTGCATGTTTTGTATGTTCAAGGGATGTTTGATAACAATATTCTGTAGCCACTAGGCATTACAATGATGCTGTTTTTGTAAGATTAGTTTTTGTTGGTGGAAATTTATTAGGTAGATTGTGGGTAGTAAACGATAGTATTGGATATTGCTGGGTGATGGCGGAAGTGTGGGTGGGTGAATTATGGTTGCGGGTGGTGGTATGGGTGGGTTGGTATGGTAGTGGCTGAAGGGAAATACCTAACTAGTTATTGGTTATGACTGTCTTGGTGACCGACGAAGCGCTGGATGAAGACTTCTGTATGGTTCATGAATTTCATTAAAGGAACCGTCAACACAACTCAAAACAATGGAGACGAGAGTCTCTAAGATAGAGCAGCGTTTAGGGTTGAGAGACAATCTCAGGTTATTGCATGGAAGCCAATTTTTAAATAAAATTATAATTTACCCTACTTGAATCAAGGTAAAGCTTCATTAGAGGTAAACACATCAACACCAAAATTTTGAAGGTGGCCACAAGTTGCACTCTGTTATTGTACACCAGCCAATAAATCCAAGTTTATTAACTAAGTAAATCGGCAAATTTATGCAGCCTAAATTGAGAAATTTTTCATTACTTTCATAAGATGTATCAGCCATTCAAGACTGAAACCGGTCACATTATTATTAGAATTACGGGGAAGAGCTAAACCCGTAGGATTATGCACTGCCTGTGGGGGGGGGGATGTAGAAGGTATTCAGGCTGAATTCAGGGAACTGGAGCAGAGATACAGTTCCCTAGACCAAGAGCCCCTCACCAACGTCAAGGAACCTTCCTTGACGGGAAAACCGGTCAGAAGAGACCCAAGTTATTTCATGGGAAAAAATACCGTAAAATTAAAAAAAAAATAAAATTGGGAAATTCAGTTCAACTCTCCACCACAAGCAGCAACATCCTACACTCTCCACCACTAGCAGCAACATCCTACACTCTCCACCACTAGCAGCAACATCCTACACTCTCCACCACTAGCAGCAACATCCTACACTCTCCACCACTAGCAGCAACATCCTACACTCTCCACCACTAGCAGCAACATCCTACACTCTCCACTAGCAGCAACATCCTACACTCTCCACCACTAGCAGCAACATCCTACACTCTCCACTAGCAGCAACATCCTACACTCTCCACTAGCAGCAACATCCTACACTCTCCACTAGCAGCAACATCCTACACTCTCCACCACTAGCAGCAACATCCTACACTCTCCACTAGCAGCAACATCCTACACTCTCCACCACTAGCAGCAACATCCTACACTCTCCACTAGCAGCAACATCCTACACTCTCCACCACTAGCAGCAACATCCTACACTCTCCACCACTAGCAGCAACATCCTACACTCTCCACCACTAGCAGCAACATCCTACACTCTCCACCACTAGCAGCAACATCCTACACTCTCCACCACTAGCAGCAACATCCTACACTCTCCACCACTAGCAGCAACATCCTACACTCTCCACCACTAGCAGCAACATCCTACACTCTCCACCACTAGCAACAACATCCTACACTCTCCACTACTAGCAGCAACATCC
Source organism: Cherax quadricarinatus (assembly GCF_038502225.1). Taxonomy (NCBI): domain Eukaryota; kingdom Metazoa; phylum Arthropoda; class Malacostraca; order Decapoda; family Parastacidae; genus Cherax; species Cherax quadricarinatus. The sequence goes on from NC_091304.1 coordinate 27,504,169, forward strand.
TACACTCTCCACCACTAGCAGCAACATCCTACACTCTCCACTAGCAGCAACATCCTACTCTCTCCACCACTAGCAGCAACATCCTACACTCTCCACCACTAGCAGCAACATCCTACACTCTCCACCACTAGCAGCAACATCCTACACTCTCCACCACTAGCAGCAACATCCTACACTCTCCACCACTAGCAGCAACATCCTACACTCTCCACCACTAGCAGCAACATCCTACACTCTCCACCACTAGCAGCAACATCCTACACTCTCCACCACTAGCAGCAACATCCTACACTCTCCCCACTAGCAGCAACACCCTCCACACGCCACCACTAGCAGCAACATCCTACCCTCTCCACCACTAGCAGCAACATCCTACACTCTCCACCACTAGCAGCAACATCCTACACTCTCCACCACTAGCAGCAACATCCTACACTCTCCACCACAACATCCTACACTCTCCACCACTAGCAGCAACATCCTACACTCTCCACCACTAGCAGCAACATCCTACACTCTCCACCACTAGCAGCAACATCCTAGCAGCAACATCCTACACTCTCCACCACTAGCAGCAACATCCTACACTCTCCACTAGCAGCAACATCCTACACTCTCCACCACTAGCAGCAACATCCTACACTCTCCACTAGCAGCAACATCCTACACTCTCCACCACTAGCAGCAACATCCTACACTCTCCACCACTAGCAGCAACATCCTACACTCTCCACCACTAGCAGCAACATCCTACACTCTCCACCACTAGCAGCAACATCCTACACTCTCCACCACTAGCAGCAACATCCTACACTCTCCACTACTAGCAGCAACATCCTACACTCTCCACCACTAGCAGCAACATCCTACACTCTCCACCACTAGCAGCAACATCCTACACTCTCCACCACTAGCAGCAACATCCTACACTCTCCACCACTAGCAGCAACATCCTACACTCTCCACCACTAGCAGCAACATCCTACACTCTCCACCACTAGCAGCAACATCCTACACTCTCCACCACTAGCAGCAACATCCTACACTCTCCACCACTAGCAGCAACATCCTACACTCTCCACCACTAGCAGCAACATCCTACACTCTCCACCACTAGCAGCAACATCCTACACTCTCCACTAGCAGCAACATCCTACACTCTCCACCACTAGCAGCAACATCCTACACTCTCCACTAGCAGCAACATCCTACACTCCACTAGCAGCAACATCCTACACTCTCCACCACTAGCAGCAACATCCTACACTCTCCACCACTAGCAGCAACATCCTACACTCTCCACCACTAGCAGCAACATCCTACACTCTCCACCACTAGCAGCAACATCCTACACTCTCCACCACTAGCAGCAACATCCTACACTCTCCACCACTAGCAGCAACATCCTACACTCTCCACCACTAGCAGCAACATCCTACACTCTCCACCACTAGCAGCAACATCCTACACTCTCCACCACTAGCAGCAACATCCTACACTCTCCACCACTAGCAGCAACATCCTACACTCTCCACCACTAGCAGCAACATCCTACACTCTCCACCACTAGCAGCAACATCCTACACTCTCCACCACTAGCAGCAACATCCTACACTCTCCACTAGCAGCAACATCCTACACTCTCCACCACTAGCAGCAACATCCTACACTCTCCACCACTAGCAGCAACATCCTACACTCTCCACCACTAGCAGCAACATCCTACATTCTCCACCACTAGCAGCAACATCCTACACTCTCCACCACAACATCCTAGCAGCAACATCCTACACTCTCCACCACTAGCAGCAACATCCTACACTCTCCACCACTAGCAGCAACATCCTACACTCTCCACAACTAGCAACAACATCCTACACTCTCCACCACTAGCAGCAACATCCTACACTCTCCACCACTAGCAGCAACATCCTACACTCTCCACCACTAGCAGCAACATCCTACACTCTCCACCACTAGCAGCAACATCCTACTCTCTCCACCACTAGCAGCAACATCCTACACTCTCCACCACTAGCAGCAACATCCTACACTCTCCACCACTAGCAGCAACATCCTACACTCTCCACCACTAGCAGCAACATCCTACACTCTCCACCACTAGCAGCAACATCCTACACTCTCCACTAGCAGCAACATCCTACACTCTCCACTAGCAGCAACATCCTACACTCTCCACTAGCAGCAACATCCTACACTCCACTAGCAGCAACATCCTACACTCTCCACCACTAGCAGCAACATCCTACACTCTCCACCACTAGCAGCAACATCCTACACTCTCCACCACTAGCAGCAACATCCTACACTCTCCACCACTAGCAGCAACATCCTACACTCTCCACCACTAGCAGCAACATCCTACACTCTCCACCACTAGCAGCAACATCCTACACTCTCCACCACTAGCAGCAACATCCTACACTCTCCACCACTAGCAGCAACATCCTACACTCTCCACCACTAGCAGCAACATCCTACACTCTCCACCACTAGCAGCAACATCCTACACTCTCCACCACTAGCAGCAACATCCTACACTCTCCACCACTAGCAGCAACATCCTACACTCTCCACCACTAGCAGCAACATCCTACACTCTCCACCACTAGCAGCAACATCCTACACTCTCCACCACTAGCAGCGACATCCTACACTCTCCACCACTAGCAGCAACATCCTACACTCTCCACCACTAGCAGCAACATCCTACACTCTCCACCACTAGCAGCAACATCCTACACTCTCCACTAGCAGCAACATCCTACACTCTCCACTACTAGCAGCAACATCCTACACTCTCCACCACTAGCAGCAACATCCTACACTCTCCACCACTAGCAGCAACATCCTACACTCTCCACCACTAGCAGCAACATCCTACACTCTCCACCACTAGCAGCAACATCCTACACTCTCCACCACTAGCAGCAACATCCTACACTCTCCACTACTAGCAGCAACACCCTACACTCTCCACTAGCAGCAACATCCTACACTCTCCACCACTAGCAGCAACATCCTACTCTCTCCACCACTAGCAGCAACATCCTACACTCTCCACCACTAGCAGCAACATCCTACACTCTCCACCACTAGCAGCAACATCCTACACTCTCCACCACTAGCAGCAACATCCTACACTCTCCACTAGCAGCAACATCCTACACTCCACTAGCAGCAACATCCTACACTCTCCACCACTAGCGGCAACATCCTACACTCTCCACTAGCAGCAACATCCTACTCTCTACTAGCAGCAACATCCTACACTCTCCACCACTAGCAGCAACATCCTACACTCTCCACCACTAGCAGCAACATCCTACACTCTCCACCACTACCAGCAACATCCTACACTCTCCACCACTAGCAGCATCATCCTACACTCTCCACCACTAGCAGCAACATCCTACACTCTCCACTACTAGCAGCAACATCCTACACTCTCCACCACTAGCAGCAACATCCTACACTCTCCACCACTAGCAGCAACATCCTACACTCTCCACCACTAGCAGCAACATCCTACACTCTCCATCACTAGCAGCATCCTACACTCTCCACCACTAGCAGCAACATCCTACACTCTCCACCACTAGCAGCAACATCCTACACTCTCCATCACTAGCAGCAACATCCTACACTCTCCACCACTAGCAGCAACATCCTACACTCTCCATCACTAGCAGCAGCATCCTACACTCTCCACCACTAGCAGCAACATCCTACACTCTCCACTAGCAGCAACATCCTACACTCTCCACCACTAGCAGCAACATCCTACACTCTCCACTAGCAGCAACATCCTACACTCTCCACCACTAGCAGCAACATCCTACACTCTCCACCACTAGCAGCAACATCCTACACTCTCCACCACTAGCAGCAACATCCTACACTCTCCACCACTAGCAGCAACATCCTACACTCTCCACCACTAGCAGCAACATCCTACACTCTCCACCACTAGCAGCGCAGCATCCTACACTCTCCACCACTAGCAGCAACATCCTACACTCTCCACCACTAGCAGCAACATCCTACACTCTCCACCACTAGCAGCAACATCCTACACTCTCCACCACTAGCAGCAACATCCTACACTCTCCACTACTAGCAGCAACATCCTACACTCTCCACCACTAGCAGCAACATCCTACACTCTCCACCACTAGCAGCAACATCCTACACTCTCCACCACTAGCAGCAACATCCTACACTCTCCACCACTAGCAGCAACATCCTACACTCTCCACCACTAGCAGCAACATCCTACACTCTCCACTACTAGCAGCAACACCCTACACTCTCCACTAGCAGCAACATCCTACACTCTCCACCACTAGCAGCAACATCCTACTCTCTCCACCACTAGCAGCAACATCCTACACTCTCCACCACTAGCAGCAACATCCTACACTCTCCACCACTAGCAGCAACATCCTACACTCTCCACCACTAGCAGCAACATCCTACACTCTCCACTAGCAGCAACATCCTACACTCCACTAGCGGCAACATCCTACACTCTCCACCACTAGCGGCAACATCCTACACTCTCCACTAGCAGCAACATCCTACTCTCTACTAGCAGCAACATCCTACACTCTCCACCACTAGCAGCAACATCCTACACTCTCCACCACTAGCAGCAACATCCTACACTCTCCACCACTAGCAGCAACATCCTACACTCTCCACCACTACCAGCAACATCCTACACTCTCCACCACTAGCAGCAACATCCTACACTCTCCACCACTAGCAGCAACATCCTACACTCTCCACTACTAGCAGCAACATCCTACACTCTCCACCACTAGCAGCAACATCCTACACTCTCCACCACTAGCAGCAACATCCTACACTCTCCACCACTAGCAGCAACATCCTACACTCTCCATCACTAGCAGCATCCTACACTCTCCACCACTAGCAGCAACATCCTACACTCTCCACCACTAGCAGCAACATCCTACACTCTCCATCACTAGCAGCAACATCCTACACTCTCCACCACTAGCAGCAACATCCTACACTCTCCATCACTAGCAGCAACATCCTACACTCTCCACCACTAGCAGCAACATCCTACACTCTCCACTAGCAGCAACATCCTACACTCTCCACCACTAGCAGCAACATCCTACACTCTCCACTAGCAGCAACATCCTACACTCTCCACCACTAGCAGCAACATCCTACACTCTCCACTAGCAGCAACATCCTACACTCTCCACCACTAGCAGTAACATCCTACACTCTCCACTAGCAGCAACATCCTACACTCTCCACCACTAGCAGCAACATCCTACACTCTCCACCACTAGCAGCAACATCCTACACTCTCCACCACTAGCAGCAACATCCTACACTCTCCACCACTAGCAGCAACATCCTACACTCTCCACCACTAGCAGCAACATCCTACACTCTCCACCACTAGCAGCAACATCCTACACTCTCCACTAGCAGCAACATCCTACACTCTCCACCACTAGCAGCAACATCCTACACTCTCCACCACTAGCAGCAACATCCTACACTCTCCACCACTAGCAGCAACATCCTACACTCTCCACTAGCAGCAACATCCTACACTCTCCACTAGCAGCAACATCCTACACTCTCCACCACTAGCAGCAACATCCTACACTCTCCACCACTAGCAGCAACATCCTACACTCTCCACCACTAGCAGCAACATCCTACACTCTCCACCACTACACTCTCCACCACTAGCAGCAACATCCTACACTCTCCACTAGCAGCAACATCCTACACTCTCCACCACTAGCAGCAACATCCTACACTCTCCACCACTAGCAGCAACATCCTACACTCTCCACCACTAGCAGCAACATCCTACACTCTCCACCACTAGCAGCAACATCCTACACTCTCCACCACTAGCAGCAACATCCTACACTCTCCACCACTAGCAGCAACATCCTACATTCTCCACCACTAGCAGCAACATCCTACATTCTCCACCACTAGCAGCAACATCCTACACTCTCCACCACTAGCAGCAACATCCTACACTCTCCACTAGCAGCAACATCCTACACTCTCCACCACTAGCAGCAACATCCTACACTCTCCACCACTAGCAGCAACATCCTACACTCTCCACCACTAGCAGCAACATCCTACACTCTCCACCACTAGCAGCAACATCCTACACTCTCCACCACTAGCAGCAACATCCTACACTCTCCACCACTAGCAGCAACATCCTACACTCTCCACTAGCAGCAACATCCTACACTCTCCACTAGCAGCAACATCCTACACTCCACCACTAGCAGCAGCATCCTACACTCTCCACTAGCAGCAACATCCTACACTCTCCACTAGCAGCAACATCCTACACTCTCCACCACTAGCAGCAACATCCTACACTCTCCACCACTAGCAGCAACATCCTACACTCTTCTCTACTAGCAGCAGCATTCTACACTCTTCAATAGCAGCAACATCCTACACTCTCCACCACTAGCAGCAACATCCTACACTCTCCACCACTAGCAGCAACATCCTACACTCTCCACCACTAGCAGCAATATCCTACACTCTCCACCACTAGCAGCAACATCCTACACTCTCCACCGCTAGCAGCAACATCCTACACTCTCCACCACTAGCAGCAACATCCTACACTCTCCACCACTAGCAGCAACATCCTACACTCTCCACCACTAGCAGCAACATCCTACACTCTCCACCACTAGCAGCAACATCCTACACTCTCCACCACTAGCAGCAACATCCTACACTCTCCACCACTAGCAGCAACATCCTACACTCTCCACCACTAGCAGCAACATCCTACACTCTCCACCACTAGTAGCAACATCGTGCACTCTCCACTAGCAGCAACATCGTGCGCTCTCCACCACAAGCAACAACTAACATCCTATAGTCTCCACAACTAGCAACAGCTTCCTACACTCTCCACCACTAGCAGCAACATCCTACACTCTCCACCACTAGCAGCAACATCCTACACTCTCCACCACTAGCAGCAACATCCTACACTCTCCACCACTAGCAGCAACATCCTACACTCTCCACCACTAGCAGCAACATCCTACACTCTCCACTAGCAGCAACATCCTACACTCCACCACTAGCAGCAACATCCTACACTCTCCACCACTAGCAGCAACATCCTACTCTCCACTAGCAGCAACATCCTACACTCTCCACCACTAGCAGCAACATCCTGCACTCTCCACTAGCAGCAACATCCTACACTCTCCACTACTAGCAGCAACATTCTACACTCTTCAATAGCAGCAACATCCTACACTCTCCACCACTAGCAGCAACATCCTACACTCTCCACCACTAGCAGCAATATCCTACACTCTCCACCACTAGCAGCAACATCCTACACTCTCCACCGCTAGCAGCAACATCCTACACTCTCCACCACTAGCAGCAACATCCTACACTCTCCACCACTAGCAGCAACATCCTACACTCTCCACCACTAGCAGCAACATCCTACACTCTCCACCACTAGCAGCAACATCCTACACTCTCCACCACTAGCAGCAACATCCTACACTCTCCACCACTAGCAGCAACATCCTACACTCTCCACCACTAGTAGCAACATCCTACACTCTCCACCACTAGCAGCAACATCCTACACTCTCCACCACTAGCAGCAACATCCTACACTCTCCACCACTAGCAGCAACATCCTACACTCTCCACCACTAGCAGAAACATCCCACTATCAGCAACATCCTACACTCTCCACCACTAGCAGCAACATCCTACACTCTCCACCACTAGCAGCAACATCCTACACTCTCCACCACTAGCAGCAACATCCTACATTCTCCATCGCTAGCAGCAACATCCTACACTCACCACCACTAGCAGCAACATCCTACTCTCCACTAGCAGCAACATCCTACACTCTCCACCACTAGCAGCAACATCCTACACTCTCCACCACTAGCAGCAACATCCTACACTCTCCACTATCAGCAACATCCTACACTCTCCACCACTAGCAGCAACATCCTACACTCTCCACCACTAGCAGCAACATCCTACACTCTCCACTAGCAGCAACATCCTACACTCTCCACCACTAGCAGCAACATCCTACACTCTCCACCACTAGCAGCAACATCCTGCACTCTCCACCACTAGCAGCAACATCCTGCACTCTCCACCACTAGCAGCAACATCCTGCACTCTCCACTAGCAGCAACATCCTGCACTCTCCACTAGCAGCAACATCCTGCACTCTCCACTAGCAGCAACATCCTGCACTCTCCACCACTAGCAGCAACATCCTACACTCTCCACCACTAGCAGCAACATCCTACACTCTCCACCACTAGCAGCAACATCCTACACTCTCCACCACTAGCAGCAACATCCTACACTCTCCACCACTAGCAGCAACATCCTACACTCTCCACTAGCAGCAACATCCTACACTCTCCACCACTATCAGCATCCTACACTCTCCACTAGTAGCAACATCCTACACTCTCCACCACTAGCAGCAACATCCTACACTCTCCACCACTAGCAGCAACATCCTACACTCTCCACCACTAGCAGCAACATCCTACACTCTCCACCACTAGCAGCAACATCCTGCGCTCTCCACCACTAGCAGCAACATCCTGCACTCTCCACCACTAGCAGCAACATCCTGCACTCTCCACCACTAGCAGCAACATCCTGCACTCTCCACCACTAGCAGCAACATTCTACACTCTCCACCACTAGCAGCATCATCCTACACTCTCCACCACTAGCAGCAACATCCTACACTCTCCACTAGCAGCAACATCCTACACTCTCCACTAGCAGCAACATCCTACACTCTCCACTAGCAGCAACATCCTACACTCTCCACCACTAGCAGCAACATCTTACACTCTCCACCACTAACAGCAACATCCTACACTCTCCACCACTAGCAGCAACAGCGTGCACTCTCCACCACAAGCAACAACTAACATCCTACAGTCTCCACAACTAGCAACAGCTTCCTACAGTCTCCACAACTAGCAACAACATCCTACAGTCTCCACCACTAGCAACAACTAACATCCTACACTCTCCACCACTAGCAGCAACATCCTACACTCTCCACCACTAGCAGCAACATCCTACACTCTCCACCACTAGCAGCAGCATCCTACACTCTCCACCACTAGCAAAAACTAACATCCTACACTCTCCACCACTAGCAACGACTAACATCCTACACTCTCACTTGCAACAACTAACATCCTACACTCCACTAGCAACAACTAAGATCCTACACTCTCCACTAGCAACAACTAACATCCTACAATCTCACTAGCAACAACTAACATCCTACTCTCTCACTTGCAAAAACTAACATCCTACACTGTCCACCACTAGGAACAAGTAACATCCTACACTCTTCAATAGCAACAACTTACCATCCTACACTCTCCACCACTAGAAGCAACATCCTACACTCTCCTACACTTGCAACAACAAACATCCTACACTCACTAGCAACAACATCCTACACTCTCCACCACTAGCAACAACTAACATCCTACACTCTCCACTAGCAACAACTAACTTCACTCTCCACTAGCAACAACTAACATCTTACAATCTCACTAGCAACAACTAACATCCTACACTCTCCACCACTAGCAACAATTAACATCCTATACTCTCCACCACTAGCAACAACTTACCATCCTACACTCTCCTCCACTAGCAACAAGTAACATCCTACACTCTTCACTAGCAACAACTTACCATCCTACACTCTCCACCACTAGCAACAACTTACGATCCTACAATACTAGCAACAAGTAACATCCTACACTCTCCACCACTAGCAACAAGTAACGTCCTACACTCTCCACCACTAGCAACAACTTCCCATTCTACAATTTCCTTCGCTAGCAACTAACATCCTACACTCTTCACCAACAACAACTTGCCATCCTACACTCTCCACCACTAGCAACAGCTTACCATCCTACACTCTCCTCCACTAGTATCAACTAACATTCTACACTCTCCACCACTAGCAACAACTTACCATCCTACACTCTCCTCCACTAACAACAACTAACATCCTTCCCTCGAAGCCAATAGCAACAACTTACCATCCTACACTTTCCACTAGCAACAACTAACATCCTTCACTCTCCACCACTAGCAACAAGCAGCATCCTACACTCTCCACCACTAGCAACAACTTACCATCCTACACACTCCGCCACTTGCAGCAACACCACATCCTACACTCATCCACTAGTAACTTACCATCCTTCACTCTGCTCCACTAGCAACACCTTACCATCCTACTCTCTCCACGACTAGCAACAAGTAACATCCTACACTCTTCACTAGCAATAACTTACCATCCTACACTCTCCACCACTAGCAACAACTTCCCATCCTACAATCTCCTTCGCTAGCAACTAACATCCTACACTCTTCACCAACAACAACTTGCCATCCTACACTCTCCACCACTAGCAACAACTTACCATCCTACACTCTCCTCCACTAGCAACAACTAACATCCTACACTCCCCACTAGCAACAACTTACCATCCTACACTCTCCGCCACTTGCAACAACACCACATCCTACACTCTCATCCACTAGTAACTTACCATCCTTCACTCTGCTCCACTAGCAACAACACCACATCCTACACTCTCCACGACTAGCAACAAGTAACATCCTACACTCTCCACTAGCAACAAGTAACATCCTACACTCTCCACTAGCAACAAGTAACATCCTACACTCTCCACTAGCAACAAGTAACATCCTACACTCTCCACTAGCAACAACTAACATCCTACACTCTCCACCACTAGCAACAGCAAACATACTACACTCTCCTCCACTAGCAACAACTAACATCCTACACTCTCCACCACTAGCAACAACTGGCATCCTTCACTCTCCACCACTAGCAACAACTCTTCAACACTAGAAACAACTAACATCCTACACTCTCCACCACTAACAACAACTAACATCCTACACTCTACTAGCAACAACTAACATCCTACACTCTCCACCTCTTGCAACAAGTAACATCCTACACTGTCCACCACTAGCAACAACTTACCATCTTACACTCTCCACCACTAGCAACAACTAACATCCTACACTCTCCACTACTAGCAACAACTAACATCCTACACTCTCCACCTCTAGGAACAAGTAACATCCTACACTCTCCACCACTAACAACAACTTACCATCCTACACTCTCCCGCACTATCAAGAACTTACCATCCTACGCTCTCCACCACTAGCAACAAGTAACATCCTACACTCTCTACCACTAGCAACAAGTAACATCCTACACTCTCCACCACTAGCAACAAGTAACGTCCTACACTCTCCACCACTAGCAACGACTTCCCATCCTACACTCTCCTCCACTAGCAACAACTAGCATCCTACACTCCTCCACTAGCAACTAACATCCTACCCTCTAAACCAATAGCAACAAGTTACCATCCTACACTTTCCACCACTAGCAACCACTAACATCCTTCACTCTCCACCACTAGCAACAAGTAACATCCTACACTCTCCACCACTAGCAACAGCTTACCATCCTACACTCTCCGCCACTTGCAACAACACCACATCCTACACTCTCATCCACTAGTAACTTACCATCCTTCACTCTGCTCCACTAGCAACACTTTACCATCCTACACTCCACGACTAGCAACAAGTAACATCCTACACTCCACTAGCAACAAGTAACATCGTACACTCTCCACTAGCAACAAGTAACATCCTACACTCTCCACTAGCAACAGCAAACATACTACACTCTCCTCCACTAACAACAACTATCATCCTACACTCTCCACCACTAGCAACAACTAACATCCTTCACTCTCCACCACTAGCAACAACTAACATGCTACACTCTTCACCACTAGAAACAACTAACATCCTTCACTCTTCACCATTAGCAACAACCTGCTACACTCTTCACCACTAGAAACAACTAACATCCTACACTCTCCACCACTAGCAGCAACTTACCATCCTACACTGTCCACAACTAGCAACAACTAACATCCTACAATATCCCCCGCTGGCAACAACTTATCGTCCTACACTCCACCACTAGCAACAACTAACATCCTACACTCTCCACTACTAGCAACAACTAACATCCTACTCTCTCCAACACTAGCAAAAACTTACCATCCTATTCTCTCCACCTCTAGCAACAAGTAACATCCTACACCCTCCACCACTAACAACTTACGATCCTACACTCTCCCCCACTAGCAACAACTAACATCCTACACTCTCCACCACTAGCCACAACCTACATCCTACACACTCCTCTAGCAACAACTAACATCCTACAATCTCCCCACAAGCAACAACTTACTTCCTACAGTCTCCCCCACTGGCAACTTACCATCCTACACTTTCCACCACTAGCAACAACTAACATCCTACACTCTCCACAAGCAACAACTAACATCCTACAGTCTCCACAACTAGCAACAACTACCATCCTACAGTCTCCAAACTAGCAACAACTAACATCCTACACTCTCCACCACTAGGAACAACATCCTACTCTCCACCACTAGCAACTTACCATCCTACATTTTCCACCACTAGCAACAACTGACATCCTACACTCTCCACCACAAGCAACAACTAACATCCTACAGTCTCCACAACTAGCAACAACTAACATCCTACAATCTCCACAACTAGCAACAACTAACAGCCTACAATCTCCCCCACTAGCAACTTACCATCCTACACTCCACCAGCAACAACTAACATCCTACAATCTCCACAACTAGCAACAACTAACATCCTACAATCTCCACAACTAGCAACAACTAACATCCTACAATCTCCACAACTAGCAACTTACCATCCTACACTCCACTACCAACAACTAACATCCTACACTCCACTTGCAACAACTAACATCCTGCACACTCCACCACTAGCAACAACTAACATCCTACAATCTCCACAACTAGCAACTTACCATCCTACACTCCACTACCAACATCTAACATCCTTCACTCCACTTGCAACAACTAACATCCTACACACTCCACCACTAGCAACAACTAACATCCTACAATCTCCACAACTAGCAACTTACCATCCTACACTCCACTACCAACAACTAACATCCTTCACTCCACTTGCAACAACTAACATCCTACACACTCCACCACTAGCAACAACTAACATCCTACAATCTCCACAACTAGCAGCTTACCATCCTACACTCCACTACCAACAACTAACATCCTACACACTCCACCACTAGCAACAACTAACATCCTACACTGGATACGCCAGAATTAAAATTTTGAAGTAGATCAACAGAGATTGTCTCAAGTTATTATTGGATGGGAATAAAAATTGGGACTAAAATAGAGATTTGTTGGGATTTTTAACCCGGAAGGTCAGCTACCCAGGATAACCCAAAAAAATCAGTGGGTCATCGAAGACTGTCTTATTTTCATTGTGGTGGTTCAGTTTTGTTCCTGAGGATGCCACCCACACCAGTCAACTAACACCCAGGTACCTACTAAGTGAACAGGGACAGGTGTGAGGAAACATGCCCCACGTTCCAACCCATTCCAGGGATTGAACTAAGGAGACTCAGTGTGTGAGACGAGAGCATTGCTAAGCGACCCAACAGACCAGTAGTTCCAGGACCCTTTCCCTAGTTATAGTTCACCAGGATTGAAAATTTGAAGGCTTCCTGAAGTTACATTATAAACGAAAACCTTGGAGAAAGACAGGAAAACTCGACTCAAGTGTGTGTACCGGTTCCTGAATAAAACCGTACTAAACTATGGTTTTTAAGAGCTGACTACACTCAGGATGAACCTTTAAAACGTCATTACATTTCTTTTTCTGTTAAATTTTGTTTAAAAAAAGCCTATCACACTCTACAAGATTGATGGACTGAACACATCGACTCCAGGCTGAGGGACTGATTACCTCATACTCCTCCTCTCCTTACGCCTTCCTCTTTGTAATGGACTGATGAAGCCACTGTGTGGCGAAACGTTTCCTGAATAAAGATTCCCATATGCTGCATAAGTGTCTCAATCTTCAACTTGTCGGTTTTTCAAACCATTCATCACATTATATATATAGTTACGGAAAACAGGTGGTGGTAGTGCGTGGGTGGAGCTATGTCGTCACCTGACTCGGTGTCTTGTGGAGGTTAAATAATCTTTGTGAATATATCAGAGATACTGCATCTCCCCCCCCCCCACCGTCATATCTAGAACCTTGAGAATGAAGAGCACACCTATGATGTCCCACAACTGACCCGACCTTTCAACTAATTAAGTCCTGTTTTCGGTCAGCTCATACGAAACGTTTCATATATTGCACACGTTTTTACCCTTCATTGTGTCGGTATTGATGTTTTTACCCGTGATTGTGTCAGTATTGACGTTTTTACCTGTAATTGTGTCAGTATTGATGTTTTAACCCGTCAGTGTGTCAGTATTGATGTTTTTACCCGTGATTGTGTCAGTATTGATGTTTTACCCGTGATTGTGTTGGTATTGATGTTTAACCCGTGATTGTGTTGGTATTGATGTTTTTACCCGTCAGTGTGTCAGTATTAATGTGAAAGTTAAGACACATGTGCAACATCTGGATATCTTTATTGTAGACGTTTCGCCATCCAGTGGCTTTATCAATACAGATTCTAGGACATAATAGGAAGACAGTAGAACTATATACAAAAGATGAGGTAATCAGTCCCTCAGCCTTGGAGTTACTGTTCACAGCATCGTGTGTCTAATTTATCAACATGTCGGTTCTCTGAACCATTCATTTACAAACCTGTCAGACACTGCAATTTCTTGGGATCTTAATACTTAGGAATTCTTCGCTTGCCTAATTCTTGGGCACAACCTACTTACTTCCACATTGAACAAATGTGACACCACCTATGACTGCTGCACCTCTCCTGCCATACGGTTTATAAGCTGCTTCTCCGCTCATCTGCCGTATTCTACTCAAGATTGATGGACTGAACACATCGACTCAAGGTTGAGGGACTGATTACCTCATTCTCCTCCTGTTCTTCAAGTTTCTCCTATGTATGGACTGATGAAGCCACTGTGTGGCGAAACGTTTCCGCAATAAAGATACCCAAGAGTTGCACATGTGCCTAATTTATCAACATGTCGGTTCTCTGAACCATTCATTTACAAATTCCTGGTTCTTACCTGGTTCGACACCCTCAGTACTTTATTAATGTCTCCCTTGTTTATGCCCGTCATCCACTTATACACTTCAATGATATCTCCCCTCATTCTACGCCTCTCCAGAGAGTGGAGGTTTAAGGCTTTAAGTCTATCTTCATACGGGAGGTTCCTTACACAGTAAATCATTTTAGTCATTCTTCTCTGTATGTTCTCTAAAGAGTCTATGTCCATCCTGTAGTAAGGGGACCAAAACTGAGCAGCATAATCTAAATGAGGCCTCACTAGCGATGTATAGAGCTGTAAGATAACTTTTGGACTTCTGTTACTTATACTTCTTGAGATAAATCCAAGTAATCTGTTGGCCTTGTTGCGCACACTAAGGCACTGCTGTCTTGGCTTTAGATTTCTGCTTACCATGACTCCCAAGTCTTTTTCAAATTCTGTATGACCAAGCTCTACTTCACTAGATTATAGCTTCGAGGGTTATTTTCATTACCAAGGGCAAGTACCTTACACTTATCCACATTAAACTTCATCTGCCATTTTTCAGACCAGGACATTAATTTGTTCAAATCGTCCTAGAGTTCATTGATATCCTCCTCAGAGTGAATTATACGGCCTATCTTTGTATCATCAGCAAACTTACTCATGTCACTAGTAATCCCCTCATCAAGGTCGTTAATGTAAATTATGAACAGGAGAGGGCCTAAAACTGATCCTTGTGGAACGCCACTAGTGACTAATCCCCACTCAGATTTCACTCCATTAATGTTAACTCTCTGCTTTCTATTGGTAAGCCATGCCTCAATCCATGCTAGAACTTTACCTCCTATACCATGAGCTGCCACTTTTCTTAAGAGTCTCTTGTGAGGTACTCTGTCGAAGGCTTTACTAAAATCCAAATAAACAATATCATATTCCTTATCACTGTCAACTGCCTCAAATGTTCTATTGAAGAACGTCAGTAAGTTTGTCAGGCAGGAACGACCTCTCGTGAATCCATGCTGAGATTCATTTATCAAGTTATGCTCTTCAAGGTGACTTCTGATAATGTCAGCTATAATTGATTCTAATAACTTACCCACTATAGATGTCAGGCTTATTGGACGGTAATTTGAAGGAGTGGACTTATCCCCTGATTTGAATATAGGAACCACATTAGCCATCTTCCACATCTCTGGCACAACACTGGTAAGGATGGACGCATTGAATACACTCGTTAATGGCTGACTAAGCTCCATCTTGCATTCCTTAAGTACCCTTGAAAACAACTCATCGGGTCCCGGGGACTTATTTTGTTTCAGTTTGTCTATCTGTTTAATAACCATGTCCCTCGTGACAGTAATATTAGTTAACTTAAATTCATCAGGAACTAAATAATTGTTAATTACTGGAATCTCATTTACATCTTCCTGTGTAAAAACTGACAAAAAAATAGTCATTAAATAAGGAACACATTTCCAGTACATTATCCGTCAGCTGTCCATTCCCAGTTTTCAGAGGTCCTACTTTTTCCTTCACCTTCGTCCTATACACTTGAAAGAACCCCTTTGGATTAGTCTTTGATTCATTAGCAACTCTAATTTCATAGTCACGTTTAGCCTTTCTAATCGCCTTTTTTACTTCTCTTTTAAACTGTACATATTGGTCAGTAAGGTTAACCTCTCCTCTTCTGATGCGCCTATAAATTCCCCTTTTCTCCCCTAATAGATGCTTTAGCCTCCTGTTAACCCATTTGGGATCGTTATTATTAGACCTAATTTCTCTCTGGGGAATGTATATACTCTGGGCACTGTGTACATTATTAAGAAAACAATCATAAAAGCAGATCCCTTCATATTCATAAGTATGATTATCGTCAATAAAATCATTAGTTAGATAACCCCAATCAAGATTAGACAGATGTTCCCTAAGTCCATTATAATCGGCAGAATCCCGCCTACCAGTGACTATGCCCTCGTCTGCTGCCCGTCCCTATCCACTGACGCCTATATAACCGCCAGTCTTCTTGCCTTTGCTCCAGATTCTCCTGCACCACGATGCTGTGAACAGTAACTCCAAGGCTGAGGGACTGATTACCTCATCTTTTGTATATAGTTCTACTGTCTTCCTATTATGTCCTAGAATCTGTATTGATAAAGCCACTGGATGGCGAAACGTCTACAATAAAGATATCCAGATGTTGCACATGTGTCTTAACTTTCATATTGTCGGTATTTTATACCTTTCTTGCACAGTATTAATGTTTTTACCCGACATTGTGTCGGTATTGATGTTTTTACCCTTCAGTGTGTCAGTATTGATGTTTTTAACCGTCAGTGTGTCAGTATTCATGTTTTTACCCGTCAGTGTGTCAGTATTGATATTTTTACCCGTCAGTGTGTCAGTATTGATGTTTTTACCCGTGATTGTGTCGGTATTGATGTTTTTACACGTCATTGCGTCGGTATTGATGTTTTTACCCGTCATTGTATGGGTATTGATGTTTTTACTCGTCATTGTGTCGGTATTGATGTTTTTACCCGTCATTGTGTCAGTATTGATGTTTTTACCCGTCAGTGTGTCAGTATTGATGTTTTTACCCGTCATTGTGTCAGTATTGATGTTTTTACCCGACATTGTGTCGGTATTGATGTTTTTACCCTTCAGTGTGTCAGTATTGATGTTTTTAACCGTCATTGTGTCAGTATTGATGTTTTTACCCATGTGTCAGTATTGATGTTTTTACCCGTCAATGTGTCAGTATTGATGTTTTTACCCGTCATTGTGTCAGTATTGATGTTTTTACCCGACATTGTGTCAGTATTGATATTTTTACCCGTCAGTGTGTCAGTATTGCTGTTTTTACCCGACATTGTGTCGGTATTGATGTTTTTACCCTTCAGTGTGTCAGTATTGATGTTTTTAACCGTCATTGTGTCAGTATTGATGTTTTTACCCATGTGTCAGTATTGATGTTTTTACCCGTGTGTCAGTATTGATGTTTTTACCCGTCAATGTGTCAGTATTGATGTTTTTACCCGTCATTGTGTCAGTATTGATATTTTTACCCGTCAGTGTGTCAGTATTGATGTTTTTACCCGTCAGTGTGTCAGTATTGATGTTTTTACCCGTCAGTGTGTCAGTATTGATGTTTTTACCCGTCAGTGTGTCAGTATTGATATTTTTACCCGTCAATGTGTCAGTATTGATGTTTTTACCCGTCAGTGTGTCAGTATTGATGTTTTTATAAGAACATAAGAATGTAGTATTGATGTTTTTACACAGTATTTCTTGCAGAAAATTGGGTTGGTCCTGCCTACTGCTGCAGTGTTCCTCCTTTCTTATGTTCACTGCATAAGAAGTAGCCTACTGGCCCATACGAGGCAGGTCCTTATCAAAACGACATCTACCTAAAGCTACTCAAGAAACAACTCCCGCACCCCCCAACACCAATCAAACCCAGCCCCTCCCGCTCATATATTTGTCCAGTCTCTTCTTAAAGCTACCCAAGGTCCTAGCCTCTATCACCCCACTGGGAAGACTGTTCCACGCATCTACAACTCTGTTAGAAAACCAGTACTTACCTATGTCCTTTCTAAATCTAAATTTATCCAACTTAAATCCATTATTCCTGGTTCTTACCTGGTTCGACACCCTCAGTACTTTATTAATGTCTCCCTTGTTTATGCCCGTCATCCACTTATACACTTCAATGATATCTCCCCTCATTCTACGCCTCTCCAGAGAGTGGAGATTTAAGGCTTTAAGTCTATCTTCATACGGGAGGTTCCTTACACAGTAAATCATTTTAGTCATTCTTCTCTGTATGTTCTCTAATGAGTCTATGTCCATCCTGTAGTAAGGGGACCAAAACTGAGCAGCATAATCTAAATGAGGCCTCACTAGTGATGTATAGAGCTGTAAAATAACTTTTGGACTTCTGTTACTTATACTTCTTGAGATAAATCCAAGTAATCTGTTGGCCTTGTTGCGCACACTGAGGCACTGCTGTCTTGGCTTTAGATTTCTGCTTACCATGACTCCCAAGTCTTTTTCACATTCTGTATGACCAAGCTCTACTTCACCTAGATTATAGCTTCGAGGGTTATTTTCATTACCAAGGGCAAGTACCTTACACTTATCCACATTAAACTTCATCTGCCATTTCTCAGACCAAGACATTAATTTGTTCAAATCGTCCTGGAGTTCATTGATATCCTCCTCAGAGTGAATTATACGGCCTATCTTTGTATCATCAGCAAACTTACTCATGTCACTAGTAATCCCTTCATCAAGGTCATTAATGTAAATTATGAACAAGAGAGGGCCTAAAACTGATCCTTGTGGAACGCCACTAGTGACTAATCCCCATTCAGATTTCACTCCGTTAATGGTAACTCTCGGCTTTCTATTGGTAAGCCATGCCTCAATCCATGCTAGAACTTTACCTCCTATACCATGAGCTGCCACTTTTCTTAAGAGTCTCTTGTGAGGTACTCTGTCGAAGGCTTTACTAAAATCCAAATAAACAATATCATATTCCTTATCACTGTCAACTGCCTCAAATGTTCTATTGAAGAACGTCAGTAAGTTTGTCAGGCAGGAACGACCTCTCGTGAATCCATGCTGAGATTCATTTATCAAGTTATGCTCTTCAAGGTGACTTCTGATAATGTCAGCTATAATTGATTCTAATAACTTGCCCACTATAGATGTCAGGCTTATTGGACAGTAATTTGAAGGAGTGGACTTATCCCCTGATTTGAATATAGGAACCACATTAGCCATCTTCCACATCTCTGGCACAACACTGGTAAGGATGGACGCATTGAATACACTCGTTAATGGCTGACTAAGCTCCATCTTGCATTCCTTAAGTACCCTTGAAAACAACTCATCGGGTCCCGGGGACTTATTTTGTTTCAGTTTGTCTATCTGTTTAATAACCATGTCCCTCGTGACAGTAATATTAGTTAACTTAAATTCATCAGGAACTAAATAATTGTTAATTACTGGAATCTCATTTACATCTTCCTGTGTAAAAACTGACAAAAAATAGTCATTAAATAAGGAACACATTTCCAGTTCATTATCCGTCAGCTGTCCATTCCCAGATTTCAGAGGTCCTACTTTTTCCTTCACCTTCGTCCTATACACTTGAAAGAACCCCTTTGGATTAGTCTTTGATTCATTAGCAACTCTAATTTCATAGTCACGTTTAGCCTTTCTAATCGCCTTTTTTACTTCTCTTTTAAGCTGAACATATTGGTCAGTAAGGTTAACCTCTCCTCTTCTGATGCGCCTATAAATTCCCCTTTTCTCCCCTAATAGATGCTTTAGCCTCCTGTTAACCCATTTGGGATCGTTATTATTAGACCTAATTTCTCTCTGGGGAATGTATATACTCTGGGCACTGTGTACATTATTAAGAAAACAATCATAAAAGCAGATCCCTTCATATTCATAAGTATGATTATCGTCAATAAAATCATTAGCTAGATAACCCCAATCAAGATTAGACAGATGTTCCCTAAGTCCATTATAATCGGCAGAACGAAAATCGGGGATTTTTACTGTATTATCATTATTCTTGCATTCCCAATTAATGCTAAAGGTGATGGATTTGTGATCACTTGCGCCAAGCTCTTCAGTGATCTCCAGATTATTCACGAGTGTTTCCTTATTTGACAAGACTAGGTCTAGCAAATTATTACCCCTGGTAGGTTCAGTTACACTCTGTTTTAGAAAACAGTCCTGAACTGTTTCCATGAAGTCACTGGACTCTAGATTACCTGTCAAAGAATTCCAGTCAATTTGGCTAAAGTTAAAGTCCCCTACTATGACTACCCAAGTTTTTAGACTCTATAACCCCACTCGGTACATCATCAGATGCAGCATTCTTCACCTGACCTCAGCCGGACTATAAATACTCGCGTTCCTTCCACCCCAGGTAGTTCTGTTTGTGACTTGAAAAAGCCCACTGTGTGGGCGAAACGTAGTCAATAAAGGATCACATTATACTGCATTTGTGTTTATATTGCCATTGTGTCGGTATTTTATACCATTTATTTCCATCTACTATGACTACGTTACTGTGTCCAGAAGCCCTAACAATTTCGTCCCAAAGAAGTCTCCCTCTATCGTGATCCAAGCCTGGAGGTCGGTATATTACACCTAGAATTAGTTTTTCTTGACCCTCCACGAACTCTACCCAAACAGACTCTGTTACTGCTCCATCTATTTTTATACCTTTTTTTATGCAACAATTAATATTTTCTCGAACATACAATGCAACTCCTCCCCCCTTCCCACCACATCTATCCACATTGAACAACTTAAATCCCCGAATATTACACTCAGCAGTCATATCCCGACTCTTTAAATCATACCACGTTTCAGTTAATGCAATGATATCAAAGTTCCCAGCACATGCTACCAAACGTAGTTCATTAATTTTATTTCTTGCACTTCGACTGTTAGCATAAAATACCATCATATGTTTTTTCTTCTGCACATTTTTCCTATTCATCTTTGTTTTTACACAATTTCTGAAATTATCATTACCCAGAGTTACTCCATGACAGTTACTATTAAGATTCTTAATATCAGAGCATAAGTCAATATATCCATACTCATTATTAATCATTTCAAAACCCATACCTCTAACTAATCCTAGTTTAAAGTCCTAACAACCCCCTCAACTGAGTTAGCAAGAAAACCCACACCTGCCCTGGATAAGTGAACCCCATCCCTGGCATACATGTCATTTCGGCCATAGAAGTTGTCCCAGTTGTCAATGAATGGTACTGCATTATCCTTACAGTGTTTATCCAGCCAACAATTAATACCAATTGCTCTGGACAACCATTCATTACCAACACCTCTTCTTGGCAAAATGCCACATATAACAGGGCGCCCCCCCTTCTTCCTAATCATGTCTATAGCTGTCCTGAACTTTCTAACTAAATCCTCACTTCTACGCTTGCCTACATCATTGCCTCCAGCACTGAGGCAAATAATAGGATTGATCCCATTACCGTTCATGATGTTGTCAAGCCGGCTAACAATGTCCTCCATCCCAGCCCCAGGAAAGCATACCCTTTGTCTCCTACTCCTGTCCTTCAAGCAGAATGCCCTATCCATGTATCTAACCTGGCTATCCCCAACAACAACAATATTCTTGCCTTCCTTGTTGTCGTTCGTCGTGACGATCCCAGTAGTAGACTCACATTCGTCGGGTAGCACCGAGAATGCGTTGGAGGTTTCCACGGGAGTTTCCACAGCAGTCTCTTTCTTCTTCATCGTTTCTGGCTTTCCATTCGTCTTCTTGATCGTCAACTTCGTCGTCCCCTGCTGTCCAACCACTGACCACGATCCCTTCTTGACCTGAGGACTCGAAACAGGAGGACTACTACGAATCCTCTTGTTTTCCTCGGTCAATCGCCGTATCTCCATCTTCGCTGCCCTCAATTCTTCCTTAAGTTGCTGGTAAAGTTGCT
>NC_091304.1:27531924-27819424 GCF_038502225.1 Cherax quadricarinatus
AGGTGTTTGAGGCAGGTGATGGTATGTTGTTTGTAAGGAGAAATATGAAATATTTTCTGACGCGGGTCTTAGTCATGTAATGACTCGCTCCGCGGAGCTTTTGGTCATTTGACCGAAGCCTTCCGTTAGTTTACCAACACAGCCTGAACAAAAATTAAGTTCATGTAAGATGTGATGGTAGATTTTCCACCTTGTATATAAAAATGAAATGATCACAGCAATATCCCAGGATGATAGGTAGTTGTAGTTCTTGAAGATTGAGACACTTATGCAGCATATGGGAATCTTTATTCAGGAAACGTTTCGCCACACAGTGGCTTCATCAGTCCAATACAAAGAGGAAGGCGTAAGGAGAGGAGGAGAATGAGGTAATCAGTCCCTCAACCTGGAGTCGATGTGTTCAGTCCATCAATCTAATTGCTTATGTGCAAGTCCCACTCAAATCCAACCCCTATCACCCATGTATTTATCCAACCTAAATTTGAAACTACCCAAGGATTTAACTTCGGTAACCCTACTAGACCGTTAAACTCATCAACTACCTTATTACCAATCTAGTACTTTCCTATATCCTTTCGAAATCTAAACTTATCTAATTTGAATCCGTTATTGCGGGTTCTCTCGTGGAGAGAGATCCTCAAGACCTTATTTATATCCCCTTTGTTAACACCCATCTTCCACTTGTGTACCTCGATCATGTCTCCCCCCATTCTTCGTCTTACAAGTGAATGGAATTTAAGGGACTTCGATCTTTCTTCATATGGAAGATTTCTAATGCTATGTATTAATTTAGTCATTCCTTGCTGAATGCTTGCTAGCGAATTAATATCCATTCTGTAATACGGAGACCAGAACTGAGTTGCGTAATCTAGGTGAGGCCTTACTAATGATATATAAATTTGTAATATAACCTCCGGACTTCTGTTGTTTACACTTCTTGATATAAACCCAGTAATCTGTTTGCCTTATTACGTATGCTTTGAATTGAGACACTTATGCAACATGGGAATGAGAGTAAGACACATGTGCAACATCTGGTTATCTTTATTGTAGACGTTTCGCCATCCAGTGGCTTTATCAATACAAATTCTAGGACATAACTTGAAGACAGTAGAACTATGTACAGAAGATGAGGTAATCAGTCCCTCAACCTAGGAGTAGGTGCGAACAGCACCATAGTCGTGGAGATTCTGAAGCAGAAGAAAGAATCCTGGCGCTTATATAGTAACGTCAGGTGTAGCAGACGAGGGCATATTCACTGGTAGGCGGGATTCCCCAGTGGAAGTAGGTCCTTCCCAAAGAGATGGGTTAGTTGTAGTAGTAGTTGTCGTAGTCGTGAAGGTTATGTACATGTCCTCAGAATTAAGATTCCATGATGTTGCAGTGTCTGACAAGTTGTGTACGAATGGTATATAATACCGACAAGATGAGAGTAAGACACATGTGCAACATCTGGTTATCTTTATTGTAGACGTTTCGCCATCCAGTGGCTTTATCAATACAAATTCTAGGACATAACTTGAAGACAGTAGAACTATGTACAACTAACCCATCTCTTTGGGAAGGACCTACTTCCACTGGGGAATCCCGCCTACCAGTGAATATGCCCTCGTCTGCTACACCTGACGTTACTATATAAGCGCCAGGATTCTTTCTTCTGCTTCAGAATCTCCACGACTATGGTGCTGTTCGCACCTACTCCTAGGTTGAGGGACTGATTACCTCATCTTCTGTACATAGTTCTACTGTCTTCAAGTTATGTCCTAGAATTTGTATTGATAAAGCCACTGGATGGCGAAACGTCTACAATAAAGATAACCAGATGTTGCACATGTGTCTTACTCTCATCTTGTCGGTATTATATACCATTCGTACACAACTTGTCAGACACTGCAACATCATGGAATCTTAATTCTGAGGACATGTACATAACCTTCACGACTACGACAACTACTACTACAACTAACCCATCTCTTTGGGAAGGACCTACTTCCACTGGGGAATCCCGCCTACCAGTGAATATGCCCTCGTCTGCTACACCTGACGTTACTATATAAGCGCCAGGATTCTTTCTTCTGCTTCAGAATCTCCACGACTATGGTGCTGTTCGCACCTACTCCTAGGTTGAGGGACTGATTACCTCATCTTCTGTACATAGTTCTACTGTCTTCAAGTTATGTCCTAGAATTTGTATTGATAAAGCCACTGGATGGCGAAACGTCTACAATAAAGATAACCAGATGTTGCACATGTGTCTTACTCTCATCTTGTCGGTATTATATACCATTCGTACACAACATGGGAATCTTTGTGTAAGAATGACATATAATACCGACAAGATGAAATTAAGACACATATGCAACATCTGGGTATCTTTATTGTAGACGTTTCGCCATCCAGTGGCTTTATCAATACAAATTCCAGGACATAACTTGAAGACAGTAGAACTATGTACAGAAGATGAGGTAATCAGTCCCTCAACCTAGGAGTTGGTGCGAAGAGCACCGTAGTCGTGGAGATTCTCCACGACTACGGTGCTCTTCGCACCAACTCCAAGGTTGTGGGACTGATTACCTCATCTTCTGTACATAGTTCTACTGTCTTCAAGTTATGTCCTAGAATTTGTATTGATAAAGCCACTGGATGGCGAAACGTCTACAATAAAGATACCCAGATGTTGCATATGTGTCTTAATTTCATGGGAATCTTTATTGAAGAAACGTTTCGCCACACAGTGACTTCATCAGTCTTATACAAAGCAGGAAGGTATAATGAGAGGAGTTTGAGGTAATCGGTCCCTCAGCCTGAATTCGATGTGTTCAGTTCATCAGTCTTGTAGAAAGTACAGCGCAGGTATGTATGTATAATGTTCGTCAAGACCGTAGTCCTGGCACGGGCCTCAATCTTGCGATGACCCGTCTCTCGCTCCCGAGGGAGAAAGGTTTCTACAATGATGCGACATATGCTGCTCAAGCACTCTTCTGGCCAGTTCATCTGGTGCATCTCATAATCGACAACACCGTATGTACTCCTAACTGGGGACACTAGCGAGGAGGAGGATATGTCGTTATCACGGGCAACAGCTTGTCTGGTTCGTTGACTCCATGGTACACTAGTGTGCAGTGTATTTCACAGATGGTTCTGTCGACCCTGACAGGAAGAGAGCAGCAGCTGGACTGTACCACAATGGTCACACACAAGGCTGGCGACTCCCTGACTACTGCACGATCTTTCAAGTTGAGCTGGTGGCGATTCATCAGGCATTGTCACACGCCCTACGACATCGACTCCGACCTGTTATACATGCTGATTCCACCTCTGCAATCAACGCCCTCTCCCATCCTCAGCCACAGGACAATGTTCACCTCATCACATCGATCCTGAGCATAATGACAGCCTTAGAGGTTCAGGGTAACAAATCGACATTGAACTGGATCCCCAGCCATGCTGGCATCCGGGGAAATGAGGCGGCTGATGATGCAGCCAAGGCAGCAACAGACTATCCACATGTTGGGATTACTGTCCCCATCAGCCTACGACAGACCAAATTGATGGCTTCCAGAGCATTGAAACTTATGGAAGAGGTCTTAGGTGATACACCATCTCAACAGTGGTACCGAACAGCGACTCAGGGAGAACTCCCTCCATATGATAGAAGCTGGTCCAGAGCGCAGTATACCGCCATCCATCGGCTTCGTCTGGGTTTTCCCACAGCCAAGATGATGGTAGATAAGGCTGAGGAGATGTGGCAGCACGTTGTCCAGAGCCCCTAGCACACTATCTTCTGGAGTGCGAAGTTACTGAGACACTGCGCAGGCAACTAGCACTGATATCCCTTCCCGAAGAGGACCCAGAGATGACTGCGGCCACACTAGTGTACCATGGAGTCAACGAACCAGACAAGCTGTTGCCCGTGATAACGACATACCCTCCTCCTCGCTAGTGTCCACAGTTAGGAGTACATACGGTGTTGTCGATTATGAGATGCGCCAGATGAACTGACCAGAAGAGTGCTTGAGCAGCATATGTCGAATCATTGTAGAAACCTTTCTCCCTCGGGAGCCAAAGAATAATTATTTAAAATCAAGCACATTTCGTTCTCTCTGTCAGTAAGATGCCCAGAGTTATTTTTAAGGGGACCTATCTTATCTCTAACTTTTGTTCTATACACCTGGAAAAATCTTTGTGGGTTAGTTTTCGAATCCCTGGCAACTTTAATTTCATATTCCCGTTTAGCCCTTCTTATCCCCTTTTTAACGTCCCTCTTAATGTCAATATACTGATTCATAAGATGACTCTCGCCACTTTTGATGCGCCTGTAAATTCCTTTCTTATGCCGTAAAAGATATTTGAGCCTATTATTCATCCATTTTGGATCATTTCTGTTTGATCTAATTTCTTTATAAAGTATAAATGTTCTTTGGGCAGCATGTATAGTGTTCAGAAAACTGTCATATTGATAGCTCTCTTCGTTACCCCAGTCAACAGATGATAAGTGTTCTCTAAGCCCGTAAGACCTTATTTATATCCTCTATGTTAATACCCATCTTCCACTTGTACACTTCGATCATGTCTCCCCTCATTCTTCGTCTTACAAGTGAATGTAATTTAAGGGACTTAAATCTTTCTTCATACGGAAGATTTCTAATGCTATGAATTAATTTTGTCATTCTTCGCTGAATGTTTTCTAACGAATTTATATCCATTCTGTAATATGGAGACCAGAACTGAGCTGCATAATCTAGGTGAGGCCTTACTAATGATGTATAAAGCTGTAGTATGACCTCTGGACTTCTGTTGCTTACACTTCTTGATATAAATCCTAGTAATCTGTTTGTCTTACTACGTACGCTTAGGCATTGCTGTCTTGGTTTAAGGTTGCTGCTTACCATAACCCCCAAGTCCTTTTCACAATCTGTATGGCTAAGTTCTATGTTATTTAACTTATATGTGCTAGGGTTATGGACCCTGCCGAGCTTCAGTACCTTGAATTTATCTACATTGAAATGCATCTGCCACTTTTATGACCATGAATTGAGTTTGTCTAAATCCTCCTGAAGTTCTGTGACATCTACGTTTGAATCAGTTATCCTACCTATCTTTGTGTCATCGGCGAATTTGCTCATATCACTAGTAATTCCCTCATGAAGGTCACTGATATATATATAATAAACAACAACGGGCCCAAGAAAGATCTCTGTGGAATGCCACTTGTTACAGATCCCCACTCGAATTTAACCCCATTTAATCATACTCTCTTCTTCCTATTGGTGAGCCATGACTCGATCCATGACAGCACTTTTCCCCCAATGCCATGAGCTGCCACTTTCTTTAACAGTCTTTGGTGCGGTGCTCTATCATGATGAACGGCCTCAAAAGCTTTGCTGAAGAAGGTTAATAAATTAGGTAGGAACGCCCCTTCGTGAATCCATGCTGAGTATCATTAATCAAATTATGCTTATCCAGGTGGCTTCTTATAATATCGGCTATAATTGACTCTTGTAATTTGCCTACGATTGAGGTCAGGCTTATTGGGCGGTAATTTGACGGTAACGACTTGTTCTCTGCTTTAAAAATAGGAATTACATTAGCCATCTTCCACATATTAAAAATATTAGTCAGTGATTCACAAAGTTCCATTTTGCACTCTTTAAGAACCCTTGAAAAAAGTTCATCAGGGCCCGGGGATTTATTTTGCTTCAATCGGTCTATCTGTTTGATAACCATTTCGCTAGTGACTATGATATTGCATAATTTATCGTCTTCAAGCCCACTATAAAAATTAATTACTGGGATATTGTTAGTGTCTTCCTGAGTGAAAACAGTGAGAAAATAATTATTAAGAATGGTGCACATTTCATTCTCTTTGTCAGTAAGATGCCCAGAGTTATTTTTAAGGGGACCTATCTTATCTCTAACTTTTGTTCTATAAACCTGGAAAAAACCTTTTGGGTTAGTTTTCGAATCCCGAGCAACTTTAATTTCATAGTCCCTTTTAGCTTTTCTTATCCCCTTTTTAACGTCCCTCTTAATGTCAATATACTGATTCATAAGATAACCCTCACCTCTTTTAATGCGCCTATAAATTCCTTTTTTCTATCCTAAAAGATATTTGAGCCTATTATTCATCCATTTTGAGTCATTTCTATTCGATCTAATTTCTTTATATGGGATAAAAGTTCTTTGGGCAGCATGTATAGTGTTTAGAAAACTCTCTTATTGATAGCTCTCTTCGTTACCTCAGTTAACAGATGATAAGTGTTCTCTAAGTCCATTGTAATCTGCTAAGAGAAACAGAAATACTAACACCCCTTGTTAGCATATGAAATCAAGCCTTTTTCAGTAGCCACTGCACCAACAATGAAAATCTGGGACTGTTACTGAGTTATCCCAACTATCATACTTCCATTCAATGCTAAAGGTAATTGATTTGTGGTCGCTAGCTCCAAGTTCCTCTGAAATTTTTAAATTATTAACAAGGGATTCATTGTTTGCCAAAACCAAGTCAAGCAGGTTATTTCCCCTTCTAGGGTCTGTCACAAACTGCTTCAAAAAACAATCCTGAACTACTAAAAGAGTTGTTAGATTCTAAATTCCCAGTCAAAAAATTCCAATCAATCTGACTAAATTTAAAGTCTCCTAGAATTACAACGTTATTGTGCCTTGTGGCCCTAACAAATTCCTCCCACAGTAGTCTTCCTTGGTCTCTATCCAAGTTTGGGGGACGGGATATCATGCCTAAAATCAATTTTTCATGCCCCTCTGAAAATTCTACCCAGACTCAGTATGTGTTTCAGACTTTATACGCGTTTTTATGCAACAACTTGAGATTAAGACACATGTGCAACATCTGGGTATCTTTATTGTAGACGTTTCGCCATCCAGTGGCTTTATCAATACAAATTCTAGGACATAACTTGAAGACAGTAGACTATGTACAGAAGATGAGGTAATCAGTCCCTCAACCTAGGAGTAGGTGCGAAGAGCACCATGGACATAGAGTGCCACCCCACCCCCCTTCCTGATACTTCTGTGTACTTGAAACAATTTAAAACCCTGAATGTGACATTCAGCAGGCATGTCCCGATTTTTCATATTAAATTACGGTTCATTTATGGCAAAATCATCATTGTTACCCGCACTTGCAACTAATCTCAATTCGTCCATCTTATTTCTCGCACTACGACTATTAGTATAATATATTTTCAGAACCCTTCTCTTTTCTCTTCCTGTTGATTTCTGTTACTCCACTATACCTGTTACTCTCCTTGCCACCTAATGCCACTGGCTTTCCTATATTCACCAATAACTCTACCTTATTCTGCCTATAACTGGTTTCCTTAAAACTCACACTATCGCTACACTCAGAATACAATGATTTTCCACAAAAACCCATACCACTATTTCTAGTTCCCACCCCAAACCTAGATAAGTGAACTCCATCCCTGGCATACATGTCATTTCTGCCATAGAAGAGGTCCCAGTTGTCAATGAATGTTTCTGCATTTTCCTTACAGTGTTTGTCCAGCCAGCAGTTGATGCCAGTTGCCCTGGACAACCATTCATTGCCAACTCCTCTCCTGGGCAAAATGACACATCACAGGGTTCCCACCCTTCTTCCTAATTATCTCTATTGCTGTCCTATACCTGCTAATCAGGTCTTCACTCCTACGTCTGCCAACATCGTTGCCTCCCGCAGTGAATACTTAGGTAGTGATAGTTGTTGTTCCGATGCCCTTGTTCAGTTTGAACACTTAGAGAAAACAGAAGTTCTTTAGTCACCAAGGTTATATTTCATTTTCAACTACCTGAGATTACATAGTGTTACTGACAACGATTATGCAGTGGAAAAGTAAGCACACGGTATAATGCATTTGTCTACTGTTCCGTCCTGTCGGTATTTTATACCATTTATCTCCAAGGATTATACAGTTTTGGCGATGACTAGATCATGTAATAGTGAATTATACTCTTCTAATGATTGTTATTTTTCTCCATTCTCAAGTGCTTGGGATTACTGAGCTTATCTCCTGGCTACTACCCATTAATTGTGGTGTACAATTAATCATATATGACAACACAAGATTAACTTCCAATATTCATCATAAATAAACTTTAATTGCCGAGAGTTTATCTTGACGAGTGTTGCGCTTTTCCCTTGTTGTTTAGTATGGTAAACACACTTGATTTAGTTTTCCTTTGTGATAAGTTTGTACCATCCATTGTACCTCCCAGACTTCCTGATCAGCAGGTTGTGGCTCTTGCTTCGATCTGTGCTCAAGCACCAGTAGCTTGACTAGTCACTCTGTCAACAAGATTGGTTTGAGAGCGGGTCGTGGGAGCGATGATCCCCGGAACCAACAGCAGGTACATACCAGGGAGGTTCGTATTGACTTAGCTGTGCAGTGGGTTTACCGGGGAAAAGAACTCCTCGGCTGACTGACTACATTACAGGTTACCTTGGAATCAAGTCTCTGACGATGCGTTTGACTAACAAGCGACGATGAGCTGCTGCTTTGCAACCTACATAATGCTAAGTGTTCAAACTGAACAAGGGCATCGGAACAACAACTATCACTACCTATGAGATACTATTGACCTTCCCCCTCCCCTATCCTTATCAGTACTCACCCCCCGCCTGGTGGATATACTGAGACCATTATATCAGACGCTACTGGCCCCCTTATCCCACTACCAATCTCCGCCTTGTGGATATCTGTGGATAATTTATGTAAGTAGCTTTTGAGACTTGTCAGCTCCCTCCTTGTTAAGTATACCATTCGTCCTGATTTTACCCGAGTCTCGGTTTTAATGGTGGTCCACCAAATTCAGTTAGGGACAACAAATGAGTGGTTTGAGTAGCATTCTCATTCCTATTATTTTATTTTCTGTATATGTATAATTTTATCTGAGTTATCTCATTGTTATAATCACAATTTACACTATTTTTTGTGAGTGTGATGGATTTCCCAATTAAATTTTATTAAGTGTCCTCCCCCTTTTTTTAAAGGGTATCCAAGACGCTACTGACACTTATTCCCCTGCCAATCTCCGCAGTGTGGATAGTTTGTATAAGACTATTGACCCTCTTGGCTCTTACCCCTCTGCTAACCCACGCTGTGTGGATAATTTATACAAGACTTTAACCCTGTTGCATATTCCCTTCCCCTGCTAACCCACGCCACATGGATAGTTTATACAAGACACTTGTCCTCCCCTGCCAACTCCTGCCTCGTGCATAACACGAGGCAGGGGTTGGCATGATCTAAACTAAGACAAAAAATAATTAGTTAATCGATGTAGGGCAAGATTTAGTTACTTAACCTTAATACCTCGTATCTACATACAGTTAATCGTAAATAAGCAAAACTTGTAAAAGGATTTATACCCCTGGCAGCAGGAGGAAGGAAAGAGTGCGTACAAGACTAGCAGCCTAGGCTCGTCTGCGGTCACTGGTGGCAAGCGGCTGCGTGTGAGGCTCCAATGATTACTTCATGATGTTAACCAATTCTGTGGCAATGTTAGTGCCTCCAGTAATGCTTGCTAACGGACACTAACACTGTCTTCAATCAATTTAATTTTGTTTGTAATTTAGTAAGTAAGATACACACTCCGTGTTTTTTGAAAAGCATAGCAATATTATTACTAATACAAAGTCCATAATATATACAAAATTAAGGGCTTGTGGGCTGAAAACTCGTGGCTGGTATATACCAAGAAAGCTAAACATTGTGGTTTGTTTTATTGGGGTCTTTTTCCTGGATAACGAATTAAAATGCACACTAACGTGACTGGAACAATACATAAATAACCTACGCATAAGAGACAAACTTGTGAACTTTCGCCCACTACAGGCGACTACTCACAGGTACGTGTGTGTGCTCGCACAGGTTATATCAGTATCATGACTCAGGTACTACCTTCCTTGATGACTGTTAGACGTCCTCATAATCCTCCAAATCGCTTCCGAGCTCCTTACAATCCTCCTTTGCCACTCTGTCCTTATCTTTATACTGATGTCCCCTCAGGGAAGGTTCCTTGATGTTGGTGAGGGGCTCTTGATTAGGGAATTGGATCTGTGCTCCAGTTCCCCGAATTAAGCCTGAATGCCTTCCACATCCCTCCCAGGCGCTGTATAATCCTACGGGTTTAGCGCTTCCCCTTGATTATAATAATAATTTATACTGATGTGGACCTTTAACAACGTCTCGTTTTTCTTTTACAAACATCACCTTGCTATTATTTTTTCATCATCCTTGTCATGACAACACCCTAGTTATGGACGGGCTTCTCTTTGTAGTGAGATGAGGAACCTTGCATTTCAGGAAAAAGTGGAAATTTTAAGAAATTGACATCGAATATGACGCCAGATTGACGTAGTTAAATGAGAACTGGTTTCAGGGCTCTCATATCCCCTTGCTTTCTCAGATCTTGTACAGTTTGGCTTAGTGTGTTTCTTGGTGACGTTTTAGTGGTGAGACTGGTCATACACTACTGCTACTCTGACTAGTTTTTACTCATTATGTACACGCCGTTACAAGTATACCTTTTACCCGACGCTTGAATTCTTTCAGAGGATAGCAGTTTTTTACACATTTTTTCTTGGATGCTGCCCGCAACAATCTGCTAAAACTCAGGTGCCAGTTTTTGCTATTATGTGAGGGGGCAACAGAAGTTTAAGAAAAACTCGTACGTTTCGCTAGCCCGGGATTCAAACCTGGGATCTTTCAGTTGAGAATCAAATGTCTCGCTACAAAGTTACTTAACATCCCCCCCCCCCGTCCCCTACTCTTACTCCTGATGCAATCCATCATTTTGTTGCATTAATTTTATTGTTTGGTGACTAACTTCAGTTTTGTATTTTTTTCCATAGACTTGCAAGTCATATAGATTTAGAAGTTATATAACATATTTAACCACCTCGTCTGGCCGTGTTACCATATAACGTTAAAATCTATATACGGGGTGTCCCATAGCTCGATTGCTATAGTACTCAGCTCACACACTGAGGTCCGAGGATCGATCCTCGGTACTGGTGAAAACATTAGGAAGTGTTTCCTTAAGACACCTGCTGTCCATGTTCACTTATTAGTAAAACAGGTACCTGGGTGTGGGTCGCATCCTGGGTACAAAATTGACCTAATTTGCCCGAAATGCTCTGCATAACCAGGGGCTTTCTATATAGTAGTATGTTATTGATGTCAACTAGGTCTTTATACCTTGTACATGTGCTTGTAGAAATATATTATTATTATTATTATTATTATTATTATTATTATTATTATTATTATTATTATTATTATTATTATTATTATTATCACTCGTGGTGCGAGAATGAGTTACCGGTGAAGTGTGATGGTGCTTGATGTGTGGGTGTGGGGTGGCGAGGGTTGGGCGGGTGTGAAGGTTTGTACATTTACGCAATACATTGGTAAATCCAAGAGTGGAGGGGGATGGGTGGATGAGCAGGAGGTCCAAGAGAAAGAGAAGGGCATAAAGGCACACTAGCTGAAATTGTTGATAACTCAAGTGTAAAGGGATTTTCCCTTCTCTCCCATGCTGTCCTCTCCCCTTTTGCATATGCCCTTCTCCCTTTTTCCTTTCCCTCCTGGCAGGTAATGGGGTAGAGAAGTGGGGGAGACTGGAGGGGATGGTAAGGTAGTTGATGGTGGGCAAGTAGGGAAAATGGGGAAGACGAATAGGAAGGGACAGTTGAATAGATTTTTTTTTTAACCATTCAACCCTTGGTTATTGTATTTTCAGGTGGTAAAACTTGGCACTGGTGTTACTTATTGTGTTAATCATTATGGTGTTGATACTACTACTAATTAGTAATATTTAAGTTACTGCTTTACTTTTCTTTAATGATGGGACATGGAATTTATGCTACCTAGTTTCCACATTGCTACAATATATAGTATTTTACACACACACACACACACACACACACACACACACACACACACACACACACACACACACACACACACACACACACACACACACACATATATATATATATATATATATATATATATATATATATATAGTATTTTTTAGTTTTATTATGCAGTTACTATATCTAGTACATACTGTACTAGATATTATTCATAAATACTTGTTTAGTGGGCATACATATTATGATAAATTAACTGAATGCCCAACAGATGCTGTGGAGCATGCATTATTTACACAAGGAAAGGCCTTAGATTAATATACCTGCATACTGTAATAAGGATAGAAATATGGAATTTTATTTCAAATAGCTTCCACAAATATTTTCATTAGTTGTACAGTACTGTTCACGAATAACCAGCACTTAGGAGACCCAAATTTGTGATGTTTCAGTCCGACTTGAACCATTAACAAGTCACACTATAATTTGTTAATGGTCCAAGTTGGACAGAAACGTTATTATGAGTTTCATTCTTCTAGTGCAGATTATACTTACAGTGGAACCTTGGATGGTGTTTGTGGATGATTGTGAAGAGAGTGGAGAGTTATGCTGTGGTCCTACTGGACTGAGGTGGATGGTAGAGGTACTGGTACTTAAGTCGATGGTTGTATTGGAGTGTGTATAAATTCTGTAATGGATTTCTGTTCTGTTTTACCCTTCAGTACATTATACAACTGACAGTAAGGCATCAGCTGCTCTAGACACCGTTTCGGTGTCCTCTTCAGTGAAAAAGTCTAACTGTAAGTCAGTCAGTCAAGTCAGTAAGTCATTCAGTCAAGTCAGTAAGTTATTCAGCAACACTGGTATGCCTGAAAAAGAAACAATAATAGCATGACACTTACCTTTATTGAAGATTCTGCTTACTGTGTGGAACATAGGAGGGGAGAGGATGGATTAATTACTGTTTGAAAGGGAAATCCCCTTCCATGAAGACTTTAGGTACCAAGTGTTTTTCTGGGGTTACTTCCCTTCTTTGTTTTTAACCCCTTCAGGGTCCAAGGCCCAAATATGAAGTGGTGCCCCAGTGTCCAAGAATTTAAAAAAAAAAATTGTTATTTTTTCTTATGAAATTTTAGAGAATCTTTTTGTGAAGGTAATAAAACAAAAAGTACGAAATTTGATGGAAAATTGACGAAATTATGCTCTCGCGAATTTTGATGTGTCAGCGTTATTTACGAATCGGCGATTTTGCCGACTTTGACTCCCATTTTAGGCCAATTACATTATTCCAGTCAACCAAATTCTTAGCTATTTCACTAGTATTACTTCTATTCTATCGATTGAGCACAAGAAATCGCCAAGTCAACTGTTTCAACTACAAATTAAAGTGATCGGAAATTGTTAATTTGGCCAATTTAACACAACGTTCAAAATATTCTAATTTCAAAATGGGGTCCAGAATAAACAATGTAGGTATTCCTGGAACTAAACTAACATTTCCTCTGTTCATTAGTTACGTTTTGAGGCTTTACAAATAAATTCCATTTTGATTTTTTATTCACATAATGAATTTTTATTCACACCAAAAAATAGAAGATTTACTGTTATGCAATACTGTAATAATTGTATAAATATCATCACCATATTTGTGAATGCATATTAGACCCACCAGCTGGCATGTATTAGACGTGTGAGGTCGTTTGTTTACTCTTGAATATCGGCAAAAATTTAACATTTCTGCTACTTTGAGCTCAGTTTCAAGCCATTTCTAGTGCTAAAACCAATCAAAATCATCTCTATTTCTGTAATATGTCTTCCATTCTATCAAATGAGACCAAGAAATCGAAAATATAGCTATAAAAAACATACGAAAAAACACTGCAAAGTCGCTGTTTTAATCGAAAAATCATGATTTCAGTTTTTTTCTCTCATTATACACAGTGTGCTGCAGGATCTGTTTTATGTGGTGCACACATACCACATAGATGTATTCTCTCATATCTAGGCCCAAATGTACCACTCACAGTTTATCAGAGTGAGCTGAGCTCATGACGTAGATCTACGGTTTGGACCCTGAACGTAAAGCCATAGATCTACGGGACGTACCCTGAAAGGGTTAAATGCCACTAGGACCAGCTTGAGAGTCACTGCACACCTGTGGCACTAAATATTTGTCCAGAGAGCTCTCTTTCTGGCGTCTCTTTAAAATTTCCCTAAAATAGGACAAGACATTGTCATTGTACATGTTGCCGACACGGCTTGCAAGAGCTTTGTTAGGGTGATGTTCCTCCACAAATCTTTCCATCCTACTCCACATTGCACAAATCTCCTTAATCTCTGAAGAAGGCATCTTCTTCCATCTCTCCCCCTCCTCCTCTGAAGCAGTTTTCTGAGCTGTAATCTGTTGCTTTTCCAGATGAAGCTCTTGCAGCTCTTCAGTGGTTAGCTCTTCATTGTGGTCCTCCACCAACTCTTCCACATCCTCGCTAATCACATCCAACCCCATGGAATTCCCCAATGCCACAATAGATTCCACAACTGGCATAGGGTCCTCAGGGTCAGCCCTAAACCCTTCAAAATCCCTCTTTTGGACACAATCTGGCCACAGATTTCTTCAAGCAGAGTTCAAAGTCCTGGAAGTCACTCCCTCCTAAGCCTTACCTTTAAGGTTTATGCAATGGAGGATACTGGTAAGATCTTTCCAAAACTCTTTTAGGGTCAATTGAGTGTCTGAGGTCACATCAAAGCACCTTTGAAACATTGCTTTGGTGTAGAGTCTTTTGAAGTTTGAAATGATCTGCTGGTCCATGGGCTGGATGAGAGGAGTGGTATTACGGGGCAAGAACTTCACTGTGATGATACAAAACTCCTCCACCATTTGGTCATCCAAGTCTGGAGGATGAGCAGGTGCATTGTCCATTAGCAGGAGGCACTTGAGTTCCAATTTATTTTCCAGGAGGTATTTCTTCACTGGGGCCAAACACTTCATTGAACCAATCAAGGAAAATTTCCCTTGTGACCCATGCCTTACTGCCTTCCACATCACACACAATTTACTCTTGGCAACACTGTTTTTCTTGAACACTCCGGGATTTTCAGAGTGATACACTAGTAAAGGCTTCACTTTGAAATTCCCACTAGCATTACTACAGAACAAAAGAGTAAGCCTGTCTTTCATAAGCTTGTGTCCTGGTAGTACCTTTTCCTCCTGCGTGATGTAGGTCCTCCTTGGCATTTTCTTCCTAAAGAGGCTTGTTTCGTCACAGTTGAACACTCTTTGGGGTTTTAATTCTTCAGCCTCTGTGTACCCCTTGAATTCATGCACATATTTATCAGCCTAATATTTGTCAGAACTGGCAGGCTCACCATGCCTTACCAAACTGTGTATGCCATTATGCTTCTTAACCCTTTCAGGGTCTGTCCCGTAGATCTACGGCTTTGCGTTCAGTGTCCAAACCGTAGATCTACGTCATGAGCTCAGCTCACTCTGATAAACTGTGAGTGGTACACTTGGGCCTAGATATGAGAGAATACATCTATGTGGTATGTGTGCACCACATAAAACAAATCCTGCAGCACACTGTGTATAATGAGAGAAAAAAACTGAAACCAAGATTTTCGATTAAAACAGCAACTTTGCAGTGTTTTTTCGTATGTTTTTTATAGTTGTATTTGCAATTTCTTGGTCTCATTTGATAGAATGGAAGACATATTACAGAAATAGAGATGATTTT
This sequence comes from Cherax quadricarinatus, assembly GCF_038502225.1. Classification (NCBI taxonomy): domain Eukaryota; kingdom Metazoa; phylum Arthropoda; class Malacostraca; order Decapoda; family Parastacidae; genus Cherax; species Cherax quadricarinatus. The sequence continues at coordinate 27,547,555 of NC_091304.1, forward strand.
GATTGGTTTTTGCACCGGAAATGGCTTGAAACTGAGCTCAAAGTAGCAGAAATGTTAAATTTTTGTCGATGTTCAAGAGTAAACAAACGACCTCACACGTCTAATACACGCCAGCTGGTATATCTAATACACATTCACAAATGTGGTGATGATATTTATACAATTATTACAATATTGCATAACAGTAAATCTTCTATTTTTTGGTGTGAATAAAAATTCATTATGTAAATAAAAAATAAAAATGGGATTTATTTGTAAAGCCTCAAAACGTAACTAATGAACCGAGGAAATGTTAGTTTAGTGCCAGGAATGCCTACATTGTTTATTCTGGATGCTATTTTGAAATTGGAATATTTTGAACTTTGTGTTAAATTGGCCAAATTACCAATTTCCGATCACTTTATTTTGTAGTTGAAACAGTTGACTTGGCGATTTCTTGTGCTCAATCGATAGAATAGAAGTAATACTAGTAAAATAGCTAAGAATTTGGTCGACTGGAATGATGTAATTGGCCTAAAATGGAAGTCAAAGTCGGCAAAATCGCCGATTCGTAAATATCGCTGACACATCAAAATTCGCGAGAACATAATTTCGTCAATTTTCCATCAAATTTCGTACTTTTTGTTTTATTACCTTCGCAAAAAGATTCTCTACCATTTCATAAGAAAAAATAAAAAAAATTTTTTGGGAAAATTCTTGGACACTGGGGCACCACTTCAGATTTGGGCCTTGGACCCTGAAAGGGTTAAATCTCTCAAACCAGCCTTTGCTGGCCTTAAATTCTCTAACATCAGCACTCATTGCAGACATTTTCTTTATGAGATCAGCATGCAACTGCCTTGCCTTTTCAGAAATTATCGACTACATAACACTATCTCCTGCTAATTGTTTCTCGTTGATCCACACCGGCAATAACTTCTCAACATCTTCGAGTACTTGTGATCTTATTTCTATGAGCATATTTATCCCTTTTGCAACAACAGCTTCCTTGATTTCCTGTTTCTTGGCCACGATGGAAACGATGTTTGTATGGGGTTTCTTATACACCCTGGCAAGCTCTGCCACACTCACTCCACTTTCATATTTTTCAGTGATGTCTTTCTTGAATTCTATTGTGTTTCTCACCTTCTCTACCAAAGGCCTGGAACTAGGAGCTTCCTTTGGGGCCATGGTGGCTTATTTAGCAGTTGCAAGCACTAAAACGAATGGAATATTACGAAATGTATCGTATGAACACTTGGGATCATCCTCACTCACTAATAAACAATGGCACTCTGGCTGGGAATGGAGTGTGGGGCCCTTCGGGGCCATGCATACACGTCTGGGACGAACGACTATTTGTGAGTCAAACAACGATAAGCGAGTCAGTGTTTTGACGAAAAAACGTACGTACGTATTTTTGAAAATTACGACTTCCGATGCTTACGAAAAATGAGGGTCCACTCTATTTATATTGTGACAGCCATGGCTTTTTATTCATTCTTTTTGTTTTGTACTGTATCATTGGTGTTACTTAAGCATTATTGTGAAAGATATCAAGACTATGATACAAAGCATTCACTGTTTCCATAAAAGAATGCATACTGTATTAATAAAAAATGTACTTCTCTTATGGAAAATATCAGCACTAAGAGTAAAAATCATAATACTGTACCACGGCTGAAATAAAATAATAGTGATTGAGTCGTGAACATCAGCAGTAAGTACAGTATTCATATTATGGACTTATGCTTATGTTTCAGAGACTGCTGGAGCTGGAGGATGGCATGGAAGAGGAGAAGAAGCAGTGCCAGTCCCGAGTGGAGACGCTCGAGTCCATTGTGCGGATGTTCGAGCTCAAAAACAGAAATGCAACTGACCATGGTAAGCTGCTGATACCATCCAGACTCTTGCTTCTCCCAGTGGTTGGTGTGAGTGTATTTATTGCTTTATCATGTACTTGTTAGCGTGATTTTTCTTAATTAAGTGCAGTACATTACCTTTGTGGTTTCCCACTCCATCTTTCACTTTGTTCGGCATCTTATTCATCTGCATAGCCCTCATATTCATCCTCGGTACCAACTGATCCCCATTATCACTAATTGTGCAAATTGCTGATGTGTTGACTACATACATGCATGTCATGTTTCCCATTTACAAATTAACATTAAGATCGACAACACTCTAATTACCAGACATAATGAGGGCAAATTCCTAGGCCTATACCTTGACAACAACCTGAATTTCAGCACCCATATCCAACACATAACCAAAAAAGTATCCAAAACAGTTGGGATCCTCTCCAAGATACGATACTACGTGCCGCAAAATGCCCTTCTCACACTATACCACTCACTTATTTATCCATACCTCACCTATGCTATTTGTGCTTGGGGATCAACTGCAGCAACACACCTAAAGCCAATAATAACCCAACAAAAAGCTGCAGTAAGAATAATCACTAAATCCCATCCCTGGCAACCCCCCCCCCCCCACTCTTCATAGATCTAAACTTACTCCCTGTTCAGTACATCCACACCTACTACTGTGCAATCTACATCTACAGGACCTTAAACTCCAATATCAACCTTGACCTAAAACGCTTTCTTGATAGTTGTGACAGAACCCACAGGCATAACACCAGACTCAAACATCTCTACGACATTCCCCATGTCCGACTGAACCTTCACAAAAATTCAATGTATGTCAAAGGCCCTAAAATCTGGAACACCCTACCTGAGAACTCTAGAACTGCAGACACATTCATCACCTTCAAAACTACCATTAGAAAACATATTATCTCGCTGATAAACCCCATCAACTAACTACACGAATACCACCTGGTGGTTCACACTTACACTCACTCACCCATTTGACCATAAACAGAAATATTAATCTCAATCTTAAAATAATGAATCCTATGATACTCCAATACTGAAACTATGTACTGTGCCAAAACAAAAGCATTCACATTGCTAAACTCACAAACTAGTATTTAGTCACTTAGCCATAATACCAACTTACCTCATAATTTATAATATTTTAAAATAAAGAATTAAACTAAGTCTACCCGAAATGCCTAGCCATGCTAGGCGTTTTAGTGGTACACTCTGTAATCATTATTTAACTACATGTAAACCACACAACAACCAAATTCTGTAAATTCAACATTGTAATCTTTATAGAGAATAAACTTTGAATTGAATTGAATTGAATTTGTGATCATTTTCACAGCTAGTCTGAGATCTCTAATTGTATAGCTTCATAAATTCTTGCTGAATCATTGCACTTCTGGTATCCCTAGAGCCCTGTTTAGGTGCTGTCGTTAGTGATTAATGACATGGAAATAAATAAAAAATGCTTGGTAAACATTAGGTGAATAGTGCAAGAGTAGTGTAACAGAGATACCACATAATGGGTGGGAAAGGTTAGTTCTTGGGTGGCATCACACTGCATTAACTTCCCTAGGCCCAAGTGAAACACCTCGAGAGTACATATTATTTAAATTTCTAGTATTTTTCACCTGGGCTCAGCTGCATTTTGTGAAGGTGCAGTTTCAATATATAAACAGTCTCTTATAAAATTATTCAGCAAAACATGCACTGTACTTACTAGAATTTACTGTAGTACTTCAGTTGTTAGTAAAAGACTGACTAATAGAAGCATTTTGGGTAAGACATTCTATAAGAAGTTTTCCGCTGCAATGTTCTATTAAAGTTATGTTTTCTCTTATTGAAATTTTCTGAGTTAATATTTGCTACAAGAAATACTGTTTTTTAATTAAATTACTGCAAAGTGCAATACAATACTGCACTATTCAGTACAAAAAACATTAAATCATTGTTATTCATCTGTAGCAAATCGGATGGAAGACAAATCAGAAGAATTGAAAAATGAGTATACAAAGCTGCACAATCGATATTCAGAGCTATTCAAAACTCACATGGACTACATGGAACGCACCAAGATACTCATGGGCACTGACCGACTCGACCAGCTTGGAACCTCCAGAGGCAGGATCTCTGGGTTTACCTTAGGCAATCTCAACAGGTTAGTAGAGAGGTGTTAATTGTAGCCAAAACCCTTGCCATCCTCATCCCCCATAAAACCCCCACAGAAATAGTAATTACCATAAATTTTTGAGAATCTTGAACAGGGATGGGACAATACTAAAATTTTTGCTGGTACAGTATCAATATGTGGTTTTAGGCCGCCTTTACCTTTGATATACCTTTGAGTTTTGACGGTTTTCTACTCCCAGAGCCTAACCTGGGGCCTAGCTCATCTGGTGTTTCCCTGGTCAACCAGGCTGTTGCTGCTGGCAGCCTGCTGGCCCACATATCCATCACATCTTGGTTAATACCATTAAAACACAAATAACCCACACTTAGAAGAGAGGAGCTTACAATAATGTTTCGGTCCAACTTGGACCATTTACAAAGTCTCACTAATGAATAGGAGAGAAGGAGGGAGTATATATAGGCCAGCAGACAAGGATGGGACAAGAGAGGTGATAGTGGAGGTAGCAGTAGTGGTAGTGGAGTCAGTCAACTACTAAGAAAGAGGAGCACTGCAAGGGAGCTAGGGGCCTCTGTCAAGAAAAGTGTTTTTATCTCCCTCTTTCTCTGTGCTCTCTGCATTTGCGATCCTCAGTTCCTTGAATCAGAAATTTCCACTCCAAAATTCATTTTCCTGTCTTGGCTACCCTTCCCATTTCATAGACTCTGCCTTCTCACGTGCTAAATGGACTTTCTTCTCTCCCAAACTCTACTCCTGGGAACTGTCCTGTCCTCTGCCTTCTCTACATTATCAGTCTTTCTAATCTCAACAACTCTCTCTGTTCCTTAGACATCAAACTTACTTTTCGCCAGACTAACGCTCTTCGCACTAATCTAGTTCATACCTCTCCTCCCTCTATAGATGCTCCTGGTGTCTACTCTATTTCTTGTTCCTCCTGTCTTCTGCAGTACTTTGGAGAAACTGGCCGATCTCTTTCTAACAGACTTAGGAAGCACAAAAGTAGTGTTAGGCTTGCCGACACCAACAATGCTCTTTTCTGTCATGTCAGAGATCACAGTCATCCTATTGATTGGTCTTCTGGTAAAACTGTCTACCCCACTTCCAGCTTTCACAATCGCTGCCTGGTTGAATCCTCCCTTATACACAACTTTCCTTGTCTCTGTAGATGCCTTCCTTTCCCATTACACTGTAAAATGCTCCAAACTTCAGAACACCCGTGACTTAACCTGATTCTTCTTTTTTCCTCTTCTCCCTCTTCCTATTTCCTCTTTCTCCTTATGGTTTTCTTTCTTCTGCTTTGGGTATTTGTCCTTTTATATTTTTCCCCTCTCTGTGTTCTTGCTCTTACCCTCTGTGGGCCCCTAGCTCCCTTACAGTGCTCCTCTTTCTTAGTATTTGACTGACTCCACTACCACTACTACTACCTCCACTATTACCTCTCTTGTCCTGTCCCTGTCTGCTGGCCTATACATACTACCTCCTTCTCTCCTATTTGTTTGTGACTTCGTAAATGGTGCAAATTGGACCAAAACGTCGTCGTAAGCTCCTCTCTTCTGTGTGTGGTTTATTTGTGTATTGTTCCAGTCAGGGTATTGTGCCTTTTCTTGTTATTAACCCGTAAACGGTCCAAGCAGATCTACGTTCACATGTGTAGTGCTACAAAAGTAGATCTACGTTTTTTTTAAATATTTTCAAATATAACAAAAAAAAAGTAGATCAAAGTTTTTTTACACATTTTCAAATGTAAAAAAACAAAAAGAAGATCTACCATTTTAACATACTTTCAAATGTTGAAAAAACGTATATATACGTTTGGACCGTTTACGGGTTAATAGAACCAAAATTAGCAGATGCCCAGCAATACTGGCACCAATATTGATGCAATCAGAACTAGCCAATACCAGGCTCAATTTTAGGATTCAGGGAAGCCGGTAGCTGGACTTGAGTCCTGGAGGCAGGAAATATAGTGCTCTCTGAAGGAGGGGGCATCTGATTTGTAGTGTTGGTACACTTCTGGCCAGACAGTGATGGAGTGAGTGTTGGTGAAAGTGTTTCTTCTTTTTAGGGTCACCCTTCCTTGGTAGGAGACAGCTGGTGTTTTAAAAAACAAATGTTGATTTCCAGTGGTATGAGTATTACAAGCAGCACTTAATGTTTTATAAAAACAGATTCAGTACTATATATATATTTTTTTTTTTAACCTGCTGGTCATCTCTTACCAAAGCAGAGTGACTCTAAAAAGAAACACTTTCACCATTATTTATGCTATCACCATCTTGACTCACAAAATCATAATGGCACAATTGTAAACAAACCATACCACGGGCGGGGATTAAACTCATGGCGAGTGAGTCATAAAACTCCTGGCCACGAGTTCAATCCCTACCTGTGGCTTATTACCGTCTTGCCAGAGGTGCATAGATACCCCAGTTTAGATGTCCGTCTAAATATTTGCTTTTTAGATGTCCATCTAAACACCAAATATCCCAAATCCATCTTTTAGAGTGCCGGCACTGTACTTTCCACCTCCAGGACAAGTGTGAAAAGCATTTCTACACTGGCTACATGAGTGACAAATCTTGAAATATGTATTAACATGCAGTGCAAGTTTCTTTTCAAAATGTGAATATTTTTAGTAGAGAAATGATACATAGTTACCAAAGGAAGGTTTGGGCATTGCTCATACACCATTCAGTTTGATATGCACCCGAAGAGTTTACAGTGGACTCCCGCATAACGATATTAAGCCATTCCTGAGAGCTCATTGTTATGCAAAATTATCGTTATGCGAATGAATTTTCCCCATAAGAAATAATGGAAATCAAATTAATCCGTGCAAGACACCCAAAAGTATGAAAAAAAAAATTTTACCACATGAAATATACATTTTCCTACAAAGAGAAGGATACATGCACAATAGTAGAGTAGTACATGCACAATATATATTGCGCATGTACTACTCTACTAAATGAAGAATAAATGACACTTACCTTTATTGAAGATGCAGCAATGACTGATGAGACACTGTGTCCTGGGAGTGCCTTTTCCTCCTGAGTACTGTAGGTCCTGTTTGGCATTTTCTTCCAGAACAGGCCTTATCACACTGTGTATGCCACTACGATTCTTAAATCTCTCAAACCAACCTTTGCTGGCTTTAAATTCACCAATATGAGCACTAGTTCCAGGCGTTTTTCCCTGTTCACCTGGGTGTTAGTCGACTGGTGTGGGTTGCATCCTGGGAGACAAGATTAAGGACCCCAATGGAAATAAGTTAGACAGTCTTCGATGACACTGACTTTTTTGTGTTATCCTGGGTGGCTAACCCTCTGGGGTTAATTGTTTCTTGGTATTCTCAATAAGCCACACCAACAACGGTGCTACAGCAGCAGCAGCAGCAGCTGACAGTGCTACAGCAGCAGCAGCAGCAGCTGACAGTGCTACAGCAGCAGCTGACAGTGCTACAGCAGCAGCAGATGATGCTACAGCAGCAGCAGAGGGTACTACAGCAGCAGCAGCAGCTGACGGTGCTACAGCAGCAGCAGCAGCAGCTGACAGTGCTACAGCAGCAGCAGCTGACAGTGCAGCAGCAGCAGCAGCTGACAGTGCTACAGCAGCAGCAGCAGCTGACAGTGCTAAAGCAGCAGCAGCTGACAGTGCTACAGCAGCAGCTGACAGTGCTACAGCAGCAGCAGCTGACAGTGCTACAGCAGCAGCTGACAGTGCTACAGCAGCAGCTGACAGTGCTACAGCAGCAGCAGACGGTGCTACAGCAGCAGCAGATGGTACTACAGCAGCAGCAGCAGCTGACGGTGGTACAGCAGCAGCTGACGGTGCTACAGCAGCAGCAGCAGCTGACAGTGCTACAACAGCAGCAGCAGCAGCAGTTGACCATGGTACCACAGTATTTCGATAATATTTCTCACCCTTTTTACCACAGAGTTGGCACTAGAAGCTTTCTTGGGGCCCATGGTCACTTATTTTGCAGATAAAATCACCAAAAACTCTGTAACAATACGAAATGTTCCGATTGTATGCTTGGATATTACCGCGGAGGCTGGCTTGTAAACAATGCCACCGGCGGAACATGTGAGGCTGGCTCAGGCCGCACATTAGACGCGTCTCGGACGAATAGTGTTGAGCGGGTTTTTTAGCGGTATGCGAGGCAAAATCTTAGCGATAAAATGTATCGGTATGCGGATTTAACGTTATGTGATGCCAACAGTATGCGGGGGTCCACTGTACATTATAATGCCCCTAGCAATTTAAGAGATGCCTATAAGCTTTCTATAATTATTTAAAATTATTACTTTTGTATACAGTAGGGCCTCGCTTTATGGCATTCCGCTAATACGGACATTTCAAATTATGACCAAGACTCACTATACAGCTCTCCCCACCTGACTTTCTAATACGGTCACTGCGCCCCACCCAGTTTGCTTACATTCTCTGTGAGCACCATGTCTCTCTATTATGTCTAGAAACTTCCAAAATTTCAAGTGTTTTAAAGTTATTTCATATATAATCCGGTAATTATATTTGTGTTCCTGTACCTAAGTAAACTTAAACACTGTGCTGGCATGCAGGTACACATTAAAATCACTAAGAGTGTCTTATGTCTTGAGGATGCCATATTAATAATAATAATACTCAATAATAATCACTCTGAAGAACATTAAATGTCATATATTATGAACACATTTTCATTAATTAATCTATGATATTTTTTCAACATTATATAATAAACATGCTACGTAACATATAAACATGATAAATACATCCCACAGTAGAATAAATTAGCATATGAGATGTTTTCCAGTCATCTTGTCGGAGTGTCAGAAAGGATAACGTTTTCTATAGTCAACACCAAAGAAAATGTGTGCACAATAATATTACTGGGGTTAACTGTAGAAAATTATTCCTCTTGTATGCCATCACTCAGAGCATCATTTCTTCTGAAAATGGTGTTACGTGAGAATGGGAGTGTTGCTCTTTATTTATTCTACTGTACCACTGTGGAGACAACTTGTACACAATGTAAAGTGTTTGTATTATGGTATAATATAAACGTGTATGAACCAAAACCAGGCACATTCGTCTGTTTGTTTACATAATCTGCTTCTGTCCTCTCTCATTTACTAGATCTCTCTCTCTCTCTTGTTTATTCATTTTATCTCATTTACTCACCTCTCACCCTACATTAAGACTTGTTGAAAAAAAAAAAAAAGTAATGAGTGAACTGTATATTCATTTTATTGCTCTGGGGTGCTTTAAATGTCGTAGTATATTACGTGTGGGTGGGGTGGCCTTGCTGGCTGCCATACCTACCACATCTGATTTCATAAAATAAATACTACTCTTCTCACCCTACATTAAGACTACAAGTATTTAAAGGTAGATAATGAGTATACTTATGTGCATTTTACTTTTTTATTGTTTTTTGATGCCTAGTTCTATTGCTAACTTAATATATGTTGGTGTGAACTTTTTATCTAGCATTTATATGCATTTATAAGTGGAAAAAAGGGTGATCCACTTTATGGCGGTAGTCTGGAACCTAACCTGCCATATAAGTGGGGCCCTACTTGTACTTCATTTTTTCTTTTAAATTATTCATGAAAACAATTTTGATTTTATTATAACTAATTTTCTTTTAGGAATTAATAACAATTGTAAAATTTGAAATAAGTAATATATTGTATTTTATATACTATTTTTAATTTCTTCATGCAATTGTGAAAATTTGAATTTATATATATCTAATTCTATAATAATATTTTCTGTAGATTTTTTAACAACTTTCCTGGAACTCTTGTCTTATGCTGTGTTATTAATTAGTTTGTCTTATTATTGTCTTATGTTATTCATTTTAAGATAATTTATTGCAGAGAGCCATGGTTAAGAATAGTTAAGAATTTACATGGTAAGAGAGACTAATGATTTAGCTTAAGTGATAAATAGAGCTGTGTAATTTGTGGTGATTGTGGTTGCTTGAAGCACTGGGTGTTATATATTGATTACAGTACTCTGCTTCACTTGTTATTAATTTCCTCTAAATTCTACTAGAAACTTGGATTTTCATTATATGGTTTTTACCTTTGGTGTTCTTTTGTAGGTTTCTCTTTGCTTTGTATTACCAAGAGCACTGAGTGATATTAAGGTTAAAACCCAACTTCAAACCTCTCAACTTGCTTGCACCCTTTAGATAACCAAAATCTTTTGCTTATTTTTTTGGTAACTAGTCTTCTTTACCTGCACTTGTTACCCTGTTGCAGCTTTCATACTCTACATACAATATCTTTTATAATTTTCTTTTGTAGTTAGACTTGAGGAGAAAACAAAAGCTCACATTATGGGATAAAACAAGTTTTACAGGGTACAGGCATTTCCAGAATGTTGTAACACATACTGATCCAACAGATATTAAAAAATAGGGGAAGGTGTATCAGTTTTATTCTTTGAGGAGTCGAGAGTAATGCTAGTACAGTAATATTTAGTTATTGTAGAATTAAAATACTGTATACAAGTTTATGCCTCGAAAATACGGTATACATAGTACTGTAATATAGTATATAGATGTATATATTTATATGGTAGTAGGTTGGTAGACAGCAACTGCCCAGGGAGGTACTACCGTCCTGCCAAGTGAGTGTAAAACGAAAGCCTGTAATTGTTTTACATGATGGTAGGATTGCTGGTCTCTTTTGTCTGTCTCATAAATATGCAAGATTACAGGTATGTCTTGCTACTTCTACTTACACTTAGGTCACACTACACATATGTGTACAAGCATATACACACCCCTCTGGGTTTTCTTCTAACTGTGTTTTCTTTCTAATTCTTGTTCTTGTTTATTTCCTCTTATCTCCATGGGGAGGTGGAACAGAATTCTTCCTCTGTAAGCCATGTGTGTCGTAAGAGGCGACTAAAATGCCGGGAGCAAGGGGCTAGTAACCCCTTCTCCTGTATATATTACTAAATTTAAAAGAAGAAACTTTAGTTTTTTCTTTTGGGCCACCCCATCTCGGTGGGATACAGCTCGTACGTTGAAAGAAGAAAGAATGTATATATTTATAAGTATACATTTATATGGTAGTAGGTTGGTAGACAGCAACCACCCAGGGAGGTACTACTGTCCTGCCAAGTGAGTGTAAAATGAAAGCCTGTAATTGTTTTACATGATGGTAGGATTGCTGGAGTCTTTTGTCTGTCTCATAAATATGCAAGATTACAGGTATGTCTTCCTACTTCTACTTATACTTAGGTCACACTACACATACATGTACAAGTTTATTTATACACACTCATCTGAGTTTTCTTTGATTTTATCTTAATAGTTCTTGGTCTTATTACTTTTCCTTTTATATCCATGGGGAAGTGGAATAAGAATCTTTCCTCCGTAAGCCATGCGTGTTGTAAAAGTCAACTAAAATGCCGGGAACAATGGGCTAGTAACCCCTTTTCCTGTAAAGATTACTAAAAAGAATAAGAAGAAGAAAATTGTCAAAGTGGGAAGTCTGAATGTGCGTGGATGTTGTGCAAATGATAAGAAAGATGATTGTGGATGTTATGAATGAGAAGAAGCTGGATGTCCTGGCTTTAAGTGAAACAAAGCTGAAGGGAGTAGGAGAGTTTCAGTGGAGAGGAATAAATGGGATTAGATCAGGGGTTTCAAAAAGAGTTAGAGCTAAAGAAGGAGTAGCAATAATGTTGAAGGATAAGATATGGCAGAAAAAGAGGGACTATAAATGTATTAATTCAAGGATTATGTGGAGTAAAATAAAGGATGGATGTGAAAAGTGGGTTATAGTAAGCGTATATGCACCTGGAGAAGAGAGAAGGGTAGAGGAGAGAGAGAGAGATATTGGGAAATGTTGAGTGAATGCGTGGGGAGTTTTGAACCAAGTGTGAGAGTACTTGTGGTTGGGGATTTCAATGCTAAAGTGGGTAAAAATGTTGTGGAGGGAGTAGTAGGTAAATTTGGGGTGCCAGGGATAAATGTAAATGGGGAGCCTTTAATTGAGGTATGTGTAGAAAGAGATTTGGTAATAAGTAATACATATTTTATGAAAAAGAGGATAAATAAATATACAAGGTATGATGTAGCATGTAATGAAAGTAGTTTGTTAGATTATGTATTGGTTAATAAAAGGTTGATGGGTAAGCTCCAGGATGTACATGTTTATAGAGGGGCAACTGATATATTGGATCATTATTTAGTTGTAGCTACAGTTAGAGTAAGAGGTAGATGGGACAAGAGGAAGATGGCAACAACAAGTAGGAGGGAAGTGAAAATGTATAAACTAAGGGAGGAGGAAGTTTGGGTGAGATATAAGCGACTATTGGCAGAAAGGTGGGCTAGTGCAAAGATGAGTAGTGGGAGGGTTGGATGAGTTTTAAAAATGCAGTATTAGAATGTGGGGCAGAAGTTTGTGGTTATAGGAGGGTGGGTGCACGAGGAAAGAGGAGTGATTGGTGGAATGATGAAGTAAGGGTGCGATAAAAGAGAAAAAGTTAGCTTATGAGAGGTTTTTACAAAGCAGAAGTGTTATAAGAAGAGCAGAGTATATGGACATTAAAAGAAAGGTGAAGAGAGTGGTGAGAGAGTGCAAAAGGAGAGCAGATGATCGAATGGGAGAGGCACTGTCAAGAAATTTTAATGAAAATAAGAAAAAATTTTGGAGTGAGTTAAACAAGTTAAGAAAGCCTAGGGAACGTATGGATTTGTCAGTTAAAAACGGAGTAGGGAAGTTAGTAGATGGGGAGAGGGAGGTATTAGGTAGATGGCGAGAATATTTTGAGTAACTTTTAAATGTTGAGGAAGAAAGGGAGGCGGTAATTTCATGCGCTGGCCAGGGAGGTATACCATCTTTTAGGAGTGAAGAAGAGCAGAATGTAAGTGTGGGGGAGGTATGTGAGGCATTACATAGAATGAAAGGGGGTAAAGCAGCTGGAACTGATGGGATCATGACAGAAATATTAAAAGCAGGGGGGGACATAATGTTGGAGTGGTTGGTACTTTTGTTTAATAAATGTATTTATGAGGGGAAGGTACCTAGGGATTGGCAGAGAGCATGTATAGTCCCTTTATATAAAGGGAAGGGGGACAAAAGAGATTGTAAGAATTATAGAGGAATAAGTTTACTGAGTATACCAGGAAAAGTGTACGGTAGGGTTATAATTGAAAGAATTAGAGGTAAGACAGAATGTAGGATTACAGATGAGCAAGGAGGTTTCAGAGTGGGTTGGGGATGTATAGATCAAGTGTTTACATTGAATCATATATGTGAACAGTATTCAGATAAAGGTAGGGAAGTTTTTATTGCATTTATGGATTTAGAAAAGGCATATGATAGAGTGGATAGGGGAGCAATGTGGCAGATGTTGCAAGTATATGGAATAGGTGGTAAGTTACTAAATGCTGTAAAGAGTTTTTATGAGGATAGTGAGGCTCAGGTTAGGGTGTGTAGGAGAGAGGGAGACTACTTCCTGGTAAAAGTAGGTCTTAGACAGGGATGTGTAATGTCACCATTGTTGCTTAATATATTTATAGATGGTGCTGTAAAAGAAGTAAATGCTAGGGTGTTCGGGATAGGATGGGATTAAATTATAGGGAATCAAATACAAAATGGGAATTGACACAGTTGCTTTTTGCTGATGATACTGTGCTTATGGGAGATTCTAAAGAAAAATTGCAAAGGTTAGTGGCCGAGTTTGGGAGTGTGTGTAAAGGTAGAAAGTTGTAAGTGAACATAGAAAAGAGTAAGGTGATGAGGGTATCAAATGATTTATGTAAAGAAAAATTGAATATCAAATTGGGGAGGAGGAGTATGGAAGAAGTTAATGTTTTCAGATACTTGGGAGTTGACATGTCGGTGGATGGATTTATGAAGGATGAAGTTAATCATAGAATTGATGAAGGAAAAATGGCAAGTGGTGCATTGAGGTATGTGTGGGGACAAAAAACGTTATCTATGGAGGCAAAGAAGGGAATGTATGAAAGTATAGTAGTACCAACATTCTTATATGGGTGTGAAGCTTGGGTTGTAAATGCTGTGGCAAGGAGGCAGTGGAGATGTCCTGTCTAAGGGCAATACGTGGTGTAAATATTATGCAAAAAATCCGGAGTGTGGAAATTAGGAGAAAGTGTAGAGTTAATAAAAGTATTAGTCAGAGGGCTGAAGAGGGGTTGTTGAGGTGGTTTGGTCATTTAGAGAGAATGGATCAAAGTAGAATGACATGGAGAGCATATAAATCTGTAGGGGAAGGAAGGCGGGGTAGGGGTCGTCCTCGAAAAGGTTGGAAGGAAGGGGTAAGGGAGGTTTTGTGGGCGAGGGGCTTGGACTTCCAGCAAGCGTGCCTGAGCGTGTTCGATAGGAGTGAATGGAGACAAATGGTATTTGTGACCTGACGAACTGTTGGAGTGTAAGCAGGGTAATATTTATTGAAGGGATTCAGAGAAACCGGTTATTTTTATATAGCCGGACTTGAGTCCTGGAAATGGGAAGTACAATGCCTGCACTCTAAAGGAGGGGTTCGGGATATTGGCAGTTTGGGGGGATATGTTGTGTATCTTTATACGTATATGCTTCTAAACTGTTGTATTCTGGGCACTTCTGCAAAAACAGTGATTATGTGTGAGTGAGGTGAAAGTGTTGAATGATGATGAAAGTATTTTCTTTTTGGGGATTTTCTTTCTTTCTGGGTCTCCCTGCCTCGGTGGGAGACGGCCGACTTGTTAACCCTTTGACTGTTTCATGCCCCTCTCTGAAACTGTCATTCTATGTCGCTCAATTTTTGAAAAAAAAAAAATATTTTTTCTTATGAAATGATAGAGAATCTTTTCCCGATAGTAATGACACCAAAAGTTCATAATTTGGTCGAAAACTCATGGAATTATGCTCCCGTGAAGTTAGCGGTCTCAGCGACATATGCGTATCGGCGATTTCGCCGACTGAGCCCTATTTTCAGCCAATTCCATTGTTCCAGTTGACCAAACTCATAGCTATTTCTTTAGAACTCCATTTTATCTATCAGCTGAGTACAAGAAACCTCCCATTTACTAATTTGGACTACCCAATATGGTGGTCAGAAATTGGCAATTTGGCCAATTTCACGCAAACTAAAAAAGATGCCAATTTCAAAATAGGGTCCAGAATAAACAAGGTAGACATTCGTGGCACTAAAATAACATATGCTCTGTTCATTAGTCACATCTCTAGGCCTCTCTTATATTATTATTGCTTTCTATATTGAGTTTTTATTCATACAAAAAAATACAAAATTTACTGTTATGCAGACTACTGCATTATTGTAAAAATGGTATAAATAATATCAGTGCACTAGTGAAAGAATATAAGACTCCCCAGTTGACGTGTATTGGACGTGTGGTGTGATTTATTTACTCCTGAGCATTGGTAAAAAGCGAACATTTCCGCTACTTTGAGCTCAGTTTCAAGGTCGTTTTCATTGTCAAAGTAATGAAAATCATCTCTATTTCTGTAATATGTTTTCCATTTTATCACCTAAGACCATGAAAACGCGAATACAACGATAAATACTATACGAAAATACACCTCAAAGTCGGCGTTTTATTCCAAAAAAACGATCAGTTTTTTTTCTCATTACGCAATGTGTGCTGCAGGATTTTTTTTATGTGGTGCACACTGACCACACAGACCCATTCTCTAACATGTGGGCCTACCAGCTTTCTCCCGCTTGATTTGAAGCCGCTAGAATTATTGAGTATATATACGTCAGAAACATTGGCTCTTATGACGTATTTATACGTCGAAAACAGTCAAAGGGTTAAAAAAAAAAAGTATTTTTTTTTTTAACAGTGACCATCTCCCACCATGGCAGGGTGATACGAAAATGAAGAAATGTAAAGTATTTCTTCTTTTTACATTTAGTAATTTATACAGGAAAAGGTGTAATGACAGTAGTTTGATGTACTATGTATTGGTAGATAAAAGACTGTTGAATAGACTTCAAGATGTGCATGTTTATAGAGAGACCACAGATACATCAAATCATTTTTTAGTTGTAGCTACAGTTAGAGTAAAAGGTAGATGGAATGCAAGGAAAAATGGCATCAGCAAGTAAGAGAAAGATGAAGGTTTATAAATGAAGGGAGGAGACAGTTGGGTAAGATATAGTCAACTATTGGAAGATGACCTAGTGAGAGTACAGGCAATGAGGTTGAAAAGATATGGGATAGATTTAAGAATGTAGCATTAGTGTGTTCAGCAGAAGCATGTGGTTACGGGAAAGTGGGTGCAGGAGGAAAGAGAAGCCATTGTGGAGTGATGACGTGAAGAGAGTAGTAAGAGAGAAGAGGTTAGCATATGAGAGGGTTTTACAAACTAGAAGTGATGCAAGGAGGGGAGAAAAAGAGAAGTTAAGAGAGCAGTGAAGGAATGTAAAAAGAGATCAAATGAGAGAGTGGGTGAGCTGCTATTAACAAATATTGCCAAGAATAAGAAAAAAATTTGGAGTGAGATTAATAAGTTGAAAAAGCTAGGCAAAGAATGGATATGATAACTTAAAAATAGGAGAGGAGAGTTATTAGGTGGAGAGTTGGAATATTGGGAAGATTTATTTATTTTTTTTTATTTACACATCGGCCGGTTCCCACCAAGGCAGGGGGGGGCCCGAAAAGGAAAAACTTTAATCATCATTCACTCTATCACTGTCTTACCAGAGGGTTGCTTTACACTACAGTTTATAAAACTGCAACATTAACACCCCTCCTTCAGAGTGCAGACACTGTACTTCTCATCTCCAGGACTCAAGTCCGGCCTGCTGGTTTCCCTGAATCTCTTCATAAATATTACTTTGCTCACACTCTGACAGCACGTCAAGTATTAAAAACCATTTGTCTCCATTCACTCCTATCAAATACATTCACACACACTTGCTGGAAGTCCAAGCCCTTCGCACACAAAACCCCCTTTACCCCCTCCCTCCAACCTTTCCTAGCCTTAACCCCCTACCCCGCCTTCCCTCCACTTCAGATTTATACACTCTCAGTCATTCTGTTTCATTCCATTCTCTTTACAGGTCCAAACCACCTCAACAACCCTTTCTCAGCCCTATGGACAACAGTTTTGGTAATCCCACACCTCCTCCTAACTTCCAAACTACGAATTCTCTGCATTATATTCACACCACAAATTGCCCTCAGACATGACATCTCCACCGCCTCCTGCCTTCTCCTCACTGCAACATTCATCACCCATGCTTCACACCCATATAAGAGCATTGGTAAAACTATACCCTCATACAGTCCCCTCTTTGCTTCCAAGGACAAAGTTCTTTGTCTCCATAGACTCCTAAGTGCTCACACTTTTTCCCTCATCAATTCTGTGATTCACCTCGTCTTTCATAGACCCATCTGCTGACACTTCCACTCCCAAATATCTGAATACATTCACCTCCATACTCTCTCCCTCCAATCTGATATCCAATATTTCGAGACAGTGAATGTTATCCATGGAAGCAAATAGGGGAATATATGGGAGTATGATGGCACAAACACTTTTATGTGGGTGTGAAGCATGGGTGGTGAATGTTGTGACAAGGAGAAGGCTGGAGGCAGTGGAGATGTCATGTCTGAGGGAAATGTGTGGTGTGAATATATTGCAAAGAATCTGCATCTTGGAGATTAGAAGGTGTGGGGTTTCTAAAAGTACCATATTTTGCAGCTTATAAAATGTGGCTGATAACCCTTGTTTTAGTTTCAATGGCTCGGCATCAGACGTAACTGGGAGAGCTACAGCCCACCCCACACGCCAAACTTATAGCTCCTGTCACTGACCTTCAGTTTATAGGATGCAGGGTGGTTTATCGAGACAATTTATGGAAAAGCAAAATGCATCTAATCTGCGAAATACAGTATTATCCTGAGGTCAGAGGAGGGGTCGTCGAGGTGGTCCGGACATTTCAATTCAATTCAATTCAATTCAATTCAATTCAAAGTTTATTCTCTATAAGGATTACAATGCTGAGTTTACAGAATTTGGTTATTGTGTGGTTTACATGTAGTAAAATAATAATTACAGAGTGTACCACTAGAACACCTAGCATGGCTAGGCATTTCAGGCAGACTTAAATTAAATCTTAAGTTTAAAATATTACAAAATTATGAGGTAAGTTGGTATCATGGCTAAGTGACTAAATACTAGTTTGAGAGTTTAACAATGTGAATACTTTTGTTTTGGCACTATACATAGTTTCAGTATTGGAGTATCACAGGCCAACTTATGACTAGTTAAGATTCATTATTTTGAGATTGAGATTGATATTTCTGTTTATGGTCAAATGGGTGAGTGAGTGTAAGTGTTAACCACCAGGTGGTATTCGTGTAATTAGTTGACAGGGTGTATCAGAGAGATAAGATGTTTTCTGATGGTAGTTTTGATGGTGATGAATGTGTCTGCAGTTTTAGAATTTTCAGGTAGGGTGTTCCAGATTTTAGGGCCTTTGACATACATTGAATTTTTGTAAAGGTTTAGTCGGACACGGGGAATGTCATAGAGATGTTTGTGTCTGGTGTTGTGCCTGTGGGTTCTGTTGCAACTATCAAGAAAGCGTTTTAGGTCAAGGTTAATATTGGAATTTAAGGTCCTGTAGATGTAGATTGCACAGTAGTAAGTGTGGATGTATTGAACAGGGAGTAAGTTTAGATCTATGAAGAGTGGAGGGGTGTGTTGCCAGGGATGGGATTTAGTGATTATTCTTACTGCGGCTTTTTGTTGGGTTATTATTGGCTTTAGGTGTGTTGCTGCAGTTGAAGAGGATGGAACAAAATAGAATGACTTGGAGGGCATATAAATCTGTAGTGGAAAGAAGGTGGGGTAGGGGTCAGCCTAGGAAAGGTTGAAGGGAGGGGGTATAGGCAGTTTTGTGTGTGAGGGGGCTTGGACTTCCAACAAGCCTGTGTGTTGTATAAGAGCAAGTGGAGATAAATGGTTTTTATGACTCGATGTGCAGTTGGAGTGTGAGCAAAGTAACATTTATGAAGGGATTCAAGGAAGCTGGTTAACTGAAGTTGGGAAGTACAGTCCATGCACTCTGAAGGAGGGGTGTTGATATGGTGCAGTTTTTGAACTGTAATATAGGCATTCCTCTGGCAAGACAGTGATGGAGTTAATATTGATTAAAGTGTTTCTTCTTTTTTGGGTCACCCTGCCTTGATGGGAAATGGCTGATGTGTTAATAAAAAAAGGGGGGTACTAGCCCCCTTGCTCTTGGCATTTTAGTTGCCTCTTACAACATGCATGGCTTACAGAGGAAGGATTCTCCACTTCCCCATGGAAAGCTGTAATATGTATCCTCTAATAATGCACTAGATTTGTTGTAGGTTTTCATTTTACATGCAGTCACTTGAAAATCCTTAATAAATGTCTTGATCAATGCTCACAAGTCTTTTACCTACAGTGAATAAGTAAATTTCATCTTTTGTTTCATTAAGCCTTCAATAGCATCTACTATCATCTTCCCCTCTCAGTGACTGGACTTAGCTCTGTTTATTACTATAGTCCTCATGAGCAATTCTTTATTATTTATTTTTCTTTTGCTTTCTAAAGAATTGTTTAGTCAAACACTAGATCAGTTTCCCTTCTTGTACTGTCCTTATTTATGATTGAGAGAGAAAAATGTTAGCTACCAATGATTGGCATCAGTGCAGATGAAGTGCACTGTGCGTTATGATACTTGAAACTGGATCTTGTTCCAGTTTTCTGTTTTATCTCTGCACAATTTTTTTTTTCACTACCTCTGATTCCTGTTGGTTCAGGAATGCCTTGTTCACATTGTATCACTGGCATGAGGTATTTCTGTTTTAAACAAACCTGGCATTAAGGATGTTTTGTTTAAATCAAATTTTCTTTCCACTTGTTCACTTATTTTTTATTTATTAAACTGTTGCTGGGTCAAAAATGACTTTCATCACACACGTTGTAATTTCACAGAAAAATACTCATTTTATTCCTACTATACATACACATGACGTGTGTGTGTGTGTGTATATATGTTCGTTCGTTTGATCGTTCATTCATTCACACAATGAGAAATATATTTTATTAAACATGAAAACACTCGCTTAATTCTGTTTATTTTAAATGAACACATTGGCTGCTTCCCACCAAGACAGGGTGGCCTGAAAAAGAAGAACTTTCATCATCATCATTCACTCCATCACTGTCTTGCCAGAGGCTTGCTTACACTGCAGTTTAAAATTGCAACATTAACATCCCTCCTTCAGAGTGCAGGCACTGTACTTCCCATTTCCAGGACTCAAGTCCAGCCTACTGGTTTCCCTGAGTCCCTTCATAAATGTTACCTTGCTCGCACTTCAACAGCATGTCAAGTCCTCAAAACCACTTGGCTCCATTTGCTCCTGTTTAACACACTCATGCATGTTTGCTGGAAGTCCAAGCCCCTCGCACACAAAACCTTCTTTACCCCCTCCCCCCAACTTTTCCTAGGCCAACCCCAACCCCACTTTTCCTCCACTGCAGATTTATACACTCTTGAAGTCATTCTATTTTGTTCCATCCTCTCTACATGCCAAAACCACCTCAATAACCCCTCTTCAGCCCTTTGAATAATAGTTTTGGTAATCCTGCACCTCATAATCTATTATATTCATTTTCACACAACACATTGCCCTCAGATGTGACATCTCCACTGCCTCCAGCCTTCTCCTTGTTGCAACATTCACCACTTGTGCTTCACACCCATGTAAGAGCCTTGGTATAACAATACTCTCATATATTCCCCTCTTTGCTTCCATGGATAAAGTTCTTTGTCTCCACAAACTCCTCAGTGCACCACTCACCTTTTCATCCTTGTCAATTCTATGATTTACCTTATCTTTCATAGACCCATCTGCTGATATTTCCTTTCCCAGATATCTGAAAACATTCACCTCCTACATACGCTCTCCCTCCAGTCATATATCCAATCTTTCGTTACCTAGTTTTTTGTTATCCTTATCACCTTACTCTTTCCTATGTTCACTTTTAATTTCCTTTTACATACCCTACCAAACCTCTGCAACTTCTCTGCAGAATCTCCCAAAAGCAGTGTCATCAGCATAGAGCATCTGTGAAAACTCCCACTTTGTGCTAGATTCTTTTTCTTTTAACCCCAGACCTCTTGCCAACACCTAAGCAGTCACTTCTCTTAAAACTCCATCTATAAATATATTGAACAACCATAGTGACATCACACATCCCTGTCTAAGGCCTACTTTTTTCTGGAAAATAGTCTGCCTCTCTCCTGCATACTCTAACCAGAGCCTCATTAATCTTGTAAAAGCTCTTCACTGCTTTCAATAACCTATCTCCCATTCCATACATTTTCAGCGTCTACCACATCTACTCTATCTACCCTGTCATACACCTTTTCCAGATCCATAAATACCACAGAAACCTCTGTATCCTAATCTAAATACTGTTTACTTATATGTTTTACTGTAAACACTTGGTCTACACACCCCTACCCTTCCTAAAGCCTCCTTGTTCATCTGCTATCCTCCTCTTCATCTTACTTTTAATTCTTTCAATAATAGCTTTACCATACACTTTACCAGGTATACTCAACAGACTTACTTCCCCTATAATTTTTACACACATGTCCCCTTTGTCTTTATACAAAGGAACTATGCATTGTCTCTGCCAATCCCTAGGTACCTTACCCTCTTTCATACATTTAAATAAAAACACTTACCACTCCAAAACTATATCCCCACCTGCTTTTAACATTTCTATATTTACCCCATCAATCCCAGCTGCCTTACCACCTTTAATTCTACTCACTGAGTCACGAACTTCCCCCACACTCACAATTGGCTCTTCCTCACTCCTACAAGATGTTATTCCTCCTTGCCCTATAGACAAAATCACAGCTTCCCTATCTTCATCAGCATTTAACAATTTCTTAAAATATTTCCTCCATCTTCCCAATACACCTCTAACTCTCCATTTAACCCTTTCAGGGTTTCTGACGTACTAGTACGACTTCCGCACCAGGGTTTTTGACATACTAGTACACGTAAATTCTAGTGCCGTCAAATTAGTGAGAGAAAGCTGGTAGGCCTACATATGAAAGAATGGGTCTATGTGGTCAATGTGCGCAGATAAAAAAAAAATCCTGTAGCACACAGTGCGTAATGAGAAAAGAAAAACTTTGAACCTGTTTTTGGATTAAAACAGCGACTTTGCACTGTATTTTCGTATGGTATTTATTGTTGTATTCTAGTTTTCCTTGTCTCATTTTATAGAATGGAAGACATATTACAGAAATTGAGATGATTTTGACTGGTTTTACAATGACAAGTACCTTGAAATTGAGCTCAAAGTAGCAGAAATGTTCATTTTTTACCAAAGTTCAAAAGTAAACAAATCATGCTATGCGTCCAATACATGTCAACCGGTGAATCTAATATTCTTTCACAAGTGCGCCGATATTATTTATACCATTTCTACACTAATGCAGTAGTCTGCATAACAGTATATCTTCTATTTTTTTGTGAGAATAATAATTCAAAGTGGACAGCAAAAGAACGTAAGAGGGGCATGGGGACGTAACTAATGAACAGAGGAAATGTTATTTTAGTGCCAGGAATGTCTTTCTTGTTTATTCTGGACCCTATTTGGAAATTGGCATCTTTTGAAATTTGTGTGAAATTGGCAAAATTCTGACCACTGTATTGGATAGTTGAAATTGGTAAGTGGGTGGTTTCTTGTGCTCATTCGATAGAAAAAATGCAGTTCTGGCGGAATAGTTATGATTTTTGTCGACTAGTACACTGGAATTGGCCGAAAATAGGGCTCAAAGTGGGCAAAATCGCCGATGTGTAAACATTGTTGAGACCGCTAACTTTGTGAGAGCATAATTCCGTAAGTTTTCCATCAGATTTCATACTTTTTTTTTTTTTAAATTTGGGCAACCCTGAGAACAAGTCTGGGAGAGGGCCTGGGGACCCTGAAAGGGTTTTATAACTCTCCTCTCCTATTTTTAGCTATCAGTTCCATTCATTCCCTAGGCTTTCTCAACTTATTAATCTCACTCCAAAACTTTTTCATATTTTCAACAAAACTTGGTAACATCTCACCCACTCTCTCATTTGCTCTCTTTTTACATTGCTTCACCACTCTCTTAAACTCTCTTTTTCTTTCCATATGCTCTTCCCTCCTTGCAACACTTCTGCTTTGTGAAAACCTCTCATATGCTAACTTTTTTTCTCTTACTACTCTCTTTACATCATTCCACCAATCACTCTTCTTCCCTCCCTCACCCATTTTCTTGTAACCATAAACTTCTGCTGAACACTTTAACACCACATTTTTAACCCTTTCAGGGTCCAAGGCCAAAATCTGAAGTCACGCACCAGTGTCCAAGAAATTTTGAAAAAAAAAAAAAATTATTTTTTCTTACAGAATTAAAGAGCATATTTTTGTGAAGGTAATAAAACAAACAAAATTAGAATCTGATCATTACTTACCGAGATACAGTGCCAAGAAGTTTACAGAAAATGATGTGGTGGCGGCAACATCGACGAATTCCACATATGCTACGCGTATTATATTATTTTGTTGTTTTAGTTGTTTTTTCTTTTCTTTTCCAATTTTTTTCTATTCCTACTAACATTTGGGGCCTGAGAGACCAATACTGTATATAATTGATATATATATATACTCTCTGTATTGAACACAATAACCGCACTAAAGTTATTATCATATTATTGTTTACCACTGTTGTTTATTACAATAAACATGCACAAATATTGTATAATACTAATGTTCTATCATATATTTACATATTTACAATCACTGGACATGGTTTTAGAACTGCTGGAGCTTGTGGAACTCCTTGAAACAAGGCACCATGCACAGAGGCACCTTACATTCCTCACACATAAACCGAGTGTCTTTGCGTCTTTGTTGCCGTCGTTTTGTTTGTGCACAGACAATGCATCTCTTCTGAGCAAATTTCTTTTGAGTTGAAGGAAGCTGTATTATGAAATGATCACCTTCTCTCCTCAAACGCTTGGGTATATTGTGATGAATTCGAGGACCATGTTGTATTGCAGGTGTTGTTACCTGGTACTTCATTATGAGTTGTCTGACAACAGACAAACAAAATTCACCATACGGTGGTCTGTTACCAGTCTTTATTTGGTACATATTATATGCATTCAGCATTGAAATGTCCATGAGATGGAAGAAAAGTTTCATGTATCACTTGTAACTCTTACGAACACAGTCAACAAAACCAATCTGCATGTCACACTTGTCAACCAAGCGCATGTTTTGTGTATAATCAATCACTGACACTGGTTTTCGAATACGTTCATTAGTCACTCGATCAACTTTGCCACTGTCTTGCATTTCATTACGGTGAATGGTTGTCAACAATGTGACATCTCGTTTGTCATGCCACCGTAATGCCATGATGTCATTGGCAGTAAACACCTGCACGTCATCACCACAAACACCTGCGTTGAGCCTGGGCATATGTTTATGATTAGAACGCACTGTGCCACACACATCTGTCTTGTTCACTCGCATGAAATCACTGAGTAATGGGCTTGTGTACCAGTTATCGGTATATAATGTATGGCCCTTACCAAGATAAGGTGCCATCATGTTTCTCACTACGTCACCTGAGATACCCAATAACATCTTGGTATCTTTCAATGTTTTACTACCCGTGTATACAACAATATCCAACACCAGGCCACTGTCACAATCACAGAGTACAAACAATTTTATACCAAAGCGGTTCCTCTTGCTCGGTATATACTGCTTGAATGACAGTCTACCTTTGAACAAAATCAAAGACTCGTCAATTACAAGATTATTGAATGGATAAAAGTATATCCTGAACTTTTGTTTGAGATACATGAAAACATTTCTAATCTTGTATAACCTGTCACTTCTGTCAGGCCTGGTTTTGTCAGAGAAGTGCAACATACGTAACAGTAAGATAAACCTGTTCACTGGTATTATTTCACTGAAGGATGGGGTACAAATTAGCTGATCTGTGGACCAGTATGCTTTTATATTATGCTTATAGACGTGAGGCATAAGCATTATTGTTGCAAAAAGCAAATACATTTCTGCAACAGTCGTCTCTTTCCACCTGTGTAGTCTTGACTGTGGTGATAAGATCGTATTTGCCATGGTGTACTGAAAATACTTATTACTTTCCCTGGCAATAATTTCCATCAATGGCTGGTCAAAGAATAATTCAAAGAATTCCAGTTCATTGGCCGTGGTTCCAAGGGGACAGGTAGGTAGAATTCCACTTTGAGAGTCATCAGAGTGGTGAGGGCTGGGAACAAAATTGGGATTTTGCTGCCAATCCCAGATACGGTTTGCTGGTGGATACTGGACATCATAGGCTGGTTGTATGGGTGGTTGTGGTTGTGGCGGGCTGGTGGGGACGCTCCGCTTTGTCCTTGAACTGACGAGTCAGCAGCGTGGGTCCCCGCGTGGCACAGTGAGTCACGCATGGCGGTGCCACTAACACCATCCACTGATGCCTGTGGCCCATCCATGCCAAGTGTAGCCACATCATCCTCACTATCACTACCTAAAACGGGTGTAGGGCCACGGGATGTACTCCGGGATGTACTCCGTCCCCTGGGTACAGCATAGGGTACACTAACCGAGCGCATGCGGCAGCGAACATACCGACGCTTCACTGGTGAATATGTTTCCTCACTATCACTACTCGAATGATCGTCGAGCGCAATAAAATCACAATCCACGTCAGAATCATCGTCATTACTGAAGTCAGAGATCTGGCCACGGGAAAATATTAGTTTTCTCTTACATTTAGGAACACCCGACCGTGAGTCACGAGTGCCCACACCAGAGGTAGAAGGTCGAGGATCGTCGGGGTTTTCTGCACTATTATCGATATCCTGGTCATTATTTTCGGTCACTAACTTATCAAAGCCGTAGAATTCGTCTTCATTTCCACTTCCATCAGTGTCAGAACTATCAGACAGGAAGAGGAGAGTCCCAATTTTCCGGGGAGTGAGAGATGACTTGCGACGAGGCATGGTGAACAAGGGTGAATGAGCCGGCGTTCCCACAATGCTATGCAGGCGCCTAGATTTTTTGTTTATGGCGCACACCCACGGCGCAGACCCATTCTCTCACATGTAGGCCTATGAGCGCTTTCGCGCTAAATTTGACGGCGCTAGAATTTTGGCGTAGATCTATGGTTTGGACACTCACCGAAAAGCCGTAGATCTACGGGACGGACCCTGAAAGGGTTAAACTTGTCCCATACATCTACCCCATTGCCTATACTCTCACTAGCCTATCTATCCTCCAATAGTTGTTTATATCTTACCCTAACTGCCTCCTCCTTTAGTTTGTAAACCTTCACTTCTCTCTTACTTGCTGCTTCCATTTTCCTTGTATCCCATCTACCTTATACTCTCACTGTAGCTACAACTAAAAAGTGATATGATATATCTGCGGCTCCTCTATAAACATGTACATCCTGAAGTCTACCCAACAGTCTTTTATCTGCCAATATGTAGTCAAACTACTGCCCAATATCATATCTTGTCTACTTAATTATCCTCCTTTTCTTAAAATATGCATTACCTATAACCAAACCTCTTTCTATACAAAGTTCAATCTAAGGGCTCCCCATTATCATTTACACCTGGCACCCCAAACTTACCTACCACACCCTCTGTAAACATTTCTCCTACTTCAGCATTTAGGTCCCATACCACAATTACTCTATCACAGAGTTCAAAAGTTCCTACACACTAACTTAACATCTCTCAAAATGTCTCTCTCTCTCTCCTCTACACTCTTCTCCAGGTGCATACACACTTATTATGACCCACATTTCACATTCGACTTGTATTTGAATCCACATAGTCCCTGGATTTATACATTTATATTCCCTCTTCTCTTTCCATAACTGATCCTTCAACATAATTGCTATCCCTTCCTTAGCTCTAACTCTGTCAGATACACCTGACTTAATCCCATTTATTTTTCTTCACTGAAACTCTCATACTCCCTTCAGCTTTGTTATGCTTAGAGCTAGGACATCCAACTTCTTGTCATTCATAACATTAGCAATCATTTCTTTCTGATCATCTGCACTACTTCCATGCACATTCAGACATCCTAGTTTCATAAAGTTTTTCTTTATCTTGTTTTTAGTAGTTTATACAGGAGAAGGGGTTACTAGCCCATTGCTCCCAGCATTTTAGCTGCCGCCTACAACACGCATGGCTGACGGAGGAGAGATTCTTTTCCACTTCTCCATGGAGAATAAGGGAACACTCATTTTATCCCTCCCATACACGTGTGTGTGCACTTGCATTTGAAAAAACTCATTTTTCTCCCCACACAGAAACTCTCACTTTATCCCCCACATGTATGTGTTCATGCATGCACACATTTTCTTAACACTGACCATTTCCCACCAGTCATTTTTGTTAATTTTCTTAAGTCTGTCAAACATAAATACTATTACGAATTAATGGTGACAGTAATTTATGTTGTGTAGTACAAGTGTATCCTCCTCCTCCTCCTACTACCATCTAGCTCAATTATTTATATATATATATATATATATATATATATATATATATATATATATATATATATATATATATATATATATATATATATATATATATATATATATATATATACACACACATACATACATACATACATACATACACAGTGGACCCCCGCATAACGATATTATTTCAATCCAGAAGTTTGTTTGGGTGCCGTTATAGACCGAATTTGTTCCTATAAGAGATATTGTGAATCAGATTAGTCCATTTCAGACCCCCAAAAATACACCTACAAAAGCACTTACAAAAATACACTTACATAACTGGTCGAGTTGGGAGCTGATTGTTATGCAGGGGTCCACTGTATATATATATATACAGTGGACCCCCGGTTAACGATATTTTTTCACTCCAGAAGTATGTTCAGGTGCCAGTACTGACCGAATTTGTTCCCATAAGAAATATTGTGAAGTAGATTAGTCCATTTCAGACCCCCAAACATACACGTACAAACGCACTTACATAAATTCACTTACATAATTGGTCACATTCGGAGGTAATCGTTATGCGGGGGTCCACTGTATATATAATATATATATATATATATATATATAAAGGCTATTACTTTTGTATGATTGCACCTTGTTGTATTGCACACTGGTTGTGTAGTTAAAAGAATGTGCATGGGTGTTGTGTTTTCTCAAGAACCTAGGGTATATATATTTTTGGTGTGCTTGCATTGCACCCTTGGGTATCATTATGGCATGCTGTTGCAACCCTTCTAATGATTCCCTCTTGTCCGTGACTGGCAGTATACCTTTCAGATCATCGGGTCCACTTTCCTTTGGCTTCAACTCACTAGACCCCAATAAATCTATAACTTCACCAGTGGACATGAGTGGGTCTGCAAATGGCATTGTACAGATCACGTCCCTCAAAAATGAATTGCAGGTAAGGCTATAATTTTATTTTATTTCACAAGATTTAACTTTGTTTTTTATGGCTAAATAAGACTAGGACAAATTTTGGAAATTGTTGTTAGCATGCGAATGATAAGAAAGAGATGGTTGTGGATGTTATGAATGAAAAGGAGCTGGATGTCCTGGCTCTAAGTGAAACAAAGCTGAAGGGGATAGGAGAGTTTTGGTGGGAAGAAATAAATGGGATTAGATCAGGGGTTTCTAATAGAGTTAGAGCTAAGGAAGAAGTAGCAATAATGTTCAAGAATAAGTTATGGCAGGAAAAGAAGGAATATAATTATATAAATTCAAGGATATGTGGAGTAAAATAAGGGTTGGATGTGAAAAGTGGGCCATAGTAAATGTTTATACACATGGAGAAGAGAGAAGTGTAGAGGTGAGAAAGAGATTTTGGGAAATGTTAAGTGAGCGCATGGGGAGTTTTGAACCAAGTGAGAGTACTTGTGGTTGGGGATCTCAGTGCTAAAGTGAGTAAAAATGTTGTAGAGGGAGTTGTAGGTAAATTTGGGATGCCAGGGGTAAATGAAAATGGGGAGCCTTTTATTGAACTATGTGTTGAAAAAGTTTTGGTAATAAGTAATACATATTTTATGAAAAAGAGGATAAATAAATTAAGAAGATATAATATAACTTGTATTGAAAGTACAGGTCCGCCATCACAAATCCAGCATCATTGTGATCTGTAGTGTGCCAGATTACTGAGTTTGCCGGATTACAGAGTGGTTAGGTTAGAATACACTTAATAAAATTTACCAACTTGACTTACACAAGAAAGTTCAAATCGGCAAAAATCAAATATTTCCGCTACTTTGAGCTCAATTACAAGGTACTTTTTGTTGTGAAACTTATCAAAATCATATCTGTTTCTGTAATATATCTTCCATTCTATCAAATGAGACCAAAAAAAACGAGAATACAACCATAAAAACCATGCGAAAATATACCGCAAAGAGGCAGCTAATGGCTGAGAGGTGAACTCCTTTATTTATTGTCCGTTTTTTTTATTTTTGGTGTACATTAAGAAGCATCTTTCCATCATACAGTGCCCAGGTTTTAATAAGGTAGCCCAACAAACAACCGAGACAAAAAAAATGTTTTCCAAAAATCATATATGGCAAGCCCAAGCCAGGCACTACAAATATGTCACTTTTTCTAACTCTTTTGGGTTATCCTAGGTTCTTTATACATACATTGCTATGTATGATAATCTATGTAACTATTTGTGTATACAGTGGACCCCCGGTTATCGGCCGTAATCCGTTCCTGAAGATCGGCCGATAACCGAATTAATATTTCCCATAAGAATTAATGGAAATAAAATTAATTCGTTCCGAACAAAAATATTCACAAAATTAATTTTTTTTACAATTATGTATTGCATACCTTTATTGAAGGCTAATGCTGGCTTCTGGAAGATAGGGAGGAGGAAAGAGGGAGGAGTTAGTGTTTGGAAGGGGAATCCCCCTCCATGAAGACTTTAGGTAGTAATGCCTTCTCTGGGGTTACTTTCCTTCTCTGTCTTTTAATGCCACTAGGACCAGCTTGAGAGTCACTGGACCCCGTCTCACAAAATAACTGTCCAGAGTGCTCTGTTTCTGGCGTCTCTTTAAGATTTCCCTGAAGTGGGACAGGGTTTTGTCACTAAACATGTTGCAGATATGGCTTGTTTCAGCTTTGTCAGGGTGGTGTTTCTCTACAAAAGTTTGCACCCTGGTCCACATTGCCTCACCATACCTTACAACAGTGTGTATGCCACTATGCTTCTTAAATCTATCAAACCATCCTTTGCTGGCCCTAAATTCACAAACTGCAGCACTTGTTCCAGGCATTTTCTTTGCAAGATCCTCATGCTACTGCTTTGCCTTCTCACAAATGATCGACTCCACTACACTGTTTCCCACTAATTCTTTTTCCTTAATCCACAATAATAATAACTTTTCCATCTCTTCCATTATTGGTGTCCTTTGTTTAGTTAGAAAAGCTACTCCTTTTGCAACATTAGCATCCTTGATTTGTTCTTTGTGTATCTCTCTCTCTGTATATCTCTCTCTCTGTATATACCTCTCTCTGTATATGCCTCTCTCTGTATATATATATATATATATATATATATATATATATATATATTTTTTTTTTTTTTTTTTTTTTTTTTTCAACAAGTCGGCCGTCTCCCACCGAGGCAGGGTGACCCAAAAAAAGAAAAGAAAGAAAATCCCCAAAAAGAAAATACTTTCATCATCATTCAACACTTTCACCACACTCACACATTATCACTGCTTTTGCAGAGGTGCTCAGAATACAACAGTTTAGAAGCATATATGTATAGAGATACACAACATATCCCTCCAAACTGCCAATATCCCAAACCCCTCCTTTAAAGTGCAGGCATTGTACTTCCCATTTCCAGGACTCAAGTCCGACTATATGAAAATAACCGGTTTCCCTGAATCCCTTCACTAAATATTACCCTGCTCACACTCCAACAGATCGTCAGGTCCCAAGTATCATTCGTCTCCATTCACTCCTATCTAACACGCTCACGCACGCTTGCTGGAAGTCCAAGCCCCTCACCCACAAAACCTCCTTTACCCCCTCTTTCCAACCCTTTCGAGGACGACCCCTACCCCTCTTTCCTTCCCCTATAGATTTATATGCTTTCCATGTCATTCTACTTTGATCCATTCTCTCTAAATGACCAAACCACCTCAACAACCCCTCTTCTGCCCTCTGACTAATGCTTTTATTAACTCCACACCTTCTCCTAATTTCCACACTCCGAATTTTCTGCCCAAAAGGAAAAACGAAAGTTTCTCCTTTTACATTTAGTAATATATACAGGAGAAGGGGTTACTAGCTCCTTGCTCCCGGCATTTTAGTCGCCTCTTACAACACGCATGGCTTACGGAGGAAGAATTCTGTTCCACTTCCCCATGGAGGTAAGAGGAAATAAACAAGAACAAGAACTAGAAAGAAAATAGAAGAAAACCCAAAGGGGTGTGTATATATATGCTTGTACATGTATGTGTAGTGTGACCTAAGTGTAAGTAGAAGTAGCAAGACATACCTGAAATCTTGCATGTGTATGAGACAGATAAAAAAAAGACACCAGCAATCTTACCATCGTGTAAAACAATTACAGGCTTTAGTTTTACACTCAATTGGTAGGGCGATAGCACCTCCCAGGGCGGTTGCTGTCTACCAACCTACTACCTAGTAACATGTTTTTATGTTATATATATTGTTTATTATGTCACATTAGATAGGCAAATAAGCCGTAGTGTTGATATTTGCCTAATAATGAAGCATATTCCCCTGCATCACGAGACTGAGCTCATGGCAACCGACAGTGGCTTCAAAGCCACCTTATTTTGAATGGACAATGTACCGAGATGGTGCTTTGCACAACGAGAAGCATTTCTTTTATTCGTTGGAACCATGGCTAGGGCTAGAAGTAAGCAGGGTATAACAATAAATGGAGAAAAAGAAATTGGAATGACTTATGCAGCAAGTATCGCCACCAAACAGTACAGGTCTGCCATCACAAATCCGGCAATCAGTTATTCGGTTCCTTCAGTTATTCGGCACTAATTTTGGCTAGCATAATTTAAAATTTCCATGGTCGCCACACCAACCTGCTGGTACTGTTTGGTGGCGCTACTTGCTGCATAAGTCATTCCAATTTCTTTTTCTCCATTTATTGTTTTAACCTGCTTACTTTTAGCCCTAGCCATGGTTCCAATGAATAAAAGAAATGCTTCTCATTATGTAAAGCACCTACACAGTACATTATCCATTAAAGTTAAGGTGGCTTTGAAGCCACTGTCGGTTGCCATGAGCTCAGTCTCATGAAGCAGGAGAATATGCTTTATTATTACACTAATTTCAACACTACAGCTTATTTGCCTATCACAATTGATCTAATATGACATAAGAAACAATATAAATAACATAAAACATGTTAAATACTCCAGAATGAATAATATATGGCATAACACCGAGCAGTTCGACAGAGGTATGAAGAGGATATGGTATACAAATACCATTCTCCTATCCCTGTCTTGGAGCTTATATTAGAGAAAACAGAGTATAGCACAGGGCTAACTGTGATATACACTTGTACTGCGCCATAAACCTGGGGGCTTATATTAGAGAAAACGGAGTATAGCACAGGGCTAACTGTGATATACACTTGTACTGCGCCATAAACCTGGGGGCTTATATTAGAGAAAACGGAGTATAACACAGGGCTAACTGTGATATACACTTGTACTGCGCCATAAACCTGAAACAAAAGTTATTTTCTCTATATAGATTATCACACACAGCAGCATGTGTGTAGAGAATCTAGGATAACCCAAAAAAAGTCAACGTGGCTTATTTTTAGTACCTGGCTTGGGTTAGCCATATATGATTTTTGGTAAATATTCGATTCCCAGCCAGGGTAGAAACATTAGGCGTGTTTCTTTATACCTGTTGTCTGTGTTTACCCATCAGTAAATGGGTACCTGGGTGTTAGCTGACTAGTGTGGGTGTTATCCTGGGACACTGACTTAATTTTCTTGAAATACAGGTCTCCCTCAACATTTGCA
The DNA here is from genome assembly GCF_038502225.1 of Cherax quadricarinatus. Lineage (NCBI taxonomy): Eukaryota > Metazoa > Arthropoda > Malacostraca > Decapoda > Parastacidae > Cherax > Cherax quadricarinatus. The sequence continues at coordinate 27,580,701 of NC_091304.1, forward strand.
TTTTCAACTTTCGCGGGCTTCCCACATTCGCGAATTCCTAACCGCCAAATTCCCAGCCTCCAAATTCCTAGCCGCCAAATCATATTTAAGTTTCCCGCCACCTGCGAGTCCCTACAACCCTCCCTCCGACCCCCGCAACTGGCAGCCAGCCCTCCCACCACTCAGTGTGGCGAGTGTTTTGTTTGTTCATTATTTGCTATTAAACTACAGTATAAATAATGTAAACACATTCATGACTGCATATTGGAATGGCTGTTTGGACAGGTATTGGACGGTGACATCATGTGTTTACTCTTGAACACAGCTAAGAATCAAACATTTCTCCTACTGCTGATAATAACAATAGTAATAATAATAATAATAAATGCGATAGAATTGAAGAAGGAAATTGTACAAAAATACGAGGGAGTGGTTGACACATGGTCAGTGTGGCTTTGTTTATGCTGGAGTGAACATTAGTCTCCCTGCTCTTCCAAACATTTCACAATAATTCATTGTGTTTGGTGCTTGTAGATTGAGTGTGACTGGAGTGGTTGAGGAAGCAGTTGAGGCAGTGGGTGAGGCAGTGGTTGAGGCAGTGGTTGAGGCAGTGGGCGAGGCAGTGGGTGAGGCAGTGGGTGAAACAGCAGTTGAGGCAGTGGTTGAGGCAGTGGGTGAGGCAGTGGTTGAGGCAGTGGTATTTAATAACATACATGTTAATAATAATAATAATAATAATAATAAATGTTAATAATATGTATTATTATTATTTATAACATGTTTTTAAATACCACTGCCTCAACTGCTGCCTCTACCATTGCCTCAACCACTGCCTCACCCACTGCCTCACCCACTGCCTCACCCACTGCCTCACCCACTGCCTCACCCACTGCCTCAACTGCTTCCTCAACCACTCCAGTAACACTCAATCTACAAGCACCAAACAAAATGAATTATTGTGAAATGTTTGGAAGAGCAGGGAGACTAATGTTCACTCCAGCATAAACAAAGCCACACTGACCATGTGTCAACCACTCCCTCGTATTATTGTACAATTTCCTTCTTCAATTCTATTGCATTTATTATTATTATTATTATTATTATTATTATTATTATTATTATTATTATTATTATTATTATTATTATTATTATTATTACTGTTGTTATTATTAACAGTAGCAGAAATGTTTGATTCTTTGCAGTGTTCAATAGTAAACACATGATGTCACCGTCCAATACCTGTCCAAATAGCCATTCCAATATGCAGTCATGAATGTGTTTACATTATTTATACTGTAGTTTAATAGCAAATAATGAACAAACAAAACACTCGCCACACTGAGTGGTGGGAGGGCTGGCTGCCAGTTGTGGGGGGTCAGAGGGAGGGTTGTAGGGACTCGCAGTGGTTGAGGAAGTGGTGGAGGCATTGGTGGAGGCATTGGTGGAGGCAGTGGTATTTAATAACATACATGTTATTAAACCAATTTACAACGTTTTCATGTATTTTATGATTGTTCATGGTTCAACAAGTTAAGGAAGCAGTATTGTATTATATTTCCCTACAATATTTTGGGGCACCAAACATTCGCGATTTTTCAATATTCGCGAGGCTCTTCATCCCCTAACCCTCGCGAATGTTGAGGGAGACCTGTACTCTACATAACAAGCACTCTCTATACAGTAGTATGTCACTGATGTCAGCTAGGCCTGTATACTTTGTACATGTACGTGTAGTAAATAAAGATATTATTATTATTATCATTATTATTATTATTATCATTATTAATATTATTAGTATTTTCTCAGTTGTTTGTTGGGTTATCTTATTCAAACTTGGGCAATGTATGACGGAAAGATACTTCTTCACGTACACCAAAAATGAAAGAAATCAGACCATAAATAGCGGAGTTAACTTCTCAGCCAATAGCGGCCACTTAACGGCATATTTTTGTATGGTTGTTATGGTTATATTCTCATTTTTTTGGTCTCATTTGATAGAATGAAAGATATATTACAGAAATAGATATGATTTTGATTGCTTTCATGACGAAAAGTACCTTGAAATTGCGCTCACAGTAGTGGAAATGTTCTATTCTTTAGGGAAACTCAAGAGTAAACAAATGACATCCTCGTCCAATACCTGTCCGCCTGCCAGTCTAAATTCCAGTACGGAGTCAAGAATGGCTTGACATTATTTATACATTTATTACAATAATGCAGCAGTCTGCATAACAGTAAATCTTCTATTTTTTTGTGAATAAAAATTCCAAATGAAAAGCAAGAGTAATTAATATAAGAGGGGCCTGTAGCCGTGACTAATGAACAGAGAAAATGTTATTTTAGTGCCAGGAATGTCTGCATTGTTTATTCTGGATCCTATTTTGAAATTGGCATCTGTTGAAATTTGTGTGAAATTGGCCAAATTGCCAATTTCTGACCACTTTATTGGGTAGTTGAAATAAGTGAATGGGCGGTTTCTTGTACTCAGTCGACAGACTAGAAGTAAGTAAATAAGTAAGTTTATTCAGGTATACACAAATACAGTTACATAGATTATCATACATAGCAGTGTATATATAGAGAACCTAGGATAACCCAGAAAAGTCAGACAAAGTGACTTATTTCCAGTACCTGGCTTGGGCTTGCCATATATGATTTTTGGTAAATATTTTTTTTTCTCAGTTGTTTGTTGAGCTATCTCATTGAAACTTGGGCTATGTATGATGGAAAGCCGCCTCTTTCCAGTATATTTTCGTATGGTTTTTATGGTTGTATTCTCCTTTTTTTGGACTCATTTGATAGAATAGAAGATATATTACAGAAATAGACATGATTTTGATTGCTTTCATGACGAAAAGTACCTTGAAATTGAGCTCAAAGTAGCGGAAATTTTCGATTTTTGCCGATGTTCGATGAACTGTGTAAGTCAAGTTGGTTAATAACAAAAAAAAAAAGGCACAATACCGTGACTGGAACGATACACAAATAACCCGCACATAAAAGAGAGAAGCTTGCGACGACGTTTTGGTCCGACTTGGACCATTTACAAAGTCACACTAACCAGAAGTGGAGCAGGACGGCTATATATAGGCAGGAAGAGGTGGTGGTAGTAGTAGTAGTAGTACAAGAATGGTATATAATACCGACAAGATGAAATTAAGACACATGCGCAAAACCCGGGCATCCCCATCGTAGACGTTTCGCCATCCAGCCAGCCACTGGATGGCGAAACGTCCACAACAAAGACAACCAGATGCCGCACATGTGTCTTAACGTCTATGTCTACAATGGGGATGCCCGGGTGTTGCGCATGTGTCTTAATTTCATCTTGTCGGTATTATATACCATTCTTGTACTAATACTACTACTACCACCACCTCTTCCTGCCTATACAGTGGACCCTCGCATACCGTTGGCATCACATAACGTTAAATCCGCATACCGATACATTTTATCGCTAAAACTTTGCCTCGCATACCGCTAAAAAACTCGCTCAACGCTATTCGTCCGAGACGCGTCTAATGTGCGGCCTGAGCCAGCCTCACATGTTCCGCCGGTGGCATTGTTTACCAGCCAGCCTCCGCGGTAACATCCAAGCATACAATCGGAACATTTCGTATTATTACAGCATTTTTGGTGATTTCATCTGCAAAATAAGTGACCATGGGCCCCAAGAAAGCTTCTAGTGCCAACCCGACAGCAATAAGGGTGAGAATTACTATAGAGATGAAGAAAGAGATCATTGCTAAGTATGAAAGTGGAGTACGTGTCTCTGAGCTGGCCAGGTTGTATAGTAAACCCCAATCAACCATCGCTACTAGTATTGTGTCCAAGAAAACGGCAATCAAGGAAGCTGTTCTTGCCAAAGGTTCAACTGTGTCTTCGAAACAGAGATCGCAAGTGATAGAAGATGTTGAGAGACTCTTATTGTTGTGGATAAACGAAAAACAGATAGCAGGAGATAGCATCTCTCAAGCGATCATAAGTGAAAAGGCTAGGAAGTTGCATCAGGATTTAATTAGAAAAATGCCTGCAACTAGTGATGATGTGAGTGAATTTAAGGCCAGCAAAGGTTGGTTTGAGAGATTTAAGAAGCGTAGTGGCATACAGAGTGTGATAAGGCATGGTGAGGCTGCCAGTTCGGACCAAAAAGCAGCTGAAAAATATGTGCAGGAATTCAAGGAGTACATAGACAGTGAAGGACTGAAACCTGAACAAGTGTTTAATTGTGACAAAGCAGGCCTGTTTTGGAAGAAAATGCCAAACAGGACCTACATTACTCAGGAGGAAAAGGCACTCCCAGGACATAAGCCTATGAAAGACAGGCTTACTCTGTTGATGTGTGCCAATGTTAGTGGTGATTGCAAAGTGAAGCCTTTATTAGTGTATCACTCTGAAACTCCCAGAGCGTTCAGGCAAAAGAATATCCTCAAGGCTAATTTGTGTGTGCTGTGGAGGGCAAACAGTAAGGCATGGGTCACTAGGGACTTTATCTATGACTGGTTACACCAAGCATTTGCCCCCAATGTGAAAAATTACCTAACTGAAAAGAAATTAGACCTTAAATGCCTCCTGGTGTTAGACAATGCCCCTGGTCATCCTACAGACTTGGCAGAGCGACTTTGTGGGGACATGAGCTTCATTAAGGTGAAGTTTTTGCCTCCTAATACCACTCCTCTCCTGCAGCCCATGGACCAGCAGGTTATTGCAAACTTCAAAAAACTGTACACAAAAGCTCTGTTTGAAAGGTGCTTTGTAGTGACCTCAGAAACTCAATTGACTCTAAGAGAGTTTTGGAGAGAGCACTTCAATATCCTCAGTTGTGTAAACCTTATAGGTAAGACTTGGGAGGAAGTGACTAAGAGGACATTGAACTCTGCTTGGAAGAAACTGTGGCCTGAATGTGTAGACCAAAGGAATTTTGAAGGGTTTGAGGCTAACCCTGGGAATCCTATGCCAGTTGAGGAATCCATTGTGGCATTGGGAAAGTCCTTGGGGTTGGAGGTTAGTGGGGATGATGTGGAAGAGTTGGTGGAGGAGGACAATGAAGAACTAACCACTGATGAGCTGCTAGATCAACTTCAACAGCAAGAGGCCACACCTGAGGAAACTGCTTAGGAGGAGTGGAGAGAGAAATTGAAGAAGTTGCCTACTTCAAAGATTAAGGAAATGTGTGCAATGTGGCTTAAAGTGCAAACCTTTATGGATGAAAATCACCCTCAGACAGCTGTTGCAAGCCGTGCTGGTGACTATTACACTGACAATGTTGTGAACCACTTTAGGAAAGTCATAAAGGAACGAGAGGTACAGACCTCTATGGACAGATATGTTGTGCGACAGAAGTCCAGTGACTCTGAAGCTGGTCCTAGTGACATTAAAAGAAGGGAAGTAACCCCAGAAAAGGACTTGACACCTCAAGTCTTAATGGAAGGGGATTCCCCTTCTAAACACTAAGACCATCAACACTCTCCCCTCCTTCCATCCCATCAATTATCACCAGATCTTCAATAAAGGTAAGTGTCATGTAACTGTGCATGTCTTCTTCAGTTTGTGTGTATTAAAATTAATATTTCATGTGGTAAAAAAATTTTTTTTTCATACTTTTGGGTGTCAGGAATGGATTAATTTGATTTCCATTATTTCTTATGGGGAAAATTCATTCACATAACGATAATTTCGCATAACATTGAGCTCTCAGGAACGGATTAATAGTGCTATGCGAGGGTCCACTGTATATAGCTGTCCTGCTCCACGTCTGGTTAGTGTGACTTTGTAAATGGTCCAAGTCGGACCGAAACGTCGTCGTAAGCTCCTCTCTTTTATGTTTGGGTTATTTGTGTATCAAGTTGGTTAATTTTATTAAGTGTATTCTAACCTAACCACTCTGTAATCCGGCAAACTCAGTAATCCGGCACACTACAGGTCCCAATGATGCCGGATTTGTGATGAAGGACCTATACTAGCAGGTTGGTGTGGCGACCCTGGAAATTTGAAATTATGCTAGCCGAAATTAGTGCCGAATAACTGATGGAACCAGATGTCTGATTGCTGGATTTGTGATGGCAGACCTGTAGTTTGTTAGATTATGTATTGGTGGATACAAGGTTGATGGGTAGGCTTCAGGATGTACATGTTTATAGAGGAGCAACGGATATATCAGATCATTATCTAGTTGTAGCTACAGTTAGAGTAAAAGGTAGATGGGAGAAAAGGAAAATGGCAACAGTAAGTGAAAGAGAGGTGAAAGTTTATAAACTAAAGGAAGAGGAAGTTAGGATGAGATATAAGCAACTGTTGGGAGAAAGGTGGGCTAGTGCAAGTATGGGTTATGAGGGGGTTGAAGAGGGATGGGATAGTTTTAAAAAGGCAGTATTAGAATGTGGGGCTGAAGTTTGTGGCTATAGGAGGGTGGGTGCAGGAGGAAAGAGGAGTGATTGGAGGAATGATGAAGTAAAAAAGTACAATAAAAGAGAAAAAGGTAGCTTATGAGAAGTTTTTACAAAGCAGAAGTGATATGAAAAGGGCAGAGTATATGGAGAGTAAAAGAAGGTGAAGAGAGTGCAAAAGGAGAGCAAATAATAGAGCGGGAGAGGCACTATCAAGAAATTTTGCTGAGAATAAGAAAAAATATTGGAGTGAGATAAATTAAGAAAACCTAAAAAAAAAGAAACATACCACGGGCGGAGTTAGAACCTGTGATCAGAGAGTCTTAAAACTCCAGACCAACGCGTTAGCCACTGGAGTTTTAAGACTCTCTGATTGGGGGTTCTAACCCCGCCTGTGGTATGGTTTATTTGTAATCATGTCATTATGATTTTGTGAGTTACGAAAGCCTAGGGAATGAATGGATTTGTCAGTTAAAAACAGAGTAGGAGAGTTAGTAGATGGGAAGCTTGAGGTATTGGGTACATGGCAGGAATATTTTGAGGAACTTTTAAATGTCGGTTAAGAAAGGGAGGCAGTAATTTCATGCACTGGCCAGGGAGGTATAACATCTTTTAGAAGGGAGGAAGAGCAGGATGTGAGTGTGGGGAGGTGCATGAGGCATTACACAGAGTGGAGGCAGGGAGGAGATGTAGTGTTGGAGTGGTAGGTATTTTTGTTTAATAAATGTATGAAATAAGGGAAGGTACCTAGGGATTGGCACAGAACATGTATAATTCTTTTATATAAAAGGAAGGGAGACAAAAGAGATTGTAAAAATTATAGGGATTTAGGTCAGGGGTTTCAGATAGAGTTAGAGCTAAAGAAGGAGTAGCAATAATGTTGAAGGATAAGCTATGGCAGGAAAAGAGGGATTATAAATGTATTAATTCAAGGATTATGTGGAGAAAAATAAAGGTTGGATGTGAAAAGTGGGTTACAGTAAGCATATATACACCTGGAGAAGAGAGAAGTGTAGAAGAGAGAGAGAGATTTTGGGAAATGTTGAGTGAATGCGTGGGGAGTTTTTGAACCAAGTGTGAGAGTACTTGTGTTTGGGGATTTCAATGCTAAAGTGGGTAAAAATGTTGTGCAGGTAAATTTGGGGTACCAGGGGTAAATGAAAATGGCGAGTCTTTAATTGAGCTATGTGTAGAAAGAGGTTTGGTAATAAGTAATACGTATTTTATGAAGGAGAGGATAAATAAATATACAAGGTATGATATAGCACGTAATGAAAGTAGTTTATTAGATTATGTATTGGTGGATAAAAGGTTGATGGGTAGGCTCCAGGATGTACATGTTTATAGAGAGGCAACTGATATATTGGATCATTATTTAGTTGTAGCTACAGTTAGAGTAAGAGGTAGATGGGACAAGAGGAAAATGACAACAATAAGCAAGAGGGAGATGAAAGTGTATAAACTAAGGGAGGAGGAAGTTTGGGTGAGATATAAGCAACTATTGGCAGAAAGGTGGGCTGGTGCAAGTATGAGTAGTGGGGGGTTGAAGAGGGTTGGAATAGTTTTAAAAATGCAGTATTAGAATGTGGGACAGAAGTTTGTGGTTATAGGAGGGTGGGTGCAGGAGGAAAGAGGAGTGATTGGTGGAATGATGAAGTAAAGGGTGTGATAAAAGAGAAAAAGGCAGCTTATGAGAGGTTTTTACAAAGCAGAAGTGTTATGCGAAGAGTAGAGTATATGGAGAGTAAAAGAAAGGTGAAGAGAGTGCAAAAGGAGAGCATATGATAGAGTGGGAGAGGCATTGTCAAGAAATTTTAATGAAAATAAGAAAAAATTTTGGAGCGAGTTAAACAAGTTAAGAAAGCCTAGGGAACGAATGGATATGTCAGTCAAAAACAGAGTAAGGGAGTTAGTAGATGGGAAGATTGAGGTATTAGGTAGATGGCTAGAATATTTTGAGGAACTTTTAAATGTCGACGAAGAAAGGGAGGCGGTAATTTCATGCACTGGCCAGGGAGGTATACCATCCTGTAGGAGTGAAGAAGAGCAGGATGTGAGTGTGGGGGAGGTGTGTGAGTCATTACGTAGAATGAAAGGGAATAAAGCAGCTGGAACTGCCAGAATCATGACAGAAATGTTAAAAGCAGGAGAAGATATAGTGTTGGAGTGGTTGGTATTTTTGTTTAATAATTGTATGAAAGAGGGGAAGGTACCTAGGGATTGGCATTGAGCATGTATAGTCCCTTTATATAAAGGGAAAGGGGACAAAAGAGATTGTAAAAATTATAGAAGAATAAGTTTACTGAGTATACCAGGAAAAGTGTATTGTAGGGTTATTACTGAAAGAATGTAGGATTGCGGATGAGCAAGGAGGTTTCAGAGTGGGCAGTGGATGTGTAGATCAAGTGTTTACATTGAAGCATATATGTGAACAGTATTTAGGTAAAGTTAGGGAAGTTTTTATTGCATTTATGGATTTAGAAAAGGCATATGATAGAGTGGATAGGGGAGCAATGTGGCAGATGTTACAAGTACAGTGTATGCAATAGGTGGTAAGTTATTAAATGCTGTAAAGAGTTTTTATGAGGATAGTGAGGCTCAGGTTAGGGTGTGTAGAAGAGAAGGAGACTACTTCCCGGTAAAAGTAGGTCTTAGGGATGTGTAATGTCACCAATGTTGTTTAATATATTTATAGATGGGGTTGTAAAAGAAGTAAATGCTAGGGTGTTTGGGAGAGGGGTGGGATTAAATTATTGGGAATCAAATACAAAATGGGAATTGACACAGTTACTTTTTGCTGATGATACTGTGCTTATGGGAGATTCTAAAGAAAAATTGCAAAGGTTAGTGGATGAGTTTGGGAGTGTGTGTAAAAGCAGAAAGTTGAAAGTGAACATAGAAAAGAGTAAGGTGATGAAGGTATCAAATGATTTAGATAAAGAAAAATTGGATATCAAATTGGGGAGGAGGAGTATGGAAGAAGTGAATGTTTTCAGATATTTGGGAGTTGACTTGTCAGCGGATGGATTTATGAAGGATGAAGTTAATCATAGAATTGATGAAGGAAAAAAGGTGAGTGGTGAGTTGAGGTATATGTGGGGACAAAAAACGTTATCTATGGAGGCAAAGAAGGGAATGTATGAAAGTATAGTAGTACCAACACTCTTATGTGGTTGTGAAGCTTGGGCTCTAAATGCTGCAGCAAGGAGGCGGTTGGAGGCAGTGGAGATGTCCTGTCTTAGGGCAATATGTGGTGTGAATATTATGCTGAAAATTCGAAGTGTGTAAATTAGGAGAAGGTGTGGAGTTAATAAAAGTATTAGTCAGAGGGCTGAAGAGGGGTTGTTGAGGTGGTTTTGTCATTTAGAGAGAATGGATCAAAGGAGAATGACATGGAGAGCATATAAATCTGTAGAGGAAGGAAGGCGGAGTAGGGGTCATCCTCGAAATGGTTGGAGGGAGGGGGTAAAGGAGGTTTTGTGGGCGAGGGGCTTGGACTTCCAGCAAGTGTGCGTGAGCGTGTTAGAAGTGAATGGAGATGAATGGTATTTGGGAGCTGACAAGCTGTTGGAGTGTGAGCAGGGTAATATTTAGTGAAGGGAATCAGGGAAACCAGTTATTGTTATATAGCCGGACTTGAGTCCTGGAAATGGGAAGTACAATGCCTGCACTTTAAAGGAGGGGTTTGGAATATTGGCAGTTTGGAAGGATATGTTGTGTATCTTTATACGTATATGTTTCTAAACTGTTGTATTGTGAGCACCTCTGCAAAAACAGTGATTATGTGTGAGTGAGGTGAAAGTATTTTCTTTTTGGGGATTTTTTTCTTTTTTAGGGTCACCCTGCCTCGGTGGGAGGTGGCCGACTTGTTAAAAAAAAAAAAGTTTACTGAGTATTCGAGGTATAGTGCATGGTAGGGCTATTATTGAAAGAATTAGAGGTAAGATAGAGAGCAGGATTGCAGGTGAACAAGGGGACTTTAGAATGGGTAGGGGATGTGTAAATCGGGTGTTTCATTGAAGCATGTATGTGAACAATACAGTGGACCCCCGGTTAATGATATTTTTTCATTCCAGAAGTATGTTCAGGTGCCAGTACTGACCGAATTTGTTCCCATAAGGAATATTGTGAAGTAGATTAGCCCATTTCAGACCCCCAAACATACACGTACAAACGCAGTTACATAAATACACTTACATAAATTCACTTGCATAATTGGTCGCATTGGGAGGTGATTGTTAAGCTGGGGTCCACTGTACTTAGATAAAGGTAGGGAAGTTTTCATTGCATTTATGGATTTAGAAAAGGTATATGATAGAGTGGATAGGGAAACAATGTGACAGATGTTGCAAGTGTCTGGAATAGGTAGTAAGTTACTAAATGCTGTAAAGATATTTTTATGAAGATAGTGAGACTCAGGTTCGGGTGTGTAGGAGAGAGAGAGACTACTTCCTAATAAAAGTAGGTCTTAGACAGGGATGTGTAATACCACCATGGTTATTTAACATATTTATAGATGGGGTTGTAAAAGAAGTAAATGCTAGGATGTTCGGGAGTGGGGTGGGATTAAATTATGGGAAATCATATACAAAAGGGGATTTGACAGTTACTTTTTGCTGATGGTACTATGCTTTTCAGGGATTCTAAAGAAAAGTTGCAGAAGCTAGTGGATGAGTTTGGGAGTGTGTGTAAAGATAGAAAGTTGAAAGTGAACATAGATAAGAGTAAGATGATGAGGGTATCAAACGATTTAGATAATGGAAAATTGGATATCACATTGGGGGGAGGGAGTGTGGAAGAAGTGAATGTTTTCAGATATTTGCGAGTTGTCTTTTCAGTGGATGCATTTATGAAGGATGAGGTTAACCATAGAATTGATGAAAGAAAAAAGGGGAGTGGTGCATTGAGGTATCTGTGGAGACGAGAACATTATCCATGGAGGCAAAGAAGGGAATTTACGAGAGTATAGTGGTACCAATGCTCTTATATGGGTGTGAAGCTTGGGTTGTAAATGTTGCAGCAAGGAGGCAGCTGGAGGCAGTGAAGATGTTGTGTCTAAGGGCAATGTGTGGTGTAAATGTTATGCAGAGAATTCGAAGTGTGGAAATTAGGGGAAGGTGTGGAGTTATTAAAAGTATTAGTCGGAGGGCTGAAGAGGGGTTGTTGAAGTGGTTTGGTCATTTAGAGAAAATGGAACAAAGTAGAAAGACTTGGAGAGGTTATAAGTCTGTAGGGGAAGGAAGACGGGTAGGGGTCATCCCCGAAAAGGTTGGAGGGAGGGGGTAAAAGAGGTTTTGTGGGCAAGGGGCCTGGACTTGCAGCAAGCGTGTGTGAGCGTGTTAGATAGGAGTGAATGGAGACGAATGGTTTTTGGGACCTGACGAGCTATTGGAGTTTGAGCAGGGTAATAATTTGTGAAGGGATTTAGAGAAACTGGTTAGCTGGACTTGAGTCCTGGAAATGGGACATACAATGCCTGCTTTTTAACCCTTAAACTGTCCAAATGTAGATCTGCATTCGCTCGTGAAGCGCTCTGAACGTAGATCTACGTTTTTTACATTCTTTCTTATGGAGAAAATTAAGGTCAGAGCGCTACGCGCGCAAACGTAGATCTACGTTTGGACAGTTTAAGGGTTAAAGATTGGATTTAGGATATTGGAAGTTTGGAGAGACATCTAAGCTGTCATATCTGAGCACCTCTGCAAAGACAGTGATTATGTTTGAGTGATGGTGAAAGTGTTGAATGTTAATGAAAGTTTTTTTTTTTCTCTTTGGGGATTTTCTTTCTTTTTGGGTCACCCTGCCTTGGTGGGAAATGGTCGACGTGTTAAAAAAAAAAAATATAAGTTTTTCCAACATGGCCCTTATTTCTTATATTGAAGTTACATTTATAGGTAACCAGTAATCTCACTTAATTTTATGTACTGTTTTATTATTTTCAAACTGCTTCTTAGTACCTGTTGATACAGTTAATGAACAAAGCCTTTTCCTACAGTTTTTAATTCACTACAACTGCATTTATTTATTTAGGATGCAAATTTTATTTTTTTGTTGTACAGTATACGTGTGTCATAAATTATCTTTGGCATCATACATTACTGAAATTAATATTGAATCCTCTTAATGATTTTAATGGTAATGCATAGAATCCAGTGGAGCTATAAGTGTTAGTAATATCCATGAATATAATTAGTTTTGCCTTTGGATTAAATATAATGATTCCATTTTTCAGGAAGCACAAGTTGGGCCAGACACTCCAGTTGTACACACAGACAAAGGTCAGCTGACGGACACAATTGAACAGGCTGATCGGGAAACGGCCACAAGTATGAGTAATGCAGGCAACCCTGGTTGTCTTGCCCAGCTCACACCTACAATAGCTTATATATATCCATGCTTTGCAAAGAAAATAATATATCTCTTATTTTTTATTACTTATATAGTGAGAAATGGCTTTTCAGTAGATGTATTGTTGCCTGTGCTCAAAATCTGCCAATGGAAATCTTGATTTAGTAGTAATCATGTACAAGAATCCTGTAGGTGTTAGCAAAAGCAAGCATTGGGGGTTATGTACTTACTGGATGTATTTTGAATTTTGGAGAGAGTACCTTGTTTTCAAGTCCTAGCGATGTTCTGATTTTAGTAATGCACCTCTTCCCCAAATATAAAGAGTTTAATTGCACACATGCCTGTTGTTTAGGTTTTTTTTTTTGTTTGTTTGTTTGTTTGGCTTATATTTTCATTTCAGTTGAATGCCAAAAATGAATGGTTTAATGTAATACCTTCCAGTAATTACCCGATCATTATTATGCCTGCATTTTTCATGGTTGCTTTCTTAAGCTATGCTCTTTGTTATGAATAAATAAATTTATGTGTAAAGTAGTAGGTTGGTAGACAGCAACCACCCAGGGAGGTACTACCATCCTGTGGTAGGTTGGTAGACAGCAACCACCCAGGGAGGTACTACCATCCTGTGGTAGGTTGGTAGACAGCAACCACCCAGGGAGGTACTACCATCCTGCCAAATGTAAAATGGAAACCTGTAATTGTTTTACACAGTGGTAGAATTGCTAGTGCCTTTTCTTTGTCTCATAAACACACAGGAAGTACATCTGATTACTTCTACTTAAACTTATATCACACTACACATGCATGTACATGTATATGCATACACACCCATCTGAGTTTTCTTCTATTTTCTTAATAGTTCTCATTCTTATTTATTTCCTTGCATCTCCATGGGGAAGTGAAGCAGAATTCTTCTTCTGTAAGCCATGCGTGTCGTAAGAGGTGACTAAAATTCCGGGAGCAAGGGGTTAGTAACCCTTTCTGTATGAATTACTAAATTTAAAAAGAAAATCTTTCGATTTTCTTTTTAGATCACCCTAACTTGATGGGAAATGGCTGGTTCACTGAAAAAAAAAAACTGTTGGAATATTTGAATGAGTGTTGATGTAGTGCAGATAATAAGAAAGACATGGATGTCACTGTTATGAATGAAAAGAAGCTAGATGTCCTGGTCGTATATGAAAATACAGTGCAAAGTCCCTGTTTTATTCCAAAACAACGGTCAAAGTTTTTTTTTTCTCATTATGCACTGTGCTGCAGGATTTTTTTTATACTATGCACACTGACCACATAGACCCATTCTTTCATATGTAGGACTACCAGCTTTCTCCCACTAGAATTGAGGGCGCTAGAATTTAGGCGTACTAGTACGTCAAAAACCCTGGGTCATAAGCTGTACTAGTACTGCCAAAACCCTCAAAGGGTTAAAGTGTGAGCAAGGTAACATTTTGTGAAGGAATTAAGGGAAGTTGGTTAGCTGGACTTAGTCCTGGAGGTGGGAAGTACAGTGCCTGCACTCTGAAGGAGGGGTATACCTGGAGAGGGTTTCAGGGGTCAACGCCCCTGCAGCCCGGTAAGAGACCATGCCTCGTGGTGGATCAGGGTCTGATCAACCAAGCTCTTACTGCTGGCTGCACGTAAACCAACATATGAACCACAGCCCAGCTGATCAGGTACTGACTTTGACCCATTAACCGCCCAAATGTAGATCTACGTTCTCTCGCCCAGCACTCCGAATATTTAAAAAAAAGTTTTTTTTTTTTAAATGAAGAGGACATTTTTTACATAATGTAGGTAGTAGGCTGATAGACAGCAACCACCCAGGGAGGTACTACCGTCCTGCCAAGTGAATGTAAATGAAAGTCTGTAATTATTTTACATGATGGTAGGATTGCTGGTGTCTTTTGTCTGTCTCATAAATATGCAAGATTACAGGTACGTCTTGCTACTTCTACTTACACTTAGGTCACACTACACATACATGTACATGTTTATTTATACACACTCATCTGAGTTTTCTTTGATTTTATCTTAATAGTTCTTGGTCTTATTACTTTTCCTTTTATATCCATGGGGAAGTGGAATAAGAATCTTTCCTCCGTAAACCATGCGTGTTGTAAAAGTCAACTAAAATGCCGGGAACAATGGGCTAGTGACCCTTTTCCTGTAATAATTACTAAAAAGAATAAGAAGAAAAAAATTGTCAAAGTGGGAAGTCTGAATGTGCATGGATATTGTGCAAATGATAAGAAAGAGATGATTGTGGATGTTATGAATGAGAAGAAGCTGGATGTCCAGGCTTTAAGTGAAACAAAGCTGAAGGGAATGAGAGAGTTTCAGTGGAGAGGAATAAATGGAATTAGGTCAGGGGTTTCAAATAGAGTTAGAGCTAAAGAAGGAGTAGCAATAATGTTGAAGGATAAGTTATGGCAGGAAAAGAGGGACTATAAATGTATTAATTCAAGGATGATGTAGAGTAAAATAAAGGTTGGATGTGAAAAGTGGGTTATAGTAAGCATATATGCACCTGGAGAAGAGAGAAGTGTAGAGGAGAGAGAGAGAGATTTTGGGAAATGTTGAGTGAATGCGTGGGGAGTTTTGAACCAAGTGTGAGAGTAATGGTAGTTGGGGATTTCAATGCTAAAGTGGGCAAAAATCTTGTGGAGGGAGTAGTAGGTAAATTTGGGGTGCCAGGGGTAAATGAAAATGGGGAGTCTTTAATTGAGCTATGTGTAGAAAGAGGTTTGGTAATAGGTAATACATATTTTACGAAGAAGAGGATAAACAAATATACAAGGTATGATGTAGCACGTAATGAAAGTAGTTTGTTAGATTATGTATTGGTGGATAAAAGGTTGATGGGTAGGCTCCAGGATGTACACGTTCATAGAGGGGCAACTGATATATCGGATTATTATTTAGTTGTAGCTACAGTTAGAGTAAGAGGTAGATGGGAAAAGAGGAAAATGGCAACAACAAGGAAGAGAGAGGTGAAAGTGTATAAACTAAGGGAGAAGGAAGTTCGGGTGGTATATAAGCAACTATTGGCAGAAAGGTGGGCTAGTGCAAAGATGAGTAGTGGGGGGGTTGAAGAGGTTTGGAATAGTTTTAAAAAATGCAGTATTAGAATGTGGGGCAGAAGTTTGTGGTTATAGGAGGGTGGGTGCAGGAGGAAAGAGAAGTAATTGGTGGAATGAAGAAGTAAAGGGTGTGATAAAAGAGAAAAAGTTAGCTTATTAGAGGTTTTTACAAAGCAGAAGTGTTATGCGAAGAGTAGAGTATATGGAGAGTAAAAGAAAGGTGAAGAGAATGGTGAGAGAGTGCAAAAGGAGAGCAGATGATAGAGTGGGAGAGGCACTGTCAAGAAATATTAATGAAAATAAGAAAAAATTTTGGAGTGAGTTAAACAAGTTAAGAAAGCCTTGGGAAAGTATGGATTTGTCAGTTAAAAACAGAGTAGGAGAGTTAGTAGATGGGGACATGGAGGTTTTGGGTAGATGGCGAGAATATTTTGAGGAATTTTTAAATGTCGACGAAGAAAGGGAAGCGGTAATTTCATGCACTGGCCAGGGAGGTATACCATCTTTTAGGAGTGAAGAAGACCAGAATGTAAGTGTGGGGGAGGTACGTGAAGCATTACGTAGAATGAAAGGGGTTAAAGCAGATGGAACTGATGGGATCATGACAGAAATGTTAAAAGCAGGAGGGGATATAGTGTTGGAGTGGTTGGTACTTTTGTTTAATAAATGTATGAAAGAGGGGAAGGTACCTAGGGATTGGCGGAGAACATGTATAGTCCCTTTATATAAAGGGAAAGTGGACGAAAGAGATTGTAAAAATTATAGACTAATAAGTTTACTGAGTATACCAGGAAAAGTGTACGGTAGGGTTATAATTGAAAGAATTAGAGGTAAGATAGAATGTAGGATTACGGATGAGCAAGGAGGTTTCAGAGTGGGTAGGGGATGTGTAAATCTAGTGTTTTCATTGAAGCATATATGTGAACAGTATTTAGGTAACAGTAGGGAAGTTTTTATTGCATTTATGGATTTAGAAAAGGCATGTGATAGAGTGGATAGGGGAGCAATGTGGCAGATGTTGCAAGTACAGTGGACCCCCGGTTAACGATATTTTTTTCACTCCAGAAGTATGTTCAGGTGCCAGTACTGACTGAATTTGTTCCCATAAGGAATATTTTGAAGTAGATTAGTCCATTTCAGACCCCAAACATACACGTGCAAACGCACTTACATAAATACACTTACATAATTGGTCGCATTCGGAGGTGATCGTTATGCGGGGGTCCACTGTATATGGAATAGGTGATAAGTTACTAGATGCTGTAAAGAGTTTTTATGAGGATAGTGAGGCTCAGGTTAGGGTGTGTAGACGAGAAGGTGACTACTTCCCAGTAGTAAAAGTAGTTTGTAATGTTACCATGGTTTAATATATTTATAGATGGTGTTGTAAAAGAAGTAAATGCTAGGGTGTTCGGAAGAGGGATGGGATTAAATTATGGGAAATCAAATTCAAAATGGGAATTGACACAGTTACTTCTTGCGGAAGATACTGTGCTTATGGGAGATTCTAAAGAAAAATTGCCAAGGTTAGTGGATGAGTTTGGGAGTGTGTGTAAAGGTAGAAAGTTGAAAGTGAACATAGAAAAGAGTAAGGGGATGAGTGTATCAAATGATTTAGATAAAGAAAAATTGGATATCAAATTGGGGAGGAGGAGTATGGAAGAAGTGAATGTTTTCATATACTTGGGAGTTGACGTGTCGGCGGATGGATTTATAACGGATGAGGTTAATCATAGAATTGATGAGGGAAAAAAGGTGAGTGGTGCACTGAGGTTTATGTGGAGACAAAAAACGTGATCTATGGAGGCAAAGAAGGGAATGTCCGAAAGTATAGTAGTACCAACACTTATATGGGTGTGAAGCTTGGGTTGTGAATGCAGCAGCGAGGAGGCGTTTGGAGGCAGTGGAGATGTCCTGTCTAGGGCAATGTGTGGTGTAAATATTATGCAGAAAATTTGGAGTGTGGAAATTAATAGAAGGTGTGGAGTTAATAAAAGTATTAGTCAGACGGCTGAAGAGGGGTTGTTCAGGTGATTTGGTCATTTAGAGAGAATGGATCAAAGTAGAATGACATGGAAAGCGTATAAATCTGTAGGGGAAGGAAGGCAGGGTAGGGTTTGTCCTCGAAAAGGTTGGAAGGAAGGGGTAAGGGAGGTTTTGTGGGCGAGGGGCTTGGACTTCCAGCAGGCGTGCATGAACGTGTTCGATAGGAGTGATTGGAGACGAATGGTATTTGGGACCTGACGATCTGTTGGAGTGTGAGCAGAGTAATATTCAGTGAAGGGATACAGGGAAACCGGTTATTTTTATATGGCCGGACTTGAGTCCTGGAAATGGGAAGTACAGTGGACCCCCGCATACCGTTGGCCTTACATAACGTTAAATCCGCATACCGATACATTTTATCGCTAAGATTTTGCCTCGCATACCGCTAAAAAACCTGCTCAACGCTGTTCGTCCGAGACGCGTCTAATGTGCGGCCTGAGCTAGCCTCACATGTTCCGCCGGTGGCATTGTTTACCAGCCTGCCTCCGCGGTAACATCCAAGCATACAATCGGAACATTTCGTATTATTACAGTGTTTTTGTGATTTTATCTGCAAAATAAGTGACCATGGGCCCCAAGAAAGCTTCTAGTGCCAACCCGACAGCAATAAGGGTGAGAATTACTATAGAGATGAAGAAAGAGATCATTGATAAGTATGAAAGTAGAGTGCGTGTCTCCGAGCTGGCCAGGTTGTATAATAAACCCCAATCAACCATCGCTACTATTGTGGGCAACAAAACGGCAATCAAGGAAGCTGTTCTTGCCAAAGGTTCAACTGTGTTTTCGAAACAGAGATCGCAAGTGATGGAAGGTGTTGAGAGCCTCTTATTGGTATGGATAAATGAAAAACAGATAGCAGGAGATAGCATCTCTCAAGTGATCATAAGTGAAAAGGCTAGGGAGTTGCATGAGGATTTAATTAAAAAAATGCCTGCAACTAGTGATGATGATAGTGAATTTAGGGCCAGCAAAGGTTGGTTTGAGAGATTTAAAAAGCGTAGTGGCATACATAGTGTGATAAGGCATGGTGAGGCTGCCAGTTCGGACCACAAAGCAGCTGAAAAATATGTGCAGGAATTCAAGGAGTACATAGACAGTGAAGGACTGAAACCTGAACAAGTGTTTAATTGTGATGAAACAGGCCTGTTTTGGAAGAAAATGCCAAGCAGGACCTACATTACTCAGGAGGAAAAGGCACTCCCAGGACATAAGCCTATGAAAGACAGGCTTACTCTGTTGATGTGTTCCAATGCTAGTGGTGATTGCAAAGTGAAGCCTTTATTAGTGTATCACTCAGAAACTCCCAGAGCGTTCAGGCAAAAGAATATCCTCAAGGCTAATTTGTGTGTGCTGTGGAGGGCAAACAGTAAGGCATGGGTCACTAGGGACTTTTTCTATGACTGGTTACACCATGCATTTGCCCCCAATGTGAAAGATTACCTAACTGAAAAGAAATTAGACCTTAAGTGCCTCCTGGTGTTAGACAATGCCCCTGGTCATCCTACAGACGTGGCAGAGCGACTTTATGGGGACATGAGCTTCATTAAGGTGAAGTTTTTGCCTCCTAATACCACTCCTCTCCTGCAGCCCATGGACCAGCAGGTTATTGCAAACTTCAAAAAACTGTACACAAAAGCTCTGTTTGAAAGGTGCTTTGTAGTGACCTCAGAAACTCAATTGACTCTAAGAGAGTTTTGGAGAGAGCACTTTAATATCCTCAGTTGTGTAAACCTTATAGGTAAGGCTTGGGAGGGAGTGACTAAGAGGACCTTGAACTCTGCTTGGAAGAAACTGTGGCCAGAATGTGTAGACCTTTAAAGGGATTTTGAAGGGTTTCAGGCTAACCCTGAGAGGAGTATGCCAGTTGAGGAGTCCATTGTGGCATTGGGAAAGTCCTTGGGGTTGGAGGTTAGTGGGGATGATGTGGAAGAGTTGGTGGAGGAGGACAATGAAGAACTAACCACTGATGAGCTGCTAGATCAACTTCAACAGCAAGAGGCCAGACCTGAGGAAACTGGTTCGGAGGAGGGGAGAGAGAAATTGAAGAAGTTGCCTACTACAAAGATTAAGGAAATCTGTGCAATGTGGCTGAAAGTGCAAACCTTTATGGATGAAAATCACTCTCACACAGCTATTGCAAGCCGTGCTGGTGACTATTACACTGACAATGTTGTGAAACACTTTAGGGAAGTCATAAAGGAACGAGAGGTACAGGCCACTATGGACAGATATGTTGTGCAACAGAAGTCCAGTGACTCTGAAGCTGGTCCTAGTGGCATAAAAAGAAGAAGGGAAGTAACCCCAGAAAAGGACTTGACACCTCAAGTCTTAATGGAAGGGGATTCCCCTTCTAAACACTAAGACTCTCTCCTCCTCCCATCCCATCAATCATCACCAGATCTTCAATAAAGGTAAGTGTCATGTAATTGTGAATGCCTTTTTCAGTTTGTGTGTATTAAAATTAATATTTCATGTGGTAAAAAATTTTTTTTTCATACTTTGGGGTGTCTTGCACGGATTAATTTGATTACCATTATTTCTTATGGGGAAAATTCATTCACATAACGATAATTTCGCATAACAATGAGCTCTCATGAACGGATTAATATCGTTATGCGGGGGTCCACTGTTCAGTGGAACCCAGCTTTACGATGGCATGCTTTACGTTAAATCCGCCGTACAATACATTTTAACTCAAAAATTTTGCCTCACCTCACACTAAAAAACTCGCCTTACATGAGTTGTCCAGGACGCATCCCACGTGTGACCTCAGCGCCAGTGTTTACAAGCCAGCCAGTGCGGTCACATCTACGCATACATTCGGTACATTTCACATTATCCCAGTCTTTTTAGTGCTTGTAACTGCAAAATAATTCACCATGGACCCAAAGAAAGCTTCTAGTGCCATCGCTGTGGTAAAAAGGGTGAGAATTAGTATGGAATTGAAAAAAGAGATTAAGGAAATGTGTGCAAAGTGGCTTGAAGTGCAAACCTTTATGGACGAAAATCACCCTCACACAGCTATTGCAAGCCGTGCTGGTGACTATTACAATGACAATGTTGTGAACCACTTTAGACAAATCATAAAGGAACGAGAGGTACAGAGCTCTATGGACAGATATGTTGTGCGACAGAGGTCCAGTGACTCTCAAGCTGGTCCTAGTGGCATCAAAAGAAGAAGGGAAGTAACCCCGGAAAAGGACTTGATACCTCAAGTCCTAATGGAAGGGGATTCCCCTTCTAAACAATAACAACTTTCACACACTCCCCTCCTCCCATCCCATCAATCATCACCAGATCTTCAATAAATGTAAGTGTCATGTATTCTATTCATAGTAGAGTATTAACTGTGCATGTCTTCTTCAGTTTGTGTGTATTAAAATTAATATTTAATGTGGTAAAAAAAAATTTTTCATACTTTTGGGTGTCTTGTACAGATTAATTTGATCTCCATTATTTCTTACGGGGAAAATTAATTCGCCTTACGATAATTTTGGCATACGATGAGCTCTCAGGAACGGATTAATATCGTAAGGTGAGGGTCCACTGTACAATTCCTGCACTCTAAACGAGAGGTTCGGGATATTAGCAGCACCTCTGCAAAAACAGTGATTATGTGTGAGTGAGGTGAAAGTGTTGAATGATGATGAAAGTATTTTCTTCTCGGTGGGAGACGGCCGACTTGTTAAAAAAAAAAAAAATAGAGTCAGTACTTATGGAGATATAAGGCCACAAATTCGGCACTTATCGCTCACCTGATGGCATCATGAAGCGTTGCCGCTTGCAGAAGTGTTGCTGATATACCTTTTTTTCTCATTTTTTTTAATTTGTATAATTTTTGTTTTGATAATTATAATTTGTAGTAGTTCTTGTGATTTCATTGCTAATCTTTGTTCTGACACTAATATTAGGTACTGAAATAGTACTCAAATATTCACAAACACAGTGACAGGTGAACATTTTCACCTACCTTAGTCACAGACTATTGTCTAGATATACATGTACAGTGGACCCCCGCATACCGATTTTAATCCGTGCAAGAGGGGTCATTGTTATGCGAAATAATCGGTATGCGAATGAATTTTCCCCATAAGAAATAATGGAATCAAATTAATCCGTGCAAGACACCCAAAAGTATGAAAAAAAAAAATTTTTTACCACATGAAATGTTAATTTTAATACACACAAACTGAAAAAGGCATGCACACTTACATGACACTTACTTTTATTGAAGATCTGGTGATGATTGATGGGATGGGAGGAGGGGAGAGAGAGTGTTAGTGTTTAGAAGGGGAATCCCCTTCCATTAAGACTTGAGGTGTTGAGTCCTTTTCTGGGGTTACTTCCCTTCTTATTTTAATGCCACTAGGACCAGCTTCAGAGTCACTGGACTTCTTTCGCACAACATATCTGTCCATAGTGGCCTGTACCTCTCGTTCCTTTATGACTTCCCTAAAGTGTTTCACAACATTGTCAGTGTACAGGTTGCCAACACGGCTTGCAATAGCTGTGTGAGGGTGATACTCATCCATAAAGGTTTGCACTGTCAGCCACATTGCACAGATTTCCTTAATCTTTGTAGTAGGCAACTTCTTTAATTTCTCTCTCCCCTCCTCTGAACCAGTTTTCTCAGGTCTGGCCTCTTGCTCTTGAAGTTGATCTATCAGCTCATCAGTGGTTAGTTCTTCATTGTCCTCCTCCACCAACTCTTCCACATCCTCCCCACTAACCTCCAACCCCAAGGACTTTCCCAATGCCACAATGGATTCCTCAACTGGCATAATCCTCTCAGGGTTAGCCTCAAACCCTTCAAAATCCCTTTAAAGGTCTACACATTCTGGCCACAGTTTCTTCCAAGCAGAGTTCAAGGTCTTCTTAGTCACTCCCTCCCAAGCCTTACCTATAAGGTTTACACAATTGAGGATATTAAAGTGCTCTCTCCAAAACTCTCTTAGAGTCAATTGAGTTTCTGAGGTCACTACAAAGCACCTTTCAAACAGAGCTTTTGTGTACAGTTTCTTGAAGTTTGCAATAACCTGCTGGTCCATGGGCTGCAGGAGAGGAGTGGTATTAGGAGGCAAAAACTTGATGTTAATGAATTTTATGTCCCCATAAAGTCGCTCTGCCACGTCTGTAGGATGACCAGGGGCATTGTCTAACACCAGGAGGCACTTAAGTTCTAATTTCTTTTCAGTTAGGTAATCTTTCACATTGGGGGCAAATGCATGGTGTAACCAGTCATAGAAAAAGTCCCTAGTGACCCATGCCTTACTGTTTGCCCTCCACAGCACACACAAATTCTCCTTGAGGACATTCTTTTGCCTGAACGCTCTGGGAGTTTCAGAGTGATACACTAATAAAGGCTTAACTTTGCAATCACCAGTAGCATTGGAACACATCAACAAAGTAAGCCTGTCTTTCATAGGCTTATGTCCTGGGAGTGCCTTTTCCTCCTGAGTCATGTAGGTCCTGCTTGGCATTTTCTTCCAAAACAGGCCTGTTTCATCACAATTAAACACTTGTTCAGGTTTCAGTCCTTCAGTCTCTATGTACTTCTTGAATTCCTGCACATATTTTTCAGCCGCTTTGTGGTCCGAACTGGCAGCCTCACCATGCCTAATCACACTATGTATGCCACTATGCTTCTTAAATCTCTCAAACCAACCTTTGCTGGCCTTAAATTCACTCACATCAGCACTAGTTGCAGGCATTTTTTTAATTAAATCCTCATGCAACTTCCTAGCCTTTTCGCTTATGATCGCTTGAGAGACGCTATCTCCTGCTAGCTGTTTTTCATTTATCCACACCAATAAGAGTCTCTCAACATCTTCCATCACTTGCGATCTTTGTTTCGAAAACACAGTTAAACCTTTGGCAAGAACAGCTTCCTTGATTGCCTTTCTGGTGCCCACAATAGTAGCGATGGTTGATTGGGGTTTCTTGTACAACTTGACCAGGTCGGCGATACGCACTCCACTTTCATACTTATCAATGATCTCTTTCTTCATTTCTATTGGAATTCTCACCCTTATTGGTGTAGGGTTGGCACTAGAAGCTTTCTTGGGGCCCATGGTCACTTATTTTCCAGAAACAGCACCGAAAACACTGTAATAATACGAAATATTCCGATTGTATGCTTGGATGTTACCGCGGAGGCTGGCTGGTAAACAATGGCACAGGCGGCACATGTGAGGCTGGCTGAGGGCGCACATTGGACGCGTCTCGGACGAAAATCGGTGAGCGGGTTTTTAAGCGGTATGCGAGGCAAAATTTTTGCGATTAAAGCAAGCGGTATGCGGATTAATCGTTATGTGGTGCCATCGGTATGCGGGGGTCCACTGTATACAGGTCTCCCTCAACATTCGCGAGGGTTAGGGGATCAAGAGCCTCGCGAATGTTGAAAAACCGTGAATGTTTGGTGCCCCAATATTTTGTAGGGAAATATAATACAATACTGCTTCCTTAACTTGTTGAACCATCAACAATCATAAAATACATCAAAACGTCATAAATTGTACTAAATATATACATGTTATGCTTTAATGACATGTATGTTATTAAATACCACTGCTTCCACCACTGCCTCCACCACTTCCTCAACCACTGCGAGTCCCTACTACCCTCCCACCGACCCCCGCAACTGACAGCCAGCCCTCCCACCACTCAGTGTGGTGAGTGTTTTGTTTGTTCATTATTTGCTATTAAACTACAGTGTAAATAATGTAAACCCATTCATGACTGCATATTGGAATGGCTATTCGGACAGGTATTGGACGGTGACATCATGTGTTTACTCTTGAACACAGCAAAGAATCAAACATTTCTGCTACTGCTAATAATAATAATAATAATAATAATAATAATAATAATAATAATAATAATTTTTTTTTTTTTCAACAAGTCGGTCGTCTCCCACCGAGGCAGGGTGACCCAAAAAAAGAAAGAAAATCCCCAAAAAGAAAATACTTTCATCATCATTCAACACTTTCACCACACTCACACATTATCACTGCTTTTGCAGAGGTGCTAAGAATACAACAGCTTAGAAGCATATACGTATAAAGATACACAACATATCCCTCCAAACTGCCAATATCCCAAACCCCTCCTTTAAAGTGCAGGCATTGTACTTCCCATTTCCAGGACTCAAGTCCGACTATATGAAAATAACCAGTTTCCCTGAATCCCTTCACTAAATATTACCCTGCTCACACTCCAACAGATCGTCAGGTCCCAAGTATCATTCGTCTCCATTCACTCCTATCTAACACGCTCATGCACGCTTGCTGGAAGTCCAAGCCCCTCGCCCACAAAACCTCCTTTACCCCCTCTTTCCAACCCTTTCAAGGATGACCCCTACCCCTCTTTCCTTCCCCTATAGATTTATATGCTTTCCATGTCATTCTACTTTGATCCATTCTCTCTAAATGACCAAACCACCTCAACAACCCCTCTTCTGCCCTCTGACTAATGCTTTTATTAACTCCACACCTTCTCCTAATTTCCACACTCCGAATTTTCTGCATAATATTTACACCACACATTGCCCTTAGACAGGACATCTCCACTGCCTCCAACCGTCTCCTCGCTGCTGCATTTACCACCCAAGCTTCACATCCATATAAGAGTGTTGGTACTACTATACTTTCATACATTCCCTTCTTTGCCTCCATAGATAATGTTTTTTGACTCCACATATACCTCATCAATTCTATGATTAACCTCATCCTTCATAAATCCATCCGCCGACTCGTCAGCTCCCAAGTATCTGAAAACATTCACTTCTTCCATACTCCTCCTCCCCAATTTGATATCCAATTATTCTTTATCTAAATCATTTGATACCCTCATCACCTTACTCTTTTCTATGTTCACTTTCAACTTTCTTCCTTTACACACATTCTCAAACTCATCCACTAACCTTTGCAGTTTTTCTTTAGAATCTCCCATAAGCACAGTATCATCAGCAAAAAGTAACTGTGTCAATTCCGATTTTGAATTTGATTCCCCATAATTTAATCCCACCCCTCTCCCAAACACCCTAACATTTACTTCTTTTACAACCCCATCTATAAATATATTAAACAACCATGGTGACATTACACATCCCTGTCTAAGACCTACTTTTACCGGGAAGTATTCTCCCTCTCTTCTACATACCCTAACCTGAGCCTAACTATCCTCACAAAAGCTCTTTACAGCATTTAGTAACTTAACACCTATTCCATGTACTTGCAACATCTGCCACATTGCTCCTCTATCCACTCTATCATATGCCTTTTCTAAATCCATAAATGCAATAAAAACTTCCCTACCTTTATCTAAATACTGTTCACATATATGCTTCAATGTAAACACTTGATCTACATATCCCCTACCCACTCTGAAGCCTCCTTGCTCATCCGCAATTCTACATTCAGTCTTACCTCTAATTCTTTCAATTATAACCCTACCGTATACTTTTCCTGGTATACTCAGTAAACTTATTCCTCTATAATTTTTACAATCTCTTTTGTCCTCTTTCCCTTTATATAAAGGGACTATACATGCTCTCCGCCAATCCCTAGGTACGTTCCCCTCTTTCATACATTTATTAAACAAAAGTACCAACCACTCCAACACTGTATCCCCCCCTGCTTTTAACATTTCTGTCATGATCCCATCAGTTCCAGCTGCTTTCCCTCCTTTGATTCTACGTAATGCCTCACGTACCTCCACCACACTTACATTCTGCTCTTCTTCACTCCTAGATGATGGTATACCTCCCTGGCCAGTGCATGAAATTACCACCTCCCTTTCTTCCTCAACATTTAAAAGTTCCTCAAAATATTCTCGCCATCTACCTAATACCTCCCTCTCCCCATCTACTAACTCCCCTACTCTGTTTTTAACTGACAAATCCATACTTTCCCTAGGCTTTCTTAACTTGTTTAACTCACTCCAAAATTTTTTCTTATTTTCATTAAAATTTCTTGACAGTGCCTCTCCCACTCTTTCATCTGCTATCCTTTTGCACTCTCTCACCACTCTCTTCACCTTTCTTTTACTCTCCATATACTCTGCTCTTCTTATAACACTTCTGCTTTGTAAAAACTTTTCGTAAGCTACCTTTTTCTCTTTTATCACACCCTTTACTTCTTCATTCCACCAATCACTCCTCTTTCCTCCTGCCCCCACACTCCTATGACCACAAACTTCTGCCCCACATTCTAATACTGCATTTTTAAAACTATTCCAACCCTTTTCAACCCCCCCACTACTCATCTTTGCACTAGCCCACCTTTCTGCCAGTAGTCACTTATATCTCGCCCGAACTTCCTCCTCCCTTAGTTTATACACTTTCACCTTCCTCTTACTTGTTGTTGCCACCTTCCTCTTTTCCCATCTACCTCTTACTTTAACTGTAGCTACAACTAAATAATGATCCGAAATATCAGTTGCCCTTCTATAAACATGTACATCCTGGAGCCTACCCATCAACCTTTTATCCACCAATACATAATCTAACAAACTACTTTCATTACGTGCTACATCATACCGTGTATATTTATTTATCCTCTTTTTCATAAAATATGTATTACTTATTACCAAATTTCTTTCTACACATAGCTCAATTAAAGGCTCCCCATTTACATTTACCCCTGGCACCCCAAATTTACCTACTACTCCCTCCATAACATTTTTACCCATTTTAGCATTGAAATCCCCAACCACCATTACTCTCACACTTGATTCAAAACTCCCCACGCATTCACTCAACATTTCCCAGAATCTCTCTCTCTCCTCTACACTTCTCTCTTCTCCAGGTGCATACATGCTTACTATAACCCACTTTTCACATCCAATCTTTATTTTACTCCACATAATCCTTGAATTTATACATTTGTAGTCCCTCTTTTCCTGCCGTAGCTTATCCTTCAACATTATTGCTACTCCTTCTTTAGCTCTAACTCTATTTGAAACCCCTGAGGTAATCCCATTTATTCCTCTCCATTGCAACTCTCCCACCCCCTTCAGCTTTGTTTCACTTAAAGCCAGGACATCCAGTTTCTTCTCATTCATAACATCCACAATCATCTCTTTCTTATCATTTGCACAACATACACGCACATTCAGACTTCCCAATTTGACAATTTTCTTCTTATTATTCTTTTTAGTAATAATAATAATAATAATATGATATAATTGAAGAAGGAAATTGTACAAAAATACGAGGGAGTGGTTGACACATCGTCAGTGTGGCTTTGTTTATGTTGGAGTGAACATTAGTCTCCCTGCTCTTCCAAAAATTTCACAATAATTCAGCGGTTGAGGCAGTGGTATTTAATAACATATATGTTATAAATAATAATAGTACATAATATTAATAACATGTATTATTATTATTATTAATAACATGTATGTTATTAAATACCACTGCCTCAACCACTGCCTCAATCACTTCCTCAACAGCTGCCTCACTCACTGCCTCAATCGCTTCCTCAACAGCTGCCTCAACCACTGCCTCAATCGCTTCCTCAACAGCTGCCTCAACCACTGCCTCAATCGCTTCCTCAACAGCTGCTTCACCCACTGCCTCTATCGCTTCAACAGCTGCCTCAACCACTGCCTCAATCGCTTCCTCAACAGCTGCCTCACCCACTGCCTCAACAGCTGCCTCACCCACTGCCTC
Organism: Cherax quadricarinatus; assembly: GCF_038502225.1. Classification (NCBI taxonomy): domain Eukaryota; kingdom Metazoa; phylum Arthropoda; class Malacostraca; order Decapoda; family Parastacidae; genus Cherax; species Cherax quadricarinatus. The sequence continues at coordinate 27,609,212 of NC_091304.1, forward strand.
AACAGCTGCCTCAACAGCTGCCTCAACCACTGCCTCAATCGCTTCCTCAACAGATGCCTCACCCACTGTCTCAATCGCTGCCTCAGCTGCCTCAACAGCTGCCTCAGTCACTGCCTCAGTCGCTGCCTCACCCACTGCCTCAATCGCTGCCTCAACAGCTGCCTCACCCACTGCCTCAATTGCTGCCTCAACCACTGCCACTACCACTCCAGTCGCACTCAATCTACAAGCACCAAACACAATGAATTATTGTGAAATGTTTGGAAGAGCAGGGAGACTAATATTCACTCCAGCATAAACGAAGCCACACTGACGATGTGTCAACCACTCCCTCGTATTTTTGTACAATTTCCTTCTTCAATTACATCGTATTTATTATTATTATTATTATTATTACTATTGTCATTATTAGCAGTAGCAGAAATGTTTGATTCTTTGCTGTGTTCAAGAGTAAACACATGGTGTCACCGTCTAATACCTGTCCGAATAGCCATTCCAATATGCAGTCATTAATGTGTTTACATTATTTATACTGTAGTTTAATAGCAAATAATGAACAAACAAAACACTCACCACACTGAGTGGTGGGAGGGCTGGCTGCCAGTTGCAGGGGTCGGTGGGAGGGTAGTAGGGACTCGCAGGTGGCGGGAAACTTAAATATGATTTGACGGCTGGGAATTTGGTGGCTGGGAATTTGGCAGTTGGGAATTCGCGAATGTGTGAAGCCCGCGAAAGCTGAAAACGTGAATGTTGAGGGAGACCTGTACATGTATACACCTTCCATCCGACCTATGACCTGCTCGACGTACGACCACTCGACTTACGACCGTGTTTCTTATGCCAAATTTCTGGGAAATAAACAACTATTTGTGTTGTACACAGTGTTTATCCTAAACCTTACAGCATAAAATACAGTACTAACAGCATAAAAAGTAAAGTAAAACATGAAATACCAAAATAAAACAATAAAATAGTCATTACAAAAATGTTTTGTTGATATTCAGTAGTAAAGTTCGACTTATGACCATTTCGACTTACGACCGGTTTCTCGGAACCGAACTCGGTCGTAAGTCGGATGGTAGGTGTACATAGCATTTGTAGGTCTCAGCAATGTTTTGGATTCTCAGGAGTATAAATCTGTAGAAGAACGAAGGCGGGGTAGGGGTCGTCCTCAAAAACATTGGAGGGAGGGGATAAAGGAGGTTTTGTGGGTGAGGGGCTTGGACTTCCAGCAAGCGTGCGTGAGCGTGTTAGATAGGAGTGAATGAAGACAAATGGTATTTGAGAGCTGACGAGCTGTTGGAGTGTGAGCAGGGTAATATTTAGTGAAGGGATTCTGGGAAATCGGTTATTTTTATATAGCCGGACTTGAGTCCTGGAAATGGGAAGTACAGTGCCTGCACTTTAAAGGAGGGGTTTGGGATATTGGCAGTTTGGAGGGATATGTTGTGTATCTTTATACATATATGCTTCTAAACTGTTGTATTCTGATCACCTTTGCAAAAACAGTGATTATGTGTGAGTGAGGTGAAAGTGTTGATTGAAGATGAAAGTACGTATTTTCTTTTTGGGAATTTTCTTTCTTTTTGGGTCACCCTGCCTCGGTGGGAGATGGCCGACTTTTTTTTTTTTTTTTTTTTTTTTTTTCAACAAGTCGGCCGTCTCCCACCGAGGCAGGGTGACCCAAAAAAGAAAGAAAATCCCCAAAAAGAAAATAATTTCATCATCATTCAACACTTTCACCATACTCGCAAAATATCACTGCTTTTGCAGAGGTGCTCAGAATACAACAGCTTAGAAGCATATACATATAAAGATACACAACATATCCCTCCAAACTCCCAATATCCCAAACAAACCCCTCCTTTAAAGTGCAGGCATTGTACTTCCCATTTCCAGGACTCAAGTCCGACTATATGAACATAACCAGTTTCCCTGAATCCCTTCACTAAATATTACCCTGCTCACACTCCAACAGATCGTCAGGTCCCAAGTATCATTCGCCTCCATTCACTCCTATCTAACACGCTCATGCACGCTTGCTGGAAGTCCAAGCCCCTAGCCCACAAAACCTCCTTTACCCCCTCTTTCCAACCGTTTCGAGGACGACCCCTACCCCTCCTTCCTTCCCCTATAGATTTATATGCTTTCCATGTCATTCTACTTTGATCCATTTTCTCTAAATGACCAAACCACCTCAACAACCCCTCTTCTGCCCTCTGACTAATGCTTTTATTAACTCCACACCTTCTCCTAATTTCCACACTCCGAATTTTCTGCATAATATTTACACCACACATTGCCCTTAGGCAGGACATCTCCACTGCCTCCAACCGTCTCCTCGCTGCTGCATTTACCACCCAAGCTTCACATCCATATAAGAGTGTTGGTACTACTATACTTTCATACATTCCCTTCTTTGCCTCCATAGATAACGTTTTTTGACTCCACATATACCTCAACGCACCACTCACCTTTTTTCCCTCATCAATTCTATGATTAACCTCATCCTTCATAAATCCATCCGCCGACACGTCAACTCCCAAGTATCTGAAAACATTCACTTCTTCCATACTCCTCCTCCCCAATTTGATATCCAATTTTTCTTTATCTAAATCATTTGATACCCTCATCACCTTACTCTTTTCTATGTTCACTTTCAACTTTCTACCTTTACACACATTCTCGAACTCATCCACTAACCTTTGCAATTTTTCTTTAGAATCTCCCATAAGCACAGTATCATCAGCAAAAAGTAACTGTGTCAATTCCCATTTTGAATTTGATTCCCCATAATTTAATCCCACCCCTCTCCCAAACACCCTAGCATTTACTTCTTTTACAACCCCATCTATAAATATATTAAACAACCATGGTGACATTACACATCCCTGTCTAAGACCTACTTTTACCGGAAAGTATTCTCCCTCTCTTCTATACACCCTAACCTGAGCCTCACTATCCTCATAAAAGCTCTTTACAGCATTTAGTAACTTAACACCTATTCCATATACTTGCAACATCTGCCACATTGCTCCTCTATCCACTCTATCATATGCCTTTTCTAAATCCATAAATGCAATAAAAACTTCCCTACCTTTATCTAAATACTGTTCACATATATGCTTCAATGTAAACACTTGATCTACACATCCCCTACCCACTCTGAAGCCTCCCTGCTCATCCGCAATCCTACATTCTGTCTTACCTCTAATTCTTTCAATTATAACCCTTCCGTATACTTTTCCTGGTATTCTCAGTAAACTTACTCCTCTATAATTTTTACAATCTCTTTTGTCCAATTTCCTTTTATATAAAGGGACTATATATGCTCTCCTCCAATCCCTAGGTACCTTCCCCTCTTTCATACATTTATTAAACAAAAGTACCAACCACTCCAACACTATATCCCCCCCTGCTTTTAACATTTCTGTCATGATCCCATCAGTTCCAGCTGCTTTACCCCCTTTCATTCTACGTAATGCCTCACGTACCTCCACCACACTTACATTCTACTCTTCTTCACTCCTAAAAGATGGTATACCTCCCTGGCCAGTGCATGAAATTACTGCCTCCCTTTCTTCCTCAACATTTAAAAGTTCCTCAAAATATTCTCGCCATCTGCCTAATACCTCCCTCTCCCCATCTACTAACTCCCCTACTCTGTTTTTAACGGACAAATCCATACTTTCCCTAGGCTTTCTTAACTTGTTTAACTCACTCCAAAATTTTTTCTTATTTTCATTAAAATTTCTTGACAGTGCCTCTCCCACTCTTTCATCTGCTCTCCTTTTGCACTCTCTCACCACTCTCTTCACCATTCTTTTACTCTCCATATACTCTGCTCTTCTTATAACACTTCTGCTTTGTAAAAACCTCTCGTAAGCTACCTTTTTCTCTTTTATCACACCCTTTACTTCATCATTCCACCAATCACTCCTCTTTCCTCCTGCCCCCACCCTCCTATAACCACAAACTTCTGCCCCACATTCTAATACTGCATTTTTAAAACTATTCCAACCCTCTTCAGCACCCCCCCCCCCCCCCCACTACTCATCTTTGCACTAGCCCACCTTTCTGTCAATAGTTGCCGACTTGTTAAAAAAAAAATAATAATAATAATGTAAGATGTGTATCATTCGCTTTATCTTATCACTCCGCTGCTGACAGTGGTGACATTTGATGAGCGTTGTCTTATCACTCTTGTTTTCAGTGTTACACACAAATATGTCTGTCTGCCTGTTTAGCTCTCTGTCTGTCTGCCTGTTTAGCTCTCTGTCTGTCTGTCTAGCTCTGTGTGTGTCTGTCTGCCTGTGTGTGTCTTTCTTTTTGTCTCAGAGTTGCTCATGAACCAACTGGTATTACACATGGTCAATATCTACAAGCACAGTACAGTATAGCACTTTGTCGGGATGTTTTGGGTTATCCTAGGTAATTTACACTATGTATAATTGTTTTTATATATGTGTTCCCGTGAGATAGAGACAAAGAGATAGATAAAGACAGATTCGGAGATAGAGACAGCCAATCAACCAGCCGCCGGCCAGCCAGCCTGCCAAACAGTATTACACATTCCAGAATTGTTTCTTTTTATTTAGGACATTAGTTACAGGACATTTTGGCAGGATAACACTACCAGTGGTACCAGAATTGAAAGGGTGTTGCACAAATATTGCACTTGGGTTATTATCGAGGTTTTTGATATTTCCGCGACCACTTGTAGCCACATCCACCTCAGAGCCACTAAACTTGGGGTCAACTCGCTTTCCTCTTAAAAAGGAATGTTAATATGACAAGACATCAGTGAATCCTTGGTGTTTGCCATGCTGTTTGCTCTAGCTGGTGTTCAATTGAACTGGTGCTCCCACACGGTACCAAATGGTCCCAGATTTTTTTTAATACTGTTCACACCAAGGGTTAAGACCCATTCTATGCTGACCAAGCATCTTAGGCCAATCATGCCAAATTTGGAGACAGGGAAAATAAAATGTAGATCTATGTTTGGAGCGCTAGCGGTAAGAACGTAGATTTACGTTTGGACAGTTAAAGGGTTAAATGCCTGTCCAGATGGGGATATTTGTAGTTGAGAGAGCATCTGAACTGTAGAATCAACATGCCTCTGGCAAGACAGTGATAGAGTAAATGATGATGAAAGTGTTTCTTCTTTTACAGGTCACCCTACCCCAAGGTAGGGTGACCTGAAGAATAAGAAACACTTTCAACATCTTTCACTCTTATCATTTTCTTTACAGAGGCATGCCATTACTACAGTTCAGATGCCCTCTAAACTACAAATATAAACATTCAGTAAATTCTCACTTAATGTTACCAATAGGTTCTTGGAAGCTGACTTTAATCAAAATGACATATAACGAAACCACACCTTGCTGTCCATTGTCGAACCTCTTTAAAACTTCTAGCTTTTTCTAATGTCACACTTTTCTCTGTTTTTTATGGCCAGAGACATCAGGGGTGCACCTTTAGCTCTCATTGTAACAGGGTAAAGGTTAAATCAAGGAATAAATGTTGGCAAAGTAAAAATTGTAAGGAGTACCACCTACCACCATGCAGTTCAAAAACAGACAATAACAAATATGGCAGACTCACCGAGTGCTTTCAGACCGCATCGTTTATTGTCATGCATTTGTACGATTATCTTATATTTTATGAATTTTATTTTATAATAACTTGTAAAATAAAAATAAGACTGAGAGTAGGACAGCAGATGAACAAGGAGGCTTTAGGAAAGGTAAGGGGTGTGTAGATCAAGTGTTTACAATGAGACATATAGGCATATAGATAAGGGTAAAGAGGTTTTTGTGGCATTTATGGATTTGGAAAAGGTGTATGACAGGGTGGATAGGGAGTCAGTGTGGCAGATGTTGCAGAAGTAGGTTACTGAAAGCAGTAAGGAGTTTTTACGAGGATAATGAGGCTCGAGTGTGTAGGAGAGAGGGAGATTATTTCCCAGTAAAAGTAGGCCTTAGACAAGGATGCGTGATGTCACTATGGTTGTTCAATATATTTATGGATGGGGTTGTAAGAGAAGCAAATGCTCAGGTGTTGGCAAGAAGTGTGGGATTAGAAGATAAAGAATCTAACACAAAGTGGGTGTTGTCACAGGTGTTTTTTGCTGATGACTGTGCTTTTTGAGATATTCTGAAGAGAAGTTTCAGAGGTTGGAGGATGAGTTTGGTAGGGTACGTAAAAGAAGAAAATTAAAAGTGAATATAGGAAAGAGTAAGGTAATGGGGATAACAAAAGTTAGGTAACAAAAGATTGGATATCAGATTGGAGGGAGAGAGTATGGTGGAGGTGAATGTATTCAGAAGCGGACGTGTCAGCGGATGAGTCTATGAAAGATGAGGTGAATCGTAGAATTGATGAGGGGGAAAATGGTGAGTGGTGTACTTAGGAGTCTATGGAGACAAAGAACTTTGCCCATGGAAGCAAAGAGGGGAATATATGAGAGTATAGTGGTACAAACACTCTTATGTAGGTGTGAAGCATGGGTGGCGAATGTTGCAACAAGGAGAAGGCTGCAGGCAGTGGAGTTGTCATGTCTGAGGGCAATGTGTGGTGTGAAAATAATGCAGAGAATTCGTAGTTTGGAAATTAGGAGAAGGTGCAGGATTACCAAGACTATTATCCAGAGGGCTGAGGAAAGGTTGTTGAGGTGGTTCAGACATGTAGAGAGGGTGGAAGGAAATAGAATGACTTTGAAAGTGTATAAATCTATAGTAGAGGGAAGGCGGGGTAGGGGTTGGCCTAGGAAAGGTTGGAGGGAGGGGGATAAAGGAGGTTTTGTTTCAGAGGGGCTTAGACTTCCAGCAAGCATGAGTGAGCGTGTTAGATAAGAGTGAATGAAGGCAAATGGTTTTTAGGATTTGACGTGCTATTGGAGTGTAAGCAAGGTAACATTTATAAAGGGATTCAGGGAAACTGGCAGGCCGGACTTGAGTCCTGGAGATGGGAAGTACAGTGCCTACACTCTGAAGGAGAGGTGTTAATGTTGCAGTTTTATAACTGTAGCATAAGCGTACCTCTGGCAAGACAGTGATGGAGTGAGTGATGGTGAAAGTTTTTCTTTTTTGAGCCCCCCTGCCTTGATGGGAGATGGCCGATGTGTTAATAATAGAAAAAATAACCTGTATTCATTGTATATAAAATTTTTTCATCAACATTATTCAGTGACCTGCTATACACTCACACTCTCTTGTCTCTCTTTTCTTTATGAAGAGGAGCTCTGCATACTTTATGTTAATCCCTAGATTCCTTCCTTTTTCATACATAAATTAATAAATAAACTAACCATTCCAAAACTCTGTAAATACCTGTCTTCGTCATCTCTCTAACTGGTAATTCTGGCCATCACTGGTGTGTTTATGATTGAGGATTGAATAGCTGAACCTTAAAATTGATGGTTACCCCTGATTCCATATCATTGAAAGCTGAATACTCACGTGACTGCTAAATACATAATATTTTGTGCAGAGTCGGGCTTGATCAGATAAAGCTAGTAAATTTAATTCTTAGATATGCATTTATTTTACTTACCTTTTCATCCATCAGTCTTATCTGTTGTACTTTTATCTATCCTTCACTCTTTTTTTTTCTGATTTTGCATTATCAGACTTTTATGTTTGGTTCATTTTCCTCATTACTTTTCTCGATTGGTCTGATTCATTAACCCTTTCAGGGTCAGTGTCGTACTAGTACGGCTTGCACGCCAGGGTTGGTGCCGTACTAGTATGCCTAAATTCTAGTGCCTTCAAATATAGCGAGAGAAAGTTGGTAGGCCTACATATGAAAGAATGGGTCTATGTGGTCAGTGTGCACAGTATAAAAAAAATCCTGCAGCACGCACTGCGTAATGAGAAAAAAAAAACTGACCGTGTTTTTGGCTTAAAACAGCGAATTTGCAGTGTATTTTTGTATGGTATTTATGGTTGTATTCTCGTTTTCCTGGTCTCATTTTATAGAATGGAAGTCATATTACAGAAATTGAGATGATTTTGATTGGTTTCACAATGAAAAGTCCCTTGAAATTGAGCTCAGATAGCAGAAATGTTTGATTTTTGCCAATGTTCAAAAGTAAACAAATCATTCCACGCGTCCAATACGCATCACATCAACTGGTGAGTCTAATATTCTTTCACAAGTGCGCTGATATTGTATATACCATTTCTACACTAATGCAGTAGTCTGCATAACAGTAAATCTTAAATTTTTTTGTGAGAATAAAAATTCCGTGGAAAGCAAAAGAAATGTAAGAGGGGCCTGGGGACATGACTAATGAACAGAGAAAATGTTATTTTAGTGCCAGGAATGTCTGTCTTGTTTATTCTTGGCCCTATTTGGAACTTGGTATCTTTTGAAATTTGTGTGAAATTGGCAAAATTGCCAATTTCTGACCACTTTATTGGATAGTTGAAATCAGTAAATGGGTGGTTTCTTGTACTCATTCGATAGAACAAATGGAGTTCAAGTGAAATAGTTATGATTTTTGTCAACTTTTACATTGGAATTGGCCGAAAATAGGGCTCAAAGTGGGCGAAATCGCCGATTCGTAAACATCGTCAAGACTGCTAACTTAGCGAGAGCATAATTCCATAAGTTTTCCATCAAATTTCATACTTTTGGTGTTGTTATGATTGGGAAAAGATTCTCTTATCATTTCACAAGATTTTTTTTTTTTTTTTTTTTTTTTTTTTTTTTTTTTTTTTTTTTTTGAGAACAAGTTTAGGAGAGGGCCTCTCGACCCTGAAAGAGTTAAATCATCATTATTTTAGTGAGAATAAATTGAATATTACAATGAATAGTGTAGTTTGTCCCTATTTCAGACATGATTCTATAGCACTCCAGAAAAGGTAATTACAACCCTTCTTTTTATTGCTTTTAATGAGCTTTGACAATATTAGACTTATATTCTTTATGAAAGGATTTCCTCCAGTGTATCATGCAGAGCTGAACATTACTTGGCATGTTAATTTTGTACGATTATGTAATGTGTTAGAGAATACTGTGTATATATAAATATAGCATTTATTGTGAATGTAGTGAATCGATATGGCTGGTACTTCACATGGTACAAATATTTTGAATTATATATAAAGTGTGCATGGTGGTAGGTTGAGGTATTAAAATGCATGCTTGTGAAATATATTACTTTGGGCATTTCATTTTGTAAATTCATATTTCAGTGAGAGAAGCAAGTAATAAAAGGTTTGCTATAGATGCTTTTTACCGGTACAGGATATTTAAAAAAACAGCCGATTGGAGAGTTCATTATACTGTACACTTCAGTATCGGTGAAAATTACTCTTTGTGTTTAAGGCAGTAAACAAATTACTGCCACAGAACATTATTAGTCAAAACCAGTATTGCTAGCAATTAAAGATCTTTGTTGTTCCCAAGAAATGCCTAGTTTTATCCAACATGGTACAGGGGTTGTGTGAAGACTCATGGCCACTGGCAACGTCTGAGGTAACTAACACTTGTACAGTATTACATAGGGAATCATTTTCCGTGATGAAATAAAAAATTTATGTTTGAAGTGAGTTTGTTGTAAATCATGAAAGTATAGTTCACATGAAAATTATGCTATGAAATATCTTACATTGTAATAGAATTTTAGACAATAGAGGTACATATATTTTGTGACTAAAAATGTTGATTAGCAGATCAGCCTTGTACATAAAGATTAAAGATTATAAAAGATGATAATGCCAGAATTATTGACTCATAAACGGCTTCACACACAGATCTATGGCCCCATGGGAGCTTTTTACGTCTGAGGTCTACATAAAAGTGTTAAAGAAACATAAAAAAATTTACTAAAAATTTACCACAGAGCTGGTGGCAAGGTCCAAATAGGTAACAGTTTAAGGCTGAAATATGAAATAACATACCTACTTTCATTTTTTTTTTCTTTACCCATATCAAGCATAAAAATTTATAAAATCTTTAGGATTCTTCCTTGGCCATTTTCAGAAGGAGGATGGGTAGATGGATTTACTCCAGAATCAGAAGTTATGTCATCACCAGAGATGGAAGATCTTGAGGACATATCTATGGACACCAGTATTGGTCCTGAGGGTAAACCACCTGGCAGAATTAAGTCAACCACTACAAAACATAAGTGAGTTCATATGCTTTCATGTAGTTTTGGAATATTAGCATTTTACATATTTCATATCCTAAAATTCAAAGGTTACAGTATTTTTTTTTTTTAACATGATGGTTGTCTCCCACCAAAGCAGTGTCACTCCAAAAGAAAACACATTCACTCACTAACTCCTTATCTTTCCATAAGTGTGCCAACATCACAGTCAAATTTCTCTCTTGACTTCCACATCCCCACCTCTCTTTCAGAGTGCATGCTCTGCCCTTCCCACCTCCAGGACTCAAGCCTGGCTAACCAGATTCTCAGAATCCCTTCATTAAAATTACCCTGCTTACACTCGAAGAGCCCATCCATTAAAAATAATGTCTCTCTTCACTCCTATCTAACATATAACCCTTTGTATTATATTGTATATTAACTGCTCATGAATATTGCATTTTAGATTTAAATGTTGGTTACTAGTAACATTTATGTTAAGCAGATATGAGCTGCTGTTTTATGAAACAAACTTGATATGAAAGATAAGAAGTACCCGCATTCTAAATGAGAGAGTAAGGATGTTGCAGTTCAAAGAGTCATCTGAACTGTGCTGTTGGCCACACTTCAGGTAAGAATGATGGTGAATGTTTCCTCTCTTTTGGGTCATCCTACCTATAAAAGATATGACAAATAAGAAGTGCCTGCACTAAAGGAAGAGTGAGTATGTCGCAGTTCAGAGGATTATATGAACTGTTGTGTTGACATACTTTTGTCATGACAGAGACTGAATGAATGACACTGAATGTGTTTCCTCTTGTTTGGGTTTTCCTACCTTGGTAGGAGATAGCCAGTGTGTTATAAAAAACAGAAATTGCCAAGTAGTGTATACAAAAATGTTGTCAAAGAATTTTGTGTAATTGTTATAAAAATCAGATAATTTATTATTAATAGATATTTTATCAATTATCTTCAGAGAGGAGCGAACAGGAAACACGCTCTACCAAGAATTACAGTTCCAAGAACCTGATGCCTTAGCAGAAATGGATGAAGGAGCAGACATCACAGGTATATTACTCTTTAATATAGTCCGTAGGGATAATTAACTTAGCAAACCTAATATAGTCACTATCTCTTACCTATAAAGGGTGCTTGACAAAAAGTGAACATTAGCTCCTCTTTTTTTCCCTGGTAATTGTCCTGCTAAGAGAAACTAATTAAAATCTTCATGTGATGCTCATTATATATTTTAAAGTTAGTGCCTTGTTGAGTATGTTTGATCTTCAGGAAAACTTAATAAAATTATTGGAACTTAAAGTATTCAGTAACATAACTGTAGCTGCCCAGGAATCAGTCATTGTGGAATATATGAATATATTAGTGGAATATGTTAGTGCATCTATTTCAAAAGCAGTGGAAAAAATTATCCATAAAACTAATTTTCAAAAAAAAAAGTAAAATATGCTTCCAAAAAACTTCAGCACTATCATTATTTCTTGACATTTTTATTAAAATAATATGGACACCACACAAGCACCATATCAGCTTGTACAATAAACTTATGCACTTATGAAAAATAAATGAGAAAATATAAATAATAGAAATTCAGTCGTTTAGGAACATAAAAAGTAAATGGATTGAGCGACAGTAAAGTTTTTTTTTTGTGTGTGTGTGTTACCCTACATCGGTGGGAGACAACTGGTGTTAAAAAAAAAACAAAAACTATGATGCTTGTATGATTATAACAGTTATCCTTCAGCTGCATTACAGGTCATGTCTTGATAGGAAATTCTTCTGAAAATCTAAGATAATAGGAGCAGAGTTGCACATGCATGCTAGATGTCTGCATGAAATGTTTTACCCTTTCACAATAAAAACTTCATTTAGCATCATTTGACTAATTGATTTCCAGATCACAAGGATTTTTTGTGAAGGAAATTCATACAGTAATTTGAAAGATATCTGGATATTTTAATCTGAGTTGTCATTTTAGAAACTATCTTTAATCTGTTCTGCTTGAAGTACAAAGTTTTCTAACATTGAATTTGGACACCTGGCTCCTTTGTTGCATCATTGGCAAAACTTCTGATGTCATTTCAGTAGTTTCCTTAAACATATTTCTTTCTACATTTTTTTAGTATTGAATTTGTGTTTCAAGACTTTGTTCTTGTAATTAACCCTTTCAGGGTTTCGGCTGTAATAGTACGGCTTAGGCACCAGGGTTTTTGACGTACTAGTACACCTAAATTCTAGCGCCTTCAAATCTAGTGAGAGAAAGCTGGTAGGCCTACATATGAAAGAATGGGTCTATGTGATCAGTGTGTGCGGTATAAAAAAAATCCTGCAGCACACAGTGCGTAATGAGAAAAAAAACTGTGTTTTTGGATTAAAACAGCGAATTTGCACTGTATTTTCGTATGGTATTTATTGTTGTAGTCTAGTTTTCCTGGTCTCATTTTATAGAATGGAAGACATATTACAGAAATTGAGATGATTTTGACTGGTTTTACAAAGAAAACTACCTTGAAATTGCACTCAAAGTAGCAGAAATGTTCGATTTTTACCCAAGTTCAAAAGTAAACAAATCATGCTATGCGTCCAATACACGTCAACTGGTGAGTCTAATATTCTTTCACAAGTGTGCTGATAATATTTATACCATTTCTACACCAATGCATTAGTCTGCATAACAGTAAATCTTCTATTTTTTTGTGAGAATAATAATTCAAAGTGGACAGCAAAAGAACGTAAGAGGGGCATGGGGACGTGACTAATGAACAGAGGAAATGTTATTTTGGTGCCAGGAATGTCTTTCTTGTTTATTCTGAACCCTATTTGGAAATTGGCATCTTTTGAAATTTGTGTGAAATTGGCAAAATTGCTAAATTCTGACCACTGTATTGGATAGTTGAAATTGGTAAGTGGGTGGTTTCTCATACTCATTCGATAGAAAAAATGATGTTCTAGCGAAATAGTTATGATTTTTGTCGACAAGTGCACTGGAATTGGCCGAAAATAGGGCTCAAAGTGGGCAAAATCACCGATGAGTAAACATCGCCGAGACCGCTACCTTCACGATAGCATAATTCCGTAAGTTTTCCATCAAATTTCATACTTTTGGTGTCATTATGATCGGGAAAAGATTCTCTATCTTTTCATAAGAAAAACTATTTTTTTTCTTTTTTTAATTTGGCCGACCCTGAGAACAAGTCTCTGAGAGGGCCTGTCGACCCTGAAAGGGTTAACCCTTTCAGGGTCCAAGGCCCAAATCTGGAGTCACGCACCAGTGTCCAAGAATTTTCAAAAAAAAAATTTGTTATTTTTTCTTATGGAATCGTAGAGAATCTTTTTGTGAAGGTAATAAAACAAAAAGTACGAAATTTGGTGGAAAATTGACGAAATTATGCTCTCTCGAATTTTGATGTGTCAGCGATATTTACGAATCGGCGATTTTGCCGACTTTGACTCCCATTTTAGGCCAATTACATTATTCCAATCAACCAAATTCTTAGCTATTTCACTAGTATTACTTCTATTTTATCGATTGAGCACAAGAAATCGCCAAGTCAACTGTTTCAACTACAAAATAAAGTGATCGGAAATTGTTAATTTGGCCAATTTAACACAAAGTTCAAAATATTCCAATTTCAAAATAGGGTCCAGAATGAACAATGTAGGCATTCCTGGCACTAAACTAACATTTCCTCTGTTCATTAGTTATGTTTTGAGGCTTTACAAATAAATTCCATTTTGATTTTTTATTCACATAATGAATTTTTATTCACACCAAAAAATAGAAGATTTACTGTTATGCAATACTGTAATAATTGTATAAATATCATCACCATATTTGTGAATGTATATTAGACCCACCAGCTGACGTGTATTAGACGTGTGAGGTTGTTTGTTTACTCTTGAATATCGGCAAAAATTTAACATTTCTGCTACTTTGAGCTCAGTTTCAAGCCATTTCCAGTGCTAAAACCAATCAAAATCATCTCTGTTTCTGTAATATGTCTTCCATTCTATCAAATGAGACCAAGAAATTGCAAATACAACTATAAAAAACATACGAAAAAACACTGCAAAGTTGCTGTTTTAATCGAAAAATCATGATTTCATTTTTTCTCTCTCATTATACACAGTGTGCTGCAGGATCTGTTTTATGTGGTGCACACATACCACATAGATGTATTCTCTCATATCTAGGCCCAAATGTACCACTCACGGTTTATCAGAGTGAGCTGAGCTCATGGACCCTGAACGTAAAGCCGTAGATCTACGGGACAGACCCTGAAAGGGTTAATGCTCTATTGTTATATATAAATGTCATAAATTTAACATCAAAGCAAAGAAGTTTACTGCTACAACTCACAATTTAATAATTATTGTTAATAAGACAAAGTTCAAATTGCCTCCACTTATATTTAGTCAAAAATACTTGCTGATGCATATTTGATCACATGCATTTTAAGATACACAGTGGAACCTCGGTAAACGACTAGCTCCCCACTGGAACAAATCTCTGCACTCGACCAACCAAATACGACCTGCCAGAACTTCGCTGTAAACTATTTCGTGTGTCTTCGCATTTTTTTTTTTTCTTTTTTTTTTTTTTTCCAACAAGTCGGCCGTCTCCCACCGAGGCAGGGTGACCCAAAAAAGAAAGAAAATCCCAAAAAAGAAAATACTTTCATCATCATTCAACACTTTCACCACACTCGCACATTATCACTGTTTTTGCAGAGGTGCTCAGAATACAACAGTTTAGAAGCATACACATATAAAAATACACAACATATCCCTCCAAACTGCCAATATCCCAAACCCCTCCTTTAAAGTGCAGGCATTGTACTTCCCATTTCCAGGACTCAAGTCCGATTATATGAAAATAACCGGTTTCCCTGAATCCCTTCACTAAATATTACCCTGCTCACACTCCAACAGATCGTCAGGTCCCAAGTACCATTCGTCTCCATTCACTCCTATCTAACACGCTCACACACGCTTGCTGGAAGTCCAAGCCCCTTACCCACAAAACCTCCTTTACCCCCTCTCTCCAACCCTTTCGAGGACGACCCCTACCCCGCCTACCTTCCCCTATAGATTTATATGCTTTCCATGTCATTCTACTTTGATCCATTCTCTCTAAATGACCAAACCACCTCAACAACCCCTCTTCTGCCCTCTGACTAATACTTTTATTAACTCCACTCCTTTTCCTAATTTCCACACTCCGAATTTTCTGCATAATATTTGCACCACACATTGCCCTTAAACAGGACATCTCCACTGCCTCCAACCATCTCCTCGCTGCTGCATTTACCACCCAAGCTTCACACCCATATAAGAGTGTTCGTACTACTATACTTTCATGCTCAAACTCATCCACTAACCTTTGCAATTTTTCTTTAGAATCTCCCATAAGCACAGTATCATCAGTAAAAAGTAACTGTGTCAATTCCCATTTTGAATTTGATTCCCCAAAATTTAATCCCACCCCTCTCCCGAACACCCTAGCATTTACTTCTTTTACAACCCCATCTATAAATATATTAAACAACCATGGTGACATTACACATCCCTGTCTAAGACCTACTTTTACCGGGAAGTAGTCTCCCTCTCTTCTACACACCCTAACCTGAGCCTCACTATCCTCATAAAAACTCTTTACAGCATTTAGTAACTTACCACCTATTCCATATACTTGCATAAATAAGTCACCATGGGGCCTACGATGATTAGTGATAACAGCCAACCAAACAGAAAATTGATTGGGAAGAACTTGTTCGATACTCAAATGGAGCGGCACTCTAACAGCCTTCTGTAATGAATTAAGGTCACATACCGAAGTTCCACTATACTTTTCAGCATCACATACAGTAGCTAGTTTTTATAAATTATTTTAATTAATGACTTAAGACTTACTCTTGCTTCAACAGTCAGGACCTATTCTGTCATGCCAGCTATACATATCTACTTTTTTCTTTTTTCATATATTTTAATATTATTCTTTTGAAAGTGGGGGAGTATTTTGTTAAAAAAAATCATTCCTTGGAAAGGCTAAATTTTATTTTCTGTTTCTTTACCTGTCTCTCTATTGAATGATTAACACAAAGTAAATAGGTACTTTCCTTTTCATGTTTAAACATTTTGTGATTTTTTTCCAAGTCATTTATTCAGGCCATGTGGATCAGAAAGTTTACTTGGACATCAGGTCCAGTAAAATTTGACACATCATCAGTAGTGCCCATGAATAAAAGACCCTTTCTTTGAAGTTTATCATGAAGAATGTCCTTTTACTTTAGGTTGCTCATACATTTTTGGTATGCTAAACATTTAACCAGAATATCTGCTAAGATTCATATGTCCTCATTGAATGAAAATTTGGCAAGGGTATATTTATATGAAGATTATTATTCTTTGTGATAGATTCAGTTTTTTTTTTAGCTTGATTTTGTTAAAGAATCTCGAGAATTATTTTTTACTTTCACATATTACTTAGTTGCTAGAATAAATTATTTATTTTGTTTCACAGTGCTTTAGAAGCATTAAAATTTTATTATGAAGACAGTGGAGTTCTTAATTAGATTGGGTTTTCAGTATATTCTGAAAGAAAATTGGTTAGTTTTTCTTTATCCTGATTAATACAGAACTTCAACAAAATTATGAAAAGATGGCCTTATTTGCTGCATCTTCTTTGGTGCATAAAAGCAAAAAACTTTGTGTTACAACTTGTGTTTCTTTTTAGTTTTGTAAACTGAGATTCCATAATATCATGAACATAACAAATTGTGTAATTTACGCTTCACATGGGCTCACTTGGGATGTATGATACCAATACCACACCTTCCACTAGGTCACAAGGACACACACATAGTGAATGAGAATTTGAAGTCTCCATTATTTCTGACAGGCCAGCTGTTGCTACATATTGCAAACAATGCAGACCTTCATCTTGTTTTACAGTTTAATTAAGTTCCCTAGTGGTAGGGTTTGAGACTACTACCACTCAGATCTATAGTTGAGCCCATGTGAGGCATTATTTACAAAATTTTATTATTTTAAAATTATTTTTTCCACTGAGTGAAATACAGCATCTGTCCTATTTTGAAGACTATTTTTATGATACTGTATTGTTTGTCATTACTGTGTAATTGTCTGCATATTTGTATTAATGAAAAATCCATATGAGATTTATAATCATTCAATCATTTTTAACACTGGCTGTCTCCCTCCAAGGTAGGGTGATGGCTGGAATGTTAAAAAAAAATTTTGTTTCATTATAAATCTAATTTTTATTATTGCTTTAATAGTTAGACTGAATGCCAGCCTGTGTGTTCGCATTGCTTTATTGTCAGATAATTTTGCCGTAGTTTATATTTTGATGTGATTGATATTTAATATTTCAAACTACCACCATCACTGCTCATCTGGGAAGGTTGCTCTATTAGTCTTTGGTTGTGACTGGTTTACTACAAGAAAGAAAAATGGTCAGGGTAGGAGATTTCTTCCTTGTGCAAACAGATCCAGCTTTGCCATTTCTTTCATAACTGAAGTTATTATAATGTTGTATGTCTCAGTTTGGGGAAAGTATGGTTGAAAAGATAACCATGGCTCCTTGGTCAGAAACTAGGAGATAGTCAAGCCTTTATCTCAGATCCCAAGCAAAATAAGTCACATGGCTAAAAAGTTATTTTGCTCATTTAACCATTTCACTGTCTCTTACGTAGATCTACATTATTAATGCCAGGGGTCACTCTCATATATCTGCTCATAAATTCTAGTGGCCTCAGATTTGGGGCAAGAGGCCTAGGAGGCCCATTTTTTGAGAGAATGGGTCTGTGGTCAATATGTACAGTATACAAAAAATCATTGCTGCTACAGTGCATTGTGGGAATGCCGTCTTTAAAAATACTTATTCACTATGTTGTATAGATGCAATGACCTTGCTCCCAGGCAAATTTAATGGGTTTTCAGGTTTTATTCCCCAGTGACAGCTCCATCAATGAGGATTACAGAACCAGGGAGGAGTTTTGTGGTTTCCAACATTTAGTGATTGAAAGTGATACTCAGGATGCTGGAAATAACACAGACAATCCCGATGACCCACAACCATCAATGTCTGAGCTTGATTCATCTGAAATGTGTTGATCTCCACCATGTCATAAGCAAAAACTCTTATTCTTCCATGACCTGGGCACAGATGTGAGTAATGGTGATAATAGTGATGTGGACATTGATTTCCTAGCAATCAGTGACCAGTCCAGTAGTGACAGTGATGAAGGTTATTCACCTGTGAAATGTCAGTATATAAGGTGTCACATGCAGTTTGGTAGTATGCCCATTGCTATCCCCAGGGAATGGTACATCCCAGGACCCAACACTGGTGACAGATAGTGATAGTGACAATGATGGTGCATCAGTTGGAATGAGTAATAATCCACAAGCAATGCCGCCATCACAGCAGTAGGTGGTGGCACAACGAGGTGCATGGCACCATCGCCAGCTCAGGCTGGGAGGCATGGCCCATGCCCAGCACCTCAATGAACCACACCCGCCTCAACTACCCACATATATCCACCACAACCAGCTGGTAATATCCAGCAACCACCACCAGACCACGTCTGGGGATGGCAGGAAGATGCAAATTTTGTGCCTGGTCTCAATCAATTTGACTACACAGAGTAGAATCCAGCCTAACAGTGCCCTCAGGAATGATGCAGTGAACTTGAATTCTTTGAAGTGCATACTTCCAGTATACAACAGCAGACATGTTGGTTTCACCACAATCATGGCTATAGCGAAAGGACACAACTGTGGCCAAGATGTATCTATTATTTGCCACAATATTGCTTATGCTTCATGTGTATAAGCACATTCTTCATACATACTGGTCGACTGACCACCTAATTTGTACTCCAGCCTTCAGTGATTGCTTCCTCATCAACAAATTTATCCTGCCACTACATATGCTATATTTTTCAGATGAGACAAACCCTTGTGGATCTAGTGCTTGGTTTTGATTATAATAATAATAATAATAATCAGACAAGACAAGGCCAGACAAAAACGACATGTTATACAATTCAGGAATGTTTTTATGTATCTGAAACAGAAGTTCAGTGCGGGTTTTATCTCTTCTCTTGTCATTGGTGAGTCTGTGATCATTTTCAAAAGGCAAACATTGTCAGCACTTTTAATTCTGTGGTCCCAACAGTGAAAGGGTTATTACACAAATGCCTTTATAATTATTTATGGTCTTGTTTAAGTGGTTGAAGAGGGTTGGAATAGTTTTAAAAATGCAGGATTAGAATGTGGGGCAGAAGTTTGTGGTTATAGGAGGGTGGGTGCAGGAGGAATGAGGAGTGATAGGTGGAATGATGAAGTAAAGGGTGTGATAAAAGAGAAAAAGTTAGCTTATGAGACGTTTTTACAAAGCAGAAGTGTTATAAGAAGAGTAGAGTATATGGAGAGTAAAAGAAAGGTGAAGAGAGTGGTGAGAGAGTGCAAAAGGAGAGCAGATGATAGAGTGGGAGAGGCACTGTCAAGAAATTTTAATGAAAATAAGATAAAATTTTGGAGTGAGTTAAACAAGTTAAGAAAGCCTAGAGAACGAATGGATTTGTCAGTTAAAAACAGAGTAGGGGAGTTAGTAGATGGGGACATGGAGGTTTTGGGTAAATGGCGAGAATATTTTGAGGAACTTTTAAATGTCAACGAAGAAAGGGAAGCGGTAATTTCATGCACTGGCCAGGGAGGTATACCATCTTTTAGGAGTGAAGAACAGGATGTGAGTGTGGGGGAGGTGCATGAGGCATTACATAGAATGAAAGGGGATAAAGCAGCTGGAACTGACGGGATCATGACAGAAATGTTAAAAGCAGGGGGGGATATAGTGTTGGAGTGGTTGGTATTTTTGTTTAATAAATGTATGAAAGAGGGGAAGGTACCTAGGGATTGGCAGAGAGCATGTATAGTCCCTTTATATAGAGGGAAGGGGGACAAAAGAGGAATAAGTTTACTGAGTATACCAGGAAAAGTGTACGGTAGGGTTATAATTGAAAGAATTAGAGGTATGACAGAATGTAGGATTGCGAATGAGCAAGGAGGTTTCAGAGTGGGTAGGGGATGTGTAGCTCAAGTGTTTACATTGAAGCATATATGTGAACAGTATTTAGATAAAAGTAGGGAAGTTTTTATTGCATTTATAGATTTAGAAAAGGCATATGATAGAGTGGATAGGAGAACAATGTGGCAGATGTTGCAAGTATATGGAATAGGTGGTAAGTTAATAAATGCTGTAGAGTTTTTATGAGGATAGTGAGGCTCAGGTTAGGGTGTGTAGAAGAGAAGGAGACTACTCCCCAGTAAAAGTAGGACTTAGACAGGGATGTGTTATGTCACCATGGTTGTTTAATATATTTATAGATGGGGTTGTAAAAGATGTAAATGCTAGGGTGTTCGGGAGAGGGGTGGGATTAAATTATTGGGAATTAAATACAAAATGGGAATTGACACAGTTACTTTTTGCTGATGATACTGTGCTCATAGGAGATTCTAAAGAAGAAAAATTGCAAAGGTTAGTGGATGAGTTTGGGAGTGTGTGTAAAGGTAGAAAGTTGAAACTGAACATAGAAAAGAGTAAGGTGATGAGGGTATCAAATGATTTAGATAAAGAAAAATTGGATATCAAATTGGGGAGGAGGAGTATGGAAGAAGTGAATGTTTTCAGATACTTGGTAGTTGACGTGTCGGCGGATGGATTTATGAACGATGAGGTTAATCATAGATAGGAGTGAATGGAGATGAATGGTATTTGGGACCTGACGATCTATTGGAGTGTGAGCAGGGTAATATTTAGTGAAGGGATTCAGGGAAACAGGTTTTTATATAGCCGGACTTGAGTCCTGGAAATGGGAAGTACAATGCCTACACTCTAAAGGAGGGGTTCGGGATATTAGCAGTTTGGAGGGATATGTTGTGTATCTTTATACGTATATGCTTCTAAACTGTTGTGTTCTGAGCACCTCTGCAGAAACAGTGATTATGTGTGAGTGAGGTGAAAGTGTTGAATGATGATGAAAATAGTTTCTTTTTGGGGATTTTCTTTCTTTTTTGGGTTACCCTGCCTCGGTGGGAGACGGCCGACTTGTTTAAAAAAAAAAATCTAAATATGTTATGGTTGAGTTAAAAAGATTTGTGTAAAACATTTGTATTGTAAAATCTAATTATTTGATTAGATTTATCACTTAACAAGTTGAGGCTTTCATCAAGGTGATAGAACAGCATAATGGAAAATTTTGAAATTAAGACTGTTTTCTAATTGAATAATAGTCATGTGCAAAAAAATAACTGATAGTTTTTGTATTAAGTACAATTTTATAATATTTTTTTGCAATAACTGTACTTGTACTGGTGTGTTAAAAGATAATATATGGCTTGTCTGAATCTTCAGTAAATTTTTGGGCTGGAGAAACTGTATTGGTTCCAGTTTTTCTTTCATTTTTCTTGGTTTTTTTATTGACTCATTCTTTACTGTCATGTTTTTTAATTCTGTCATAAACTGTTTGGTTTCTGTTTCAGGTCTCTCTAATATATTTATAGATGGGGTTGTAAAAGAAGTAAATGCTAGGGTGTTCGGGAGAGGGGTGGGATTAAATTATGGGGAATCAAATACAAAATTTGAATTGACACAGTTACTTTTTGCTGATGATACTGTGCTTATGGGAGATACTAAAGAAAAATTGCAAAGATTAGTGCACGAGTTTGGGAGTGTGTGTAAAGGTAGAAAGTTGAAAGTGAACATAGAAAAGAGTAAGGTGATGAGGGTATCAAATGATTTTGATAAAGAAAAATTGGATATCAAATTGGAGAGGAGTATGGAAGAAGTGAATGTTTTCAGATACGTATTTAGGAGTTGATGTGTCAGCGGATGGATTTATGAACGATGAGGTTAATCATAGAACGATGAGGTTAATCATAGAACGATGAGGTTAATCATAGGAAAATAAGTGAGTGGTGCATTGAGCTACATGTGGAGACAAAAAACGTTATCTATGGAGGCAAAGAAGGGAGTGTATGAAAGTATAGTGGTACCAACACTTATACTGGTGTGAAGCTTGGGTTGTGAATGCAGAAGCTAGGAGGTGGTTGGAGGTAGTGGAGATGTCCTGTCTAAGGGCAGTGTGTGGTGTAAATATTAAGCAGAAAATTTGGAGTGTGGAAATTAGGAGGTGTGGAGTTAATAAAAGTATTAGTCAGAGGGCTGAAGAGGGGTTGTTGAGGTGGTTTGGTCATTTAAGAAGAATGGATCAAAGTAGAATGACATGGAGAGCGTATAAATCTGTAGGGAAAGGAAGGCGGGGTTGGGGTCGTCCTAAAAAAGGTTGGAGGGAGGGGGTATAGGAGGTTTTGTGGGCGAGGGGCTTGGACTTCCAGCAAGCGTGCATGAGCATGTTAGATAGGAGTGAATGGAGACAAATGGTATTTGGGACCTGATGAGCTGTTGGAGTGTGAGCAGGGTAATATTTATTGAAGGGATTCAGGGAAACCGGTTATTTTTGTATAGCCGGACTTGAGTCCTGGAAATGGGAAGTACAATGCCTGCACTCTAAAGGAGGGGTTCAGGATATTAGCAGTTTGGAGGGATATGTTGTATATCTTTATACATATATGCTTCTTAATTGTTGTGTTCTGGGCATTTCTGCAAAAACAGTGATTATGTGCGAGTGAGGTGAAAGTGTTGAATGATAATGAAAGTATTTTCTTTTTGGGGATTTTCTTCCTTTTTGGGTCACCCTGCCTCGGTGTGAGACTGCCAACTTGTTAAAAAAAAAAAATTGTTAATAATTTGTCTCATGTAAATTGTAATTACCAGTTTAAATTTGCCTGGTCTGACAAGCTAAAATCATTGCATAGGATAAGTTGGGATAAATGACATAAAATGCCAACATGATGGAAAGAGAGAAATGCTGTATAATGTGATCCATCATTGAGAATGTTTTGTCCATACAGTGGACTTTATCAGATCATAAACAGATCTGTTTGTGACTTGATAAAGTCTGCTGTGAGGGGTGAAATGTTGTCAGTTAATGATCACATTATATCACATTTGTCTTTCTTTTTTTCTACAAGGGTTAAGTATAAACAAAATATACACAAATTTAGCACCATTTTCACAAATTTTGTATGGTGTGAATTAGCTTTGTTATATTTACTTTAACTCGTGTATGGATTCATTTTTCACAATCATTGTGTAGATATTTCTTTTGTTTTGGCACTCAGACATTTAAAAAGGTTTTCGGATATCTCTGCAATTTTGTTGGGTTTCTTTTATCTTCTCTGGTAGAAAGCCTATCCTTATTTGGGGAAAACCCAGGAGCAGGGCTTGAAACTTAGACTTGTAACATAAACTTGTTGGGTTGTCCGTCATGAGAAAGAGGGTATAATAAAGGGTGAATGTTTCATAGATGAAACCCATTAGTAGCAGATTGGGCATTACAATCCTATAACTGCAGCCAGAAAAAAAATTGTTATATGCTTGTGACCCTTAAAATCAATTAACTTTCATTCTTTGTTTGAAACCCCCGGACACATCAGGTGGCTGGGTGCACCCAGGAGAATATGCATCGTCTGGTTGGTATTGCTCACATCAATTTGTCTGTTATTAGAATACTATAGCTTGCATCAAAGGACCTGTAGTTTATCGCATGTTAGGGATTAATATGCATGAGTAAGATCATTGTTATTACATGATCCCACTGCAGTTTATTATATATTAAAAATATGAATCTGGCACCCATTTCAACCTGTTACAGTTATCTGTGGTATGTATGCTCCAATTCATATTATTTTTAAACTATGAATTAAAGAGAACTGTGTATGCCATAGATATGAATGATACTGGTGAAATAGGTCTTAGATAAATTATGCATCAGTATATACTTCACTGTCTCTGGCATTCATGGCTTAGGTAATGCTGCAGTAGAATTTCATTGAAGCATTTGACTTCATATTAGATGGTGTTGAGCTGTGGTACACTACTATAAATAAAAGTATAATTGAATTAGGCATTGTCTTTTTGAAAAATTAGTTACACCTGCTGTATTTTTTTTTTTTTTAAAGAGGTTATTACAGGTCAGTTGATATATGGCATAAATTTAGGGGTAGATGGTACAAAATTATTCATGGCTTTGAAGGAAGATGCAAAGTAAAGAGAGCTGCATGCTTTTAGGTGCTCGTAGCATCCTGTTGAGTGGCAGGCTACAACATAGTGCAGTACATGTTTCTTATTTTCATTTTTATATGCAGTTTACTTGATAGTTTTCTAAGCTCTTCTTTTCCAGCAAAGTTATATTTATTTTGCATGGCTTTTTTACTCATGCTAGTTGTTACATTCTTGCTCCTCCTGTGCTATGGTTCTGACTGTGGTCACTTACCGTACACTCGGCACACGTCTGACCGCACAACCACCTGATGTTTGGCACGTGCACATGGCCCTTGGGTGTACGTTTGCACATCACTGACGAATGGTGCTGTGCACACGACAGACAGTGGGAGTGAGGAAGGTGGGAACTCTCCCACGTACTCTGGTATGACAAGTGTGCCTTACAGCTTTGCCTGCAAGGATGTGGCAGTGAAAAAAAATATAAACAAATTATTATGTGCAATGATTTATGGACATTGCTTTAATGTTATTCTTTTAGTTTGCTGTAATGCAGTTTTGCTCCAAGATTTTCATTTTTTATTGCTGCCACCTTCTGAGCTTCAACCGTAGCTAGATTCTTTGAATATTCTTATACAGAGGGAGGCCTTGCTCTATGTGAAACACAAATTCACCATTATGTAAGAGTCTTAAGTAAACTAAATTTTTGTAGTACAGTATAATTATCTGTGGTTACTATAGCACCATTAGTAATGTATGTCATTTAGTGGGATTTTATATTTTTTCAAAAATATGGTTTCCCCTAAGTCACCATTTCCTATTATAGCGAGCACTGCAAATCTGGCATGGTCAGTGCCAAAGCTGTGCCATTGAGTTCTTCAGGTATCTTTTGCCCTAATTAAACAACATAAAACTTGCCAAAATAAAGAAAGAAAATTCATATTTCATAACCAGATTTACCAAAAAATCTTGAGTGCACCAAATAAACATTCATTTTTTTTTAATTGAATTCGATTTCTAAAGTAGTGAAATTCAATCTTTATTACTAATGTGTCATGATTTGAAAGCTTCAAATTTGTTGACCACTGTATAATTAAATATGAGTTCCTCACACATGTGCTAAACAACCATGCACAAAAATTTAATGCTTCTGATTATGGTAAAAGAATATTACATTCATGAGTTAAGCTTCATATAAAAAATCAATGCATTTAATGAAATAATCAGTGAAACAATAAAATGATATTTGCATTAAGCCCCAAGTAGTGAGTCCCAGAAACTTCATCCCTGTATTCCAGGGGTTTTCTCATATTTCTGGTTGAGAAAAAAGAAAAAAGGTCTCAGTTTTGAAATCATTTGTTGCACTTCACTATATTGCAATATTATAAAATGATTCTTACTAATTCTTTACTTTTAAGACATACACTACTGATAAAAACTTTATGTATTGTATTTAGAAATAACATTCCATTCTGCCAGTAAATGGATATTATGGTTATTTATTTCTATAGGATAGACCCACACATACATAGAGTATCTTTTGATTTTATTGATTATGCATAACCATTGCTAAAGCTCTAGTTTCCAGATAGCTCGGTAGTACAGTGTACGTATTATAAGTTATGGTATGCAGTTCTGATTTCAAACCTGAAGGGATTGACCTCTGCTGTATAAAGTACAGTACAGTATAGAAAAAAGAATGCTAGTCCAGTATATGGGTAAAGCTTTTGTGGTTAAGGATTTAGAATTGAAGCATGTAGGTTTCTCTTTCTCTTTCTGCATGTGATGCTCCATAAGATCCATAGTATCTGGATCAGTAGATTGAGAATAATACTTGGATTAAATGGTTGTGATTAATATTTGGATTCATAGGCTAAGATTAATATTTGGATTAATAGGCTGAGGCTAATATTTGGAGTAATAGGGTGAGATTAATATTTAGATCAAGAGACTGAGATTAATATTTGGAGTAATCAGATGAGAGTTATTCATATTTGCTGTTTAAATATTCTCTGCACATAGCTATGCTAGTAGAAACAGACAAATGGCTTATTGCTGTATTTAAATGTGCAGTATGCAAATCAGTCCTCGGCACATTTCACCAGTGCATTTTCTCAGGTTACATTAAAGAAAGCTTACACTGAGTGCAGCTTAAATAAAAAATTTGAGTTTCAGAGTTTCAGCCTAATAGTATGATGCAAAGTTGGGCATTCATGTTAGTATAGCAAATTGGTTAGTAATTTGTGAGCTAATAACCAGAATGTTATCTTTTACGAGTGATAATAATATATTATCTGACTAAATTTATAAATTTCATGTTATTAAAGTAGAAATATGGTTTTAAATATCACAAATTAGTAATCATCTTTTATTGATTTGTTTTATCAGTAAGATTTAAATGGCAAGTTTCATTAAGTATTAGATGAAACATGGCTTTAACTAGAGCATGATAGCTTTTGTGTTTTGTTTGTCACTTGCAAGACTAACACGTGTGGTTTTCCTCCCACTGACCCACCTCATCTCCTTCTCTACATCACCAACAACACTTGTCTGCACCATAAATGGACCATACATGGACTCGGAACATTT
Source organism: Cherax quadricarinatus (assembly GCF_038502225.1). Classification (NCBI taxonomy): domain Eukaryota; kingdom Metazoa; phylum Arthropoda; class Malacostraca; order Decapoda; family Parastacidae; genus Cherax; species Cherax quadricarinatus. The sequence goes on from NC_091304.1 coordinate 27,636,070, forward strand.
TGCAACAACAGTCACAGACAACTTCTTTGGTAAGGTTTTGATATGTAAAAAGTTATCAGTAGGAATGATTTAAAAACTAGATCTGTTGTGTGTAAATAACATTTTGTTTTTTTTTTGTCAAAACATCTTTTGTGAGTGTCTATTTCCTGTTTGTTAGCATTTTATTAATCTTAGTTTTTCTTTTAATGAGACAATTGTTAATTTTACAGTCTGGAATTTTGTCCTGTAAAAAGGATTTGAAGTGATTAATTAATTTATTATAGAAATATAATTACAAAGAATTATAGATACTGTCTTAGTTATTATGTTTCATTTACAGGAATGGGTAAAGAAGTGGAAAATCTCATCATGGAAAATAATGAGCTACTGGCTACCAAGTAAGTAAAATAGCTGATGCTTGTTTTGGTAGTTCGTAATATTCTCGAGTGATGTACTTTGGCTTTACCCTTGCTTGAGTTTTGAACTCTGACACATACATGTCAGAGATAAGGTATATGTGTTGTGCACATACTCCTTTCCACCTCAGCCTGACACAGAATTAAATGAAGCTAGATATGCTTTGTGGTAAATTTATGAATGGTTTCAACAAGATAGCTTTGGCTCCCTTATAGAATGTGGCATATAAAGCAATAACATTCATGCCTTTTATGGCTGATTGAGGCACTCACAGAATGTTTTGTTTTGCAGGAATGCCCTAAACATAGTGAAAGATGACCTTATTGCCAAAGTAGATGAACTAACAAGGTAAAGTGTTTTGTGGTTTCTCTCCTAATGGTTTGTGATTGGCAATTTGCATTAATGGCCAGTGAACCTATCATTCAATGATTTTGTTGGTTTTTATGTGAAGTGCACTATTTAAAGAACTGATAAATTCTCTCCTAACATCTGATAAATAAAAATAACATTCATAAAAATCTAATAAAGGGGCTTGAGAGCTAAGTGCTCCCAGCATGACAAAATATGTGTGTGTCATTCCACTTCAGTATCAGCTAGCGTCGCAAAATAAAAAAATATGTAGTTTTATGATGTAGAAGAAAGTAAGCAAGAAGTGTAGCTCTGAGAATACCTTATTTAGTACTACAAGCATCCCTTATAATAATATTGTAGTCTAAACAACATCTGCTCATTGTACTGTACTTATATGTACAAAGAAAATGTCTGTTTTTATACATTTGTATTGTATACATGTATCTTCACACATACATGTATAATACATACGTATATAGTAGGGGAGTTAGTAGATGGGGAGATGGAGGTATTGGGTGGATAACGAGAATATTTTGAGGAACTTTTAAATCTCAACGAAGAAAGGGAGGCGGTAATTTCATGCACTGGCCAGGGAGGTATACCATCTTGTAGGAGTGAAGAAGAGCAGGATGTGAGTGTGGGGGAGGTGCATGAGGCATTACGTAGAATGAAAGGGGGTAAAGCAGCTGGAACTGACGGGATCATGACAGAAATGTTAAAAGCAGGGGGGGATATAGTGTTGGAGTGGTTGGTACTTTTGTTTACATAAGAACATAAGAATGGAGGAACACTGTAGAAGGCCTACTGGCCCATGCGAGGCAGGTCCTTATCAAAATAACCTCTACCTATGATGAGGACGGGTAGACGATGATGAGGACGGGTAGACGATGAATGAGGACGGGTAGACGATGAATGAGGACGGGTAGACAATGAATGAGGACAGGTAGACGATGAATGAGGACGGGTAGACGATGAGTGAGGACGGGTAGACGATGAAATAAATGTATGAAAGAGAGGAAGGTACATAGGGATTGGCAGAGAGCATGTATAGTCCTTTAATGTAATGGGAAGGGGAACAAAAGAGATTGTAAAAATTGTAGAGGAATAAGTTTACTGAGTATACCAGGAAAAGTGTACGGTAGGGCTATTATTGAAAGAATTAGAGGTAAGACAGAATGTAGGATTGCAGATGAGCAAGGAGGTTTTAGAGTGGGTAGGGGATGTGTAGATCAAGTGTTTACATTGGAGCATAAATGTGAACAGTATTTAGATAAAGGTAGGGAAGTTTTTATTGCATTTATGGATTTGGAAAAGGCAAATGACAGAGTGGATAGGAGAGCAATGTGGCAGATGTTGCAAGTATATGGAATAAGTGGTAAGTTACTAAATGCTGTAGAGTTTTTATGAGGATAGTGAGGCTCAGGTTAGGGTGTGTAGAAGAGAGGGAGACTACTTCCCGGTAAAAGTAGGTTTTAGACAGGGATGTGTAATGTCACCATGGTTGTTTAACCCTTTCAGGGTCCGTCCTGTAGATCTGTGGCTTTACGTTCAGGGTCCAAACCGTAGATCTATGCCATGAGCTCAGCTCGCTCTGATAAACTGTGAGTGGTAAATTTGGGCCTAGATGTGAGAGAATACATCTATGTGGTATGTGTGCACCACATAAAACAAATTCTGCAGCACACTGTGTATAATGAGAGAAAAAAACTGAGACCGTGATTTTCGATTAAAACAGTGACTTTGCAGTGTTTTTTCGTATGTTTTTTATAGTTGTACAGTGGACCCTTAACCAGCGATGGCATCGATTAACGATAAATCTGACTAGCGATACATTTTAATGCAAAATTTTTACCTCAACTAGCGCCTAAAAACCCGACCAGCGCTATTCGTTCCGTACCATACGCGTCCACTTTGGCCTGAGCGCGCCTCACTTGTCCCTTGGGTGCCAGTGTTTACAAGCCAGCCAGCCACCACGGTCGCTTCCAAACATACAACAACTGGAACATTTCATATTATCACAGCCTTTGTAGTGATTGCACCTGCAAAATAAGTCACCATGGGTCCCAAGAAAGCTTCTAGTGCCAACCCTACAGCAAAAAGGGTGAGAATTACTATGGAGATGAAGAAAGAGATCATTGCTAAGTATGAAAATGGAGTGCGTGTCTCTGAGCTGGTCAGGTTGTATAATAAACCCCAATCAACCATCGCTACTATTGTGGGTAAGAAAATGGCAATCAAGGAAGCTGTTCTTGCCAAAGGTGCAGCTGCTGCTGCACCACAGTCAGCTGTTGTTGTTGCTGCACCACCATCAGCTGTATTACTCGAAGATGTGGAGAGAGTGTTGTTGGTGTGGCTTAACGTGAAACAATTACCGAGAAACGATTAACCCCGGAGGGTTAGCCACCCAGGATAACCCAAGAAAGTCAGTGCATCATCGAGGACTGTCTAACTTATTTCCATTGGGTTAGTGGGGAGGATGTGGAAGAGTTGATGGAGGAGGACAATGAAGAACAAACCACTGATGAGCTGCTAGATCATCTTCAACAGTAAGAGACCACACCTGAGGAAACTGCTTCGGAGGAGGGGAGAGAGAAATTGAAGAACTTGCCTACTTCAAAGATTAAGGAAATGTGTGCAATGTGGCTTAAAGTGCAAACCTTTTTTGATGAAAATCACCCTCACACAGCTATTGCAAGCTGTGCTGGTGACTATTACACTGACAATGTTGTGAAACACTTTAGGATAAAGGAATGAGAGGTACAGGCCTCTATGGGCAGATATGTTGTGCGACAGAAGTCCAGTGACTCAAGCTGGTCCTAGTGGCATTAAAAGAACAAGGGAAGTAACCCCAGAAAAAGACTTGCTACCTCAAGTGCTAATGGAAGGGGATTCCCCTTCTAAACACTAACAAGATCAACGGTCTCCCCTCCTCCCATCCCATCAATCATCACCAGATCTTCAATAAAGGTAAGTGTCATGTAACTGTGCATGTCTTCTTCAGTTTGTGTGTATTAAAATTAATATTTCATATGGTAAAATTTTTTTTTTTCAATACTTTGGAGTGTCTTGCACGGATTAATTTAATTTCCATTATTTCTTATGGGGAAAATTAACTTGACTAACGATTATTTTGACTAACGATGAGCTCTCGGGAACGGATTAATATCGCTGGTTGAGGGTCCACTGTATTTGCAATTTCTTGGACTCATTTGACAGAATGGAAGACATATTACAGAAATAGAGATGATTTTGATTGGTTTTAGCACTGGAAATGGCTTGAAACTGAGCTCAAAGTAGCGGAAATGTTAAATTTTTGCTGATGTTCAAGAGTAGACAAACGGCTTCACACGTCTAATACACACCAGCTTGTGGGTCTAATATGCATTCACAAATGTGGTGATGATATTTATACTATTATTACAATATTGCATAACAGTAAATCTTCTATTTTTTGGTGTGAATAAAAATTCATTATGTGAATAAAAAATCAAAATGGAATTCATTTGTAAAGCCTCAAAACATAACTAATGAACAGAGGAAACGTTAGTTTAGTGCCAGGAATACCTACATTGTTTATTCTCGACCCTATTTTGAAATTGGAGTATTTTGAACTTTGTGTTAAATTGGCCAAATTACCAATTTCTGATCACTTTATTTTGTAGTTGAAACAGTTGACTTGGCGATTTCTTGTGCTCAATCAATAGAATAGAAGTAATACTAGTGAAATAGCTAAGAATTTGGTCGACTGGAATAATGTAATTGGCCTAAAATGGGAGTCAAAATCAGCAAAATCGCCGATTAGTAAATATCGCTGACACATCAAAATTCGCGAGAGCATAATTTAGTAAATTTTCCATCAAATTTCGTACTTTTTGTTTTATTACCTTCACAAAAAGATTCTCTACCATTTCATAAGAACATAAGAAAGGAGGAACACCGTAGCAGGCCTGTTGGCCCATACTAGGCAGGTCCTTTACAATTCATCCCACTAACAAAACATTTACCCAACCCAATTTTCAGTGCTACCCAAGAAATAAGCTCTGATTTGCAAGTCCCACTCAAATCCAACCCCTCTCACTCATGTACTTATCCAACCTAAATTTGAAACTACCCAAAGTCCTAGCCTCAATAACCCAACTAGGTAGACTGTTCCACTCATCAACTACCCTATTTCCAAACCAATACTTTCCTATGTCCTTTCTAAATCTAAACTTATCTAATTTAAATCCATTACTGCGGGTTCTCTCTTGGAGAGATATCCTCAAGACCTTATTAATATCTCCTTTATTAACCCTTTCAGGGTCCGTCCCGTAGATCTATGGCTTTACGTTCAGGGTCCAAACCGTAGATCTACGTCATGAGCTCAGCTCACTCTGATAAACTGTGAGTGGTACATTTGGGCCTAGATATGAGAGAATACATACATGTGGTATGTGTGCACCACATAAAACAAATCCTGCAGCACACTGTGTATTATGAGAGAAAAAAACTGAAATCATGATTTTTCGATTAAAACAGCGACTTTGCAGTGTTTTTTCGTATGTTTTTTATAGTTGTATTTGCGATTTCTTGGTCTCATTTGATAGAAAGGAAGACATATTACAGAAATAGAGATGATTTTGATTGGTTTTAGCACTGGAAATGGCTTGAAACTGAGCTCAAAATAGCGGAAATGTTAAATTTTTGCCGATATTCAAGAGTAAACAAACGACCTCACACGTCTAATACACGCCAGCTGGTGGGTCTAATATACATGCACAAATATGGTGATGATATTTATACAATTATTACAATATTGCATAACAATAAATCTTCTATTTTTTGGTGTGAATAAAAATTCTTTATGCGAATAAAAAATCAAAATGGAATTTATTTGTAAAGCCTCAAAACGTAACTAATGAACAGAGGAAATGTTAGTTTAGTTCCAGGAATACCTACATTGTTTATTGTGGACCCTATTTTGAAATTGGAATATTTTGAACTTTGTGTTAAATTGGCCAAATTAACAATTTCCGATTACTTTATTTTGTAGTTGAAACAGTTGACTTGGCGATTTCTTGTGCTTAATCGATAGAATAGAAGTAATACTAGAGAAATAGCTAAGAATTTGGTTCACTGGAATAATGTAATTGGCCTAAAATGGGAGTCAAAGTCGGCAAAATCGCCGATTCGTAAATATCGCTGACACATCAAAATTCGCGAGAGCATAATTTCGTCAATTTTCCATCAAATTTCATACTTTTTGTTTTATTACCTTCACAAAAAGATTCTCTACCATTTCATAAGAAAAAATAATTTTTTTTTTTGAAAATTCTTGGACACTGGGGCACCACTTCAGATTTGGGCCTTGGACCCTTAAGGGGTTAATACCCATTTTCCACTTATACACTTCGATCATGTCTCCCCTCATTCTTCGTCTAACAAGTGCTTGAAATTTAAGAGTTTTCAATCTTTCTTCATAAGGAAGATTTCTAATGCTATGTATTAATTTAGTCATCCTACGCTGAATGTTTTCTAACAAATTTATGTCCATTCTGTAAGAAAAAATAACAAATTTATTTTTTTAAATTCTTGGACACTTGGGCACCACTTCAGATTTTGGCCTTGGACCCTGAAAGGGTTAATATATTTATAGATGGGGTGGTAAAAGAAGTAAATGCTAGGGTACTCAGGAGAGGGGTGGGATTAAATTATGGGGAATCAAATACAGAATGGGAATTGACACAGTTACATTTTGCTGATGATACTGTGCTTATGGGAGATTCTAAAGAAAAATTGCAAAGGTTAGTGTACGAGTTTGGGAGTGTGTGTAAAGGTAGAAAGTTGAAAGTGAACATAGAAAAGAGTAAGGTGATGAGGGTATCAAATGATTTAGATAAAGAAAAAATGGATATCAAATTGGGGAGGAGGAGTATGGAAGAAGTGAATGTTTTCAGATATTTGGGAGTTAACGTGTCAGCGGATTGATTTATGAAGGATGAGGTTAATCATAGAATTGATGAAGGAAAAAAGGTGAGTGGTGCGTTGAGGTATATGTGGAGACAAAAAACGTTATCCGTGGAGGCAAAGAAGGGAATGTATGAAAGTATAGTAGCACCAACACTCTTATATGGGTGTGAATGCTGCAGCGAGGAGGCGGTTGGAGGCAGTGGAGATGACCTGTCTAAGGGCAATGTATAGTGTGAATATTATGCAGAAAATTCGGTGTGTGGAAATTAGGAAAAGGTGTGGGGTTAATAAAAGTATTAGTCAGAGGACTGAAGAGGGGTTGTTGAGGTGGTTTGGTCATTTAGAGAGAATGGATCAAAGTAGAATGACATGAAGAGCGTATAAATCTGTAGGGGAAGGAAGGCGGGGTAGGGGTTGTCCTTGAAAAGGTTGGAGGGAGGAGGTAAAGGAGGTTTTGTGGGCGAGGGGCTTGGACTTCCAGCAAGCGTGTGTGAGCGTGTTAGATAGGAGTGAATGGAGACGAATGGTATTTGGGACCTGACGAGCTGTTGGAGTGTGAGCAGGGTTATATTTATTAAAGGGATTCAGGGAAACCGGTTATTTTTATATAGCCGGACTTGAGTCCTAGAAATGGGAAGTACAATGCCTGCACTTTAACGGAGGGGTTTAGGATATTGGCAGTTTGGAGGGATATATTGTGTATCTTTATATGTATATGCTTCTAAACTACCTAGGTAGTAGGTTGGTAGACAACAACCACCCAGGGAGGTACTACCGTCCTGTTTTACATGATGGTAGGATTGCTGGTGTCCTTTTTTCTGTCTCATGAACATGCAAGATTTCAGGTATGTCTTGCTACTTCTACTTATACTTAGGTCCCACTACACATACATGTACAAGCACATATATATGCACCCCTCTGGGTTTTCTTTTATTTTCTTTCTAGTTCTTATTCTTGTTTATTTCCTCTTATCTCCATGGGGAAGTGGAACAGAATTCTTCCTCCGTAAGCTATTCGTGTTGGAAGAGGCGACTAAAATGCCGGGAGGAAGGGGCTAGTAACCTCTTCTCCTGTATATATTACTAAATGTAAAGGAGAAACTTTCGTTTTTCCTTTTGGGCCACCCTGCCTCGGTGGGATATGGCCGGTGTGTTGAAAGAAAGAAAGCTTCTAAACTGTTGTATTCTGTGCACCTCTGCAAAAACAGTGATTATGTGTGAGTGAGGTGAAAGTGTTGAATGATGATGAAAGTATTTTCTTTTTGGGGATTTTCTTTTTTGGGTCGCCCTGCCTCAGTGAGAGACGGCCGACTTGTTAAAAAATAAAAAATAGCATTCTTTAAAAGCATAATTTTTTTTTTTTTCAACAAATTGGCTGTTTCCCACCGAGGCAGGGTGGCCCAAAAAGAAAAACGAAAGTTTTTCATTTTAAATTTAGTAATTTATACAGGAGAAGGGGTTACTAGCCCCTTGCTCCTGGCATTTTAGTCGCCTCTTACAACACGCATGGCTTACAGAGGAAGAATTCTGTTCCACTTCCCCATGGAGATAAGAGGAAATAAACAAGAACAAGAACTAGTAGGAAAATAGAAGAAAACCCAGAGGGGTGTGTATATACAGGTACCATCCGACTTACGACTGATCTTGGTTCCGACCAACCGGTCGTAAGTCGAAATGGACGTAAGTCGAACCTCACTACTGAGTATCAACATCACAATTTTGTAATGACTTTATTTTATTGTTTTATTTTGGCATTTCCTTTTTTACTTTACTTTTTATGCTGTTAGTAATGTTTTTTATACTGTAAGGTTTAGGATAAACACTGTGTACAACACAAACAGTTGTTTATTTCCCAGAAATTTGGCATAAAAAAACATGGTCGTTCGTCGAGTGGTCGTATGTCGAGCAGGTCATAAGTCGGATGGTAGGTGTATATGCTTGTACATGCATGTGTAGTGTGACCTAAGTGTAAGTAGAAGTAGTAAGACGTACCTGAAATCTTGCATGTGTATGAGACAGAAAAAAAAGACACCAGCAATCCTACCATGTAAAACAATTACAGGCTTTCGTTTTACACTCACTTGGCAGGACGGTAGTACCTCCCTGGGTGGTTGCTGTCTACCAACCTACTACCTATAATTTATAAATATGTAATATTTAAATCCATTTTACATTTACTTCGATGAATGTGCTGTTTAAGTAACTCTAAATAATACTTACCAAGACTCTTCTGGAACCAAGTACTATCTTTCACTGACACACTCAGCAGTACTCAAAATATAGCCATTGTTTAATAAATTACATTTAAGATTCCATTAAGTAGTAGGTTGGTAGACAGCAACTGCCCAGGGAGGTACTACCGTCTTGCCAGGTGAGTGTAAAATGGAAACCTGTAATTGTTTTACATGATGGTAGGTTTGCTGGTGTCGTTTTTTCTGTCTCATAAACATGCAAGATTTCAGGTACGTCTTGCTACTTCTACTTACACTTAGGTTACACTACACATACATGTACAAGCACATATATACACAGCCCTCTGGGTTTTCTTCTATTTCTTTCTAGTTCTTGTTCTTGTTTATTTCCTCTTATCTCCATGGGAAAGTGGAACAGAATTCTTTCTCCGTAAGCCATGCATGTTGTAAGAGGCGACTAAAATGCCAGGAGCAAGAGACTAGTAACCCCTTCTCCTGTATAAATTACTAAATTTAAAAAGAGAAACTTTCATTTTTTTTTTTGTGGGGCCACCCTGCCTTGGTGGGATATGGCCGGTGTGTTGAAAAAAAAAAATTTAAGATTCCAGAGGTAAAATAATATTTTCTTTTAATTATAGTGTCTTGTCTTATTTCTTCTCTCACTTGCATAATTGTTAAGGCACTGATAACATTATTTGCTTCTCTTTAGGCAACACTAAAGTTATAAATCTTCTCTAATTAAGTTCTTGTTTTCTGATTATATATCTAATACAAACAGTCATCCAGATTTTTCCATTTATGGATTTTTTACCCTCAAGCACAGTGCTACATTAGGAAACTAAAGTTTATTCTTAGGTAGATAATATTTTACAGTGCTACTCTTTATAAAGAACAGTACTGTACTGTACATTATTCAGACTTGATTGCTAGTAGCCACTCTCATGCACAATCTTAACTTGTTTTAGTGAGCAAGAGATATTACGAGAAGAGATAAAGTCCCTGAATGCTGTGAAATCAAGATTAAAACTACGAATCACGGAGTTGGAGGATGAGGTGAAGAAGGTCAAGGAAGAGGCCGAGAAAAATGCTAAAGCTAACAAGTCTGATGATGAAGTGAGTATTGACTCTAGTACATGTTTACCCCATGAAGTGAATAGTAAGGTTAGCACATGTATACCCCATGAATTGAGTGTTGAAGCTAGTAAATATGTACATGGCTAAGTATTATATTTGGTAAATGTTTACCTGATTGAGTATTGAAACTAATGAACATTTACCTAATGCAGTATCAAACAGTTGTTAAAGATGATATTTAGGAAATATGGGCTCACCCAGGGTATGCTTCAGAGGGCTGAGGAAGGGTTGTTGAGATGGTATGGGCATGTAGAGAAGATGGAAAAGGTGTATAAATTTGGGGTGGATGGCACCATGGGTGTGGGTGTCATGAACTCTGAAGGAGGGTAATCTAATTAGAGTGTCAGCACACTTCTGGAAAGAAGGGGATTGAGTGAATAATGGTGAATGTGTTTTTTCTCTGGGTTTCTCTTCCTTAGTGAGAAAGGGCTGTTGAGTTAAAAAAAAAAAATGAGAATATTTGAAAATCTTGGTGGTGTGAGAGAATGTGAGATTGAAGAAGGTACAGTACTGAAATAATTACCAGCTCTTCTTTAACCCTTTGACTGTCGCGGCCGTATATATACGTCTTACGAGGTACCGTGTTTGACATACATATTCTCATAAATTCTAGCGGTTTCAAATCAAGCAGGAGAAAGCTGGTAGGCCCACATGTGAGAGAATGGGTCTGTGTGGTCAGTGTGCACCATATAAAAAAAATCCTGGAGCACGCAGTGCATAATGAGAAAAAAAAAACTCCGACCGTTTTTTTTTAATTAAAATGCCGACTTTGTGGTCTATTTTTGTATAGTATTTATGGTTGTATTCTCGTTTTCTTGGTCTCATTTGATAGAATGGAAAACATATTATAGAAATAGAGGTGATTTTGATTGATTTTACTATAAAAGGAACCTAGAAATGGAGCTCAAAGTAGTGGAAATGTTTGATTTTTGCCAATGTTCAAAAGTAAACAAATGATGCCATTGTCCAATAAATGTCCAACTAGCCATTCTAATATGCAGTCATGAATGGGTTGATGTTATTTATACAATTATTACAGTATTGCAGTAGTCTGCATAATAGTAAGTTTTATTTTTTGTTTGAATAAAAATTCAAAATAGAAAGCAAGAGTAATATTAGAGGGGCTTGGAGACATGACTGATGAGCAAAGAAAATGTTATTTTAGAGCCAGGAATGTCTGCATTGTTCATTCTGGACCTTATTTTGAAATTGTCATATTTTTTAGTTTTCGTGAAATTGACCAAATTGCAAATTTCTGACCACATTATTAGGTAGTTGAAATCGGTAAATGGGCAGTTTCTTGTACTCAGTCGATAGAAAAAATGGAGTTCTAAAGAAATAGCTATGAGTTTGGGCGACTGGAACAATGGAATTAGCCAAAAATAGGGCTCGAAGTGGGCGAAATCGCCGATTTGTAAACAGCGCTGAGGTCGCTAACTTCGCGAGAGCATAATTCCATCAGTTTTCCATCAAATTTTGTTTTTTTTGGTGTCATTACAATCGGGAAAAGATTCTCTATCATTTCATAAGAAAAAAAAAATTTTTTTTTTAAATTTTGCAACACCAGGAGACACCTCAGGATTGGGGGTTGCGACAGTCAAAGGGTTAAAAGCTCATAACTTTCTACATAAGTGACGAATTATATTATTTCGTATTCAACACACGTTCAGAGATGGACTTTTTCCCCCAGGAGGATGTACCAATGGCTCAGCGCAAGAGGTTCACTAGAGTTGAAATGGCACGGGTGTTAATGGAACGTAACCAGTATAAGGAGCGGTTTATGGAGCTTCAGGAAGCAGTACGCTGGACAGAAATGATTCGAGCCTCCAGGAATGATCCAAGCGTAGATAAGAAAAACAAGCAAACTATATGGAAATTGTAAGTTTGAAAATTTTTGTTAAATGCTTGCATTTCAGGATTTCAAGTGAAAGTCATATATGTACAATGTACATATTTTCAGTACAGTACGAACATTTTCCATACTATTGAGAATAGAATGGTAGGTATTCAAGAAAACTGTGCATTACAGCACCCTATATAATACTGTATATAAATAACAAAAGTAAAAGCTGTTCCTCATACATGTCCCTTCAAGGAGGGAATTTGCCATAAATTTTAGGGCTCTTGATCCAGGGAATTGTAGCTGCCTTAATGCATTAGAGCACTTTTTTGTTTTTAACTGCTTGTGGATCATGTGGTGACCAACCAGCACAATGAGGTTTTTATTTGTAGTTACCACTGGCTTATACACTGTGATGGTTAAAAGAAAATATATAATACTGTTTGTATAGTTTTGCCCTAGGTAGTAGGTTGGTAGACAGTAACTGCCCAGGGAGATAGTGGTACCCCGAGTTTCAGCCATAATTCATTCCAGAAGGCTGTTCTAGTGCCATTACCGAATGAATTTGTTCCCATAAGGAATAATGTAAATTAGATTAGTCCGTTTCAGACCCCCAAAAATACACTTACAAAAGCACTCTCAATATTACACTTACATAGTTGTTTGAGTTGGGAGCAGTACAAAACTTGGAGTACCACAGTACTACCATCCTGCCAAGTGAGTGTAAAACAGAAACCTGTAATTGTTTTACATGATGGCAGGATTGCTGGTGTCTTTTTTCTGTCTCATAAACATGCAAGCTTTCAGGTACGACTTGCTACTTTTACTTACACTTAGGTCACACTACACATACATGTGCAAGCATATATATACACATCCCTCTGGATTTTCTTCTATTTTCTTACTAGTTCTAGTTCTTGTTTATTGCATCTTATCTCCATAGGGAAGTGGAACAATTCTTCCTTTGTAAGCCATGTGTGTCGTAAGAGGTGACTAAAATGCCAGAGCAAAGGGCTAGTAACCCCTTCTCCTGTATATATTACTAAATGTTAAAGGAGAAACTTTCATTTTTCCTTTTTGGACACTCCGCCTCTGTGGGATACGACTGGTGTGTTGAAAGAAAGAAGAAACATGCAAGATTTCAGGTACATCTTGCTACTTCTACTTACACTTAGGTCACATTACACATACATGTACAAACAAATACAGGGGACCCCCGCCTTACGATATTAATCCGATCCTGAGCGCTCATCGTAAGCCGAAATTATCGTTAGCCGAATTAATTTTCCCCATAAGAAATAATGGAAATCAAATTAATCCGTTCATGACACCCCAAAGTATGAAAAAAAAAATTTTACCACATGGAAACATTAATTTTAACACACAAACTGAAGAAGACTTGCATAATTACTACTCTACTAAGAATAGAATACATGACACTTACCTTTATTGAAGATCTGGTGATGATTGATGGGATGGGAGGAGGGGAGAGTGTGGAAGTTATTGTTTAGAAGGGGAATCCCCTTCCATTAGGACTTGAGGTAGCAAGTCCTTTTCCAGGGTTACTTCCCTTCTTCTTTTAATGCCACTAGGACCAGCTGACCGTGGTGCAGCAACAGCTTGAGAGTCACTGGACCTCTGTCGCACAACAAATCTGTCCATAGAACTCTGTACCTCCCGTTCCTTTAAGATTTTCCTAAAATGGGCCATAATATTGCCATTGTACAGGTTGCTAACACAGCTTGCAGTAGCTGTGTCAGGGTGATTTTCACCCTTTTTACCACAGGGATGGCATTAGAAGCTTTCTTGGGGTCCATGGTGACTTATTTTGCAGTTACAAGCACTAAAAACACTGGGATAATGTGAAATGTACCGAATGTATGCATAGATGCGACCTCACTGGCTGGTTTGTAAACACTGGCACTGAGGCCACACGTGGGACGCGTCTCGGACGAATCACGTAAGGCGAGTTTTTTATCGTGAGGCAAGGCAAAATTTTTGCGTTCAAATGTTTTGTATGGCAGATTTAATGTAACGCAATGCGTTCACAAGGCGGGGGTCCACTGTATATACCCACCCCTCTGGATTTTCTTCTATTTTCTTGCTAGTTCTTGTTCTTCATTATTTCCTCTTATCTCCGTGGGAAAGTGGAACAGAATTCTTCCTCCGGAAGCCATGCGTGTCGTAAGAGGCAACTAAAATGCCAGAGCAAGGGGGCTAGTAACACCTTCTCCTGTATGCATTACTAAAGTTAAAATAAGAAACTAGTTTTTCTTTTTGGGCCATCCTGCCTCAGTGGGATACAGCTGGTTTGTTGATTATGGATACAACAAAAGACAAGGAGGATGAATAATAATAATAATAATAATAATAATTTTTATTTGGACATGATACATAGTTGTACAAGGAATTATAGTAGTTGGGTGCACATGCCAAAAGTGCCTTGTATGCAGAGCATTATGGGCAGGCTTAAAATTAACCAAACAATGATAGATTCAGTGGTAAAAATTACAATAAATAATTTACAATATGAAGTACAATTGAGTATTTTAAACAATGAAATTTGAACATTTCAGTTATGAAGCATTATAGTTGTACAAATTTATAGCATTACAATTAAAAACATAGTTTGATAGGGTCAAGGGTTATACATGTATGAAATACAGTTATTCATTATTTATTTAGTTTTGGGTGAGTAAGTGCTTTTTAAGAAGAGTCTTGAATTTATAAACAGACAGTGTTTCTTTTGTATTCACAGGTAATGAATTCCAGATTTTTGGGCCTTTTATGTGCATTGAGTTTTTACGTAGTGTGAGATAGACATGGAGAACATCAAAGAGTGATCTGTGCCTTGTGTTATGGTCATGTGTTTTGTTGAGGTTGGTAAGGAGAAGTTTGAGGGGAGGGTTTATATCTGAGTTTAGTGTTCTGTGTATGTAGTATATGTAGTAGGCACAATAATAAGTATGGATGTTTTGTACAGTGAGTAAGTTTAGAGTTTTGGATATTGTTGGAGTATGCTGCCTGCATGGGGAATTTGTTATCATTCTAACTGCAGCCTTTTGTTGGGTAATTAATGGTCTGAGATGATTTATTGTTGTTGAGCCCCATGCACAAATTCCATAGGTGAGATAGGGGTAAATGAGTGAGTGATATAGAGCAAGGAGAGCTGATTGTAGAACATACTGTAGTACCGTATCTTCGATAGTATGCCTACAGTCTTGGAGATTTTCTTGGAAATTTGTTGTACATGTGTTTGGAATTTGAGTCTGTTATCAAGGTGGATTCTTAAGAATTTACCTTCTGTGAGCTTTGAGATAGGTGAACCGTTTATCATTATGTTTAGTGGAACATCTGTAGTTCTGCTCCCAAACTGAATGAAGTAGGTTTTGTCAATATTGAGAGTAAGCTTGTTAATCTATATCTAGGTAGATATTTTCTGTAATTCAATATTTACAGTATTGGCTAGTATGACTGGGCTTTGGTGAGGGAAGACGTATGTAGTGTCATCTGCAAATAGTATGGGTTTGAGTAGTTGAGATGCATTTGGTAGGTCGTTTATGTAAATGAGAAAGAGAAGAGGGCCAAGGACACTTCCCTGTGGGACACCAACTGTGATTGGTTGTGTGGAAGAGTTTGCTCCATTTTTTATTATTATTTTTTTTTTTTATTATCACACTGGCCGATTCCCACCAAGGCAGGGTGGCCCGAAAAAGAAAAACTTTCACCATCATTCACTCCATCACTGTCTTGCCAGAAGGGTGCTTTACACTACAGTTTTTAAACTGCAACATTAACACCCCTCCTTCAGAGTGCAGGCACTGTACTTCCCATCTCCAGGACTCAAGTCCGGCCTGCCGGTTTCCCTGAACCCCTTCATAAATGTTACTTTGCTCACACTCCAACAGCACGTCAAGTATTAAAAACCATTCGTCTCCATTCACTCCTATCAAACACGCTCACGCACGCCTGCTGGAAGTCCAAGCCCCTCGCACACAAAACCTCCTTTACCCCCTCCCTCCAACCTTTCCTAGGCCGACCCCTACCCCGCCTTCCTTCCACTACAGACTGATACACTCTTGAAGTCATTCTGTTTCGCTCCATTCTCTCTACATGTCCGAACCACCTCAACAACCCTTCCTCAGCCCTCTGGACAACAGTTTTGGTAATCCCGCACCTCCTCCTAACTTCCAAACTACGAATTCTCTGCATTATATTCACACCACACATTGCCCTCAGACATGACATCTCCACTGCTTCCAGCCTTCTCCTCGTTGCAACATTCATCACCCATGCTTCACACCCATATAAGAGTGTTGGTAAAACTATACTCTCATACATTCCCCTCTTTGCCTCCAAGGACAAAGTTCTTTGTCTCCACAGACTCCTAAGTGCATCACTCACCCTTTTCCCCTCATCAATTCTATGATTCACCTCATCCTTCATAGACCCATCCGCTGACACGTCCACTCCCAAATATCTGAATACATTCACCTCCTCCATACTCTCTCCCTCCAATCTGATATCCAATCTTTCATCACCTAATATTTTTGTTATCCTCATAACCTTACTCTTTCCTGTATTCACTTTTAATTTTCTTCTTTTGCACACCCTACCAAATTCATCCACCAATCTCTGCAACTTCTCTTCAGAATCTCCCAAGAGCACAGTGTCATCAGCAAAGAGCAACTGTGACAACTCCCACTTTGTGTGATTCTTTATCTTTAACTCCACGCCTCTTGTCAAGACCCTCGCATTTACTTCTCTTACAACCCCATCTATAAATATATTAAACAACCACGGTGACATCACACATCCTTGTCTAAGGCCTACTTTTACTGGGAAATAATTTCCCTCTTTCCTATGTACTCTAACTTGAGCCTCACTATCCTCGTAAAAACTCTTCACTGCTTTCAGTAACCTACCTCCTACACCATACACCTGCAACATCTGCCACATTGCCCCCCTATCCACCCTGTCATATGCCTTTTCCAAATCCATAAATGCCACAAAGACCTCTTTAGCCTTATCTAAAGTGGAGATTCTGAGAATCTCCACGACTATGGTGCTGTTCGCACCTACTCCTAGGTTGAGGGACTGATTACCTCATCTTCTGTACATAGTTCTACTGTCTTCAAGTTATGTCCTAGAATTTGTTTTGATAAAGCCACTGGATGGCGAAACGTCTACAATAAAGATACCCAGATGTTGCACATGTGTCTTACTCTCAGACTTATCCCCCTATAATTTTTGCACTCTCTTTTGTCCCCTTTGCCTTTATACAAAGGAACTATGCATGCTCTCTGCCAATCCCTAGGTACCTTACCCTCTTCCATACATTTATTAAATAATTGCACCAACCACTCCAAAACTATATCCCCACCTGCTTTTAACATTTCTATCTTTATCCCATCAATCCCGGCTGCCTTACCCCCTTTCATTTTACCTACTGCCTCACGAACTTCCCCCACACTCAAAACTGGTTCTTCCTCACTCCTACCAGATGTTATTCCTCCTTGCCCTATACACGAAATCACAGCTTCCCTATCTTCATCAACATTTAACAATTCCTCAAAATATTCCCTCCATCTTCCCAATACCTCTAACTCTCCATTTAATAACTCTCCTCTCCTATTTTTAACTGACAAATCCATTTGTTCTCTAGGCATCCTTAACTTGTTAATCTCACTCCAAAACTTTTTCTTATTTTCAACAAAATTTGTTGATAACATTTCACGCACTCTCTCATTTGCTCTCTTTTTACATTGCTTCACCACTCTCTTAACCTCTCTCTTTTTCTCCATATACTCTTCCCTCCTTGCATCACTTCTACTTTGTAAAAACTTGTCATATGCTAACTTTTTCTCCCTTACTACTCTCTTTATATCATCATTCCACCAATCGCTCCTCTTCCCTCCCGCACCCACTTTCCTGTAACCACAAACTTCTGCTGAACACTCTAACACTACATTTTTAAACCTACCCCATAACTCTTCGACCCCACTGCCTATGCTCTCATTAGCCCATCTATCCTCCAATAGCTGTTTATATCTTTCCCTAACTGCCTCCTCTTTTAGTTTATAAACCTTCACCTCTCTCTTTCCTGATGCTTCTATTCTCCTTGTATCCCATCTACCTTTTACTCTCAGTGTAGCTACAACTAGAAAGTGATCTGATATATCTGTGGCCCCTCTATAAACATGTACATCCTGAAGTCTACTCAACAGTCTTTTATCTACCAATGCATAATCCAACAAACTACTGTCATTTTGCCCTACATCATATCTTGTATACTTATTTATCCTCTTTTTCTTAAAATATGTATTACCTATAACTAAACCCCTTTCTATACAAAGTTCAATCAAAGGGCTCCCATTATCATTTACACCTGGCACCCCAAACTTACCTACCACACCCTCTCTAAAAGTTTCTCCTACTTTAGCATTCAGGTCCCCTACCACAATTACTCTCTCACTTGGTTCAAAGGCTCCTATACATTCACTTAACATCTCCCAAAATCTCTCTCTCTCCTCTGCATTCCTCTCTTCTCCAGGTGCATACACGCTTATTATGACCCACTTCTTGCATCCAACTTTTACTTTAATCCACATAATTCTTGCATTTACACATTCATATTCTCTTTTCTCCTTCCATAACTGATCATTCAACATTACTGCTACCCCTTCCTTTGCTCTAACTCTCTCAGATACTCCAGATTTAATCCCATTTATTTCCCCCCACCGAAACCCCCCTACCCCCTTCAGCTTTGTTTCGCTTAGGGCCAGGACATCCAACTTCTTTTCTTTCATAACATCAGCAATCATCTGTTTCTTGTCATCTGCACTACATCCACGTACATTCAAGCATCCCTGTTTTATAAAGTTTTTCTTCTTCTCTTTTTTAGTAATTGTCTACAGGAGAAGGGGTTACTAGCCCATTGCTCCCGGCATTTTAGTCACCTCATACGACATGCATGGCTTATGGAGGAAAGATTCTTTTCCACTTCCCCATGGACAATAGAAGAAATAAAGAAGAACAAGAGCTATGTAGAAAAAGGAGAAAAACCTAGATGTATGTATATATATATGCATGTGCGTGTCTGTGAAGTGTGACCAAAGTGTAAGTTGGAGTAGCAAGATATCCCTGTTATCTAGCGTGTTTATGAGACAGAAAAAGACACCAGCAATCCTACCATCATGCAAAACAGTTACAGGTTTCTGTTTCACAGTCATCTGGCAGGATGGTAGTACTTACCTGGGTGGTTGCTGTCTACCAACCTACTACCATTTGTGTATACATATTAGCTTCTGTTGCTAAGGTATGACTTTAGGTAGTTGAGGGAGTGCCCTCTTATACCACAGTGTGATAATTTTATGTGCAACAAATCATGGTCAACTGTATCAAAAGCTTTATGTAAATCAATGAAGATACCCAATGGGACTTCTTTTTTCTCAAGTGCAGTGTATATTAGTTCTAGCATGTGTATAATAGCATCTTTCGTATTTTTATTAGGCCTGAGCCCAAACTGACAGGGGTTGAGTATGTTGTAGAGAGAAGGGGTAAGTTGGATATTGGCCTACAGTTATTTAGGTCTGCTTGATCTCCTCCTTTATGTATCAGGGTGACGCTCGCTATTTTGAGAACTGTGGGGAAGGTAGAGGATTCGATGGATTTGTTAAAGAGTGTTGCAATAATTGGTGACAGTACTTGTGAAGCTTTTTTGTATATAAAGGGTGGTAAGGTATTTAAATCTCCTGCCTTGTTCTTTAGTGTGTTGATAATAAGTGAGACTTCTGTTGGGTTGGTCAGAGCTAGGAATAGTGTATTCAGGTAGGTGCCAGTGAGGTAGTCATTAGGTGGGGTGTTTGTGCTTGGGATTTTACTCGCCAGGTTTTTTCCTATGGTGGAGAAGAAAACACTGAGTCTGTTTGCTGTTTCAGTCGGTGGGAATGGGGGTTCATCTGGTTTTGTTAGTTTGATTGTTCTGTTTCCTGATATCTTTTTTGTTCCTAGAATTTCAGATAGGATTTTCCAGGTCTTTTTTATATCACCTTTTAAGTTGGATAATCTGTTCTCATAATACAATTTTTTTTGCCCTTCTTATCAGGTTGGTTAGGATTTACGAGTAACGTTTTGTTTGGTCCCTGGTTATTTGACCCATTCTGTACTGCTTTTCATATAGGTGCTTTATATTTATGGATTTGAGGATGCTGGGTGTTAGCCAGGGACTGTTCAGTCTTAGCTGTGATCTGATTAGTTTTTTTAGGGCAGTGCTTGTTATAGAGGTATTGGGTCTTTTTTAAAAAATTATTAATACATTCATCAGTATCTGTATAGATTTCTAGCTCAGTTTGCCATTCAATATTAGTCATTGCTTTTGTAAAGTTATTAATGGCTGTCTTGTTATGAAGTCTGAAGGTAACTTCAGTAGTGTTTTGGGGGTAATTTACCTAGATTGGTTATGAGAAAGGTAGGGTAGTGGTCTGTGAAATAAAAGTTTACATGGTTACTTGTGCAGTGTAAATTTTCACTAAAAATTGATGATAATTATAAATTGGCAGGAAAGGGAAAATTTTGTTTTAGAAACATGTAAATGTACCAAGTTTATATTTGAATTGTATTCCTACATAGGTTGAGCCATAAATAAGGCATATCTGTAAAAGATATTGTCTTGTGTCATGTCCATGGGCCTTCTGGGAATATCAGATCATGACAGGCTTGGGGTTCTAAAGATATATTGTGTTTAATGGCACATGCAGAGGTCTTGTAAGTTTTTCAGTGGTTTGAATACTGTACTTCAAATATTGGTTATCAACAATTAGCTTCAGATAGTTGTGTTTTGGTGATTTTTATGCACACATCTCGTGTATAAGGTACGTTACACATATAACCCGTACATAGGAGAGAGAAGCTCATAACGATGTTTTGGTCCAACTTGACCCATTTATAAGTCAAACTAACACAAAGGTGACTTGTAAATGGTTTAAGTTGGACCAAAATGTTGTCATAAGCTTCTCTTATGTGTGGGTTATTTGCGTATTGTTCCTTCTTGTTCTTTATAAGGTATGGATAGATTAAGTAATGTCATAGGGTAGCAGAGCTAATGTTGATTCCTATGCAGAGATTTGGGTGAGATATGGCTAGACAGTGTTATATCATTAAGCAATAGCATATATGGGAACATTACATAGTCAGTCTTATAAAACAAAATTCAGCTTGTGAGCCTAGGAATTTGCCCTCTTACACGATATTAATGTAGTTATTAATGATTATCAGATTATTATAGTAAAGGTATTTTATGGTGTGTTAATGATAGGTTATTCACTTTGGCTAGCAGTGACTAAAAAAAAAATGTTTTGAAAACATGTCAGTCGTACCAATTTTGCACTTCTCTTGTTTACAAATGTAATTTTTATATAGCCATCACATGGATTGATGTGATCTATTAGACACATAGCTGAGACATGGAAGATATGCTTAGATTAAAATTTCATAAGCAATGATCAATGAAAAGTGAGAAAACAGGTGGGCAGAAAGATGAAATGTGTAAAAAAAATAAGATGTATATTTTGGCCTCAGGACTAAGGCTGAAATATACAGGTCTTTCTTATCTGCATTTTATTTTCCTGGCCATGTAGTTTCTTGCTTTGTATGGAAGATACAGCTGTGTACATTGATATTCATTTGCTAAACTAAGTTCATTGTGTTCCCCCAAACAAAATTTGGAATTGCATATAAAGTTTTGTATTATTTTATCATTAATTGAGTACCCACTATAAATGGCTTGTATACAGTAAAGGATGGCAGCATCTTTCATTTAATACTTTACAAACCTTGTTTTTAATTGTACTGATGTATATTTTATTTCTAGTAATTAATATGAAAAATTTATCTATTTATGGGTATTTCAGCTTTAGTAACCTGTTTAGTACATCTGAAAAACCTCAAAGAAAGCCTCTTCCCTATGGTAATGTTCGCTACAGTGCTCCAGCCCATCAAGTCACTCCAGCACTAGACACAATGCGTCGCAAGAACCTCTCTGACCACAGACGCAAAGGTCTCGAGATCTTTGATACAGGATTGTAAGTTATTCTTAGTATTAATTATTATGTTGTGCAAATATTTTGATTATAATTTATTCTTTTTTACCTGAATCACATAATAAAGGCTGAAATTTCTTTGTCTTAGATAAATGCTTTAGTTCTATTTTTTGGTATTTCAACAAGCAAAGCAGAGCAGCCAATCTGCTTTACAGTATATCACACACACATTTTAAACACAAACACTTGCAACACTTTAATCCTCTTAATAATGGTCTGAAAAAATGTATAAACTTCTATATATTCCTGTTTGCAGAAATGCCAAAATAGTGAGAGCACAAATAGAATAGGATAATTAGGTACTGGACAGGCTCCAGATGTTTTTTTTTTTTTTTTTTTTAAACAAGTCGGCCGTCTCCCACCGAGGCAGGGTGACCCAAAAAGAAAATCCCCAAAAATCACACATAATCACTGTTTTTGCAGAGGTGCTCAGAACACAACAGTTTAGAAGCATATACGTATAAAGATACACAACATATCCCTCCAAACTGCTAATATCCCAAAACCCCTCCTTAAGAGTGCAGGCATTGTACTTCCCATTTCCAGGACTCAAGTCCAGCTATATAAAATTAACCGGTTTCCCTGAATCACTTCACTAAATATTACCCTGCTCAGTCTCCGACTGATCGTCAAGTCCCAAATACCATTCGTCTCCATTCACTCCTATCGAACACACTCATGCACGCCTGCTGTAAGTCCAAGCCCCTCGCCCACAAAACCTCCCTTACCCCTTCCTTCGAACCTTTTCGAGGACGACCCCTACCCCGTCTTCCTTCTCCTACAGATTTAAATGCTCTCCATGTCATTCTACTTTGATCCATTCTCTCTAAATGACCAAACCACCTCAACAGCCCCTCTTCAGCCCTCTTACTAATACTTTTATTAACTCCACCCCTTCTTCAGAAATAGCAAAATAAATAAGTTACTGGAGTGAAACCCAAGCAAAAGCAAAATTATGATACTTGGAAGCTGGATAAGGAGACAGAATACAGAGTATCATCTTCAAAAAAAAAAAAAAACATAAGCTCACAGATACATTATAAGAAAAAGACCGAGTTAAACTTGCTTACACAAAATAACATCAGAAGCATAAACTAAGCTCAAAAGCCTAGGGAATGCAAGGATGTGTCAGTTAAAAATAGAGAAGGGGAGTTAGTTGATGGGGAACTGGAGGTATTGGGTAGATGGCAGTAATATTTTGAGGAACTTTTAAATGTCGATGAAGAAAGGGAGGCAGTAATTTCATGCACTGACGGGATCATGACAGAAATGTTAAAAGCAGAGGTGGGGGGTGTAGTGTTGGAGTGGTTGGTGTTTTTGTTTAATAAATGTATGAAAGAGGGGAAGGTACCAAGGGGTTGGCAAAGAACATGCATGGTTCCTTTATATAAAGAGAAGGGGAACAAAAGAGATTATAAAAATTATAGGGGGAGAAGTTTACTGAGATACAGGTAGTAGGCTGGTGGAGAGCAGCCGCCCAGGGAGGTACTACCGTCCTGCCAAATGAGTGTAAAATGAAAGCCTGTAATTGTTTTACGTGATGGTAGGATTACTGGTGTCTTTTTTTCTTTTTTCTTTTTCTGTCTTTTTTCTTTTTCTGTTATGTTATCCATGGAAGCAAAGAAGGGAATGTATGAAAGTATAGTGGTATCAATACTCTTACATGGGTGTTAACTTTGGGTTGCAAATGCTGCAGAGAGGAGGTGGCTGGAGGCAGTGGAGATGTCCTGTCTAAGGGCAATGTGTGGTGTAAATATTATGCAGAGAATTCGGAGTGTGGAAATTAGGAGGGGGCGTGGAGTTACTAAAAGTATTAATCAGAGGGCTGAAGAGGGGTTGTTGAGGTGGTTTGGTCATTTAGAGAGAATGAGTCAAAGTAGAACGACTTGGAGAGCGTATAAATCTGTAGGGAAAGGAAGGCGGGCTAGTAATCATCTTAGAAAAGGTTGGAGGGAGGGGGTTAAGGAGGTTTTGTGGGCAAGGGGCTTAGACTTCCAGCAAGCATGTGTGAGCATGTAAGGTAGGAGTGAATGGAAACACATGGTTTTTGGGACCTGACGAGCTGTTGGAGTGTAAGCAGGGTAATATTTAGTGAAGGGATTCAGGGAAACCGGTTATTTTTATATAGCCGGACTTGAGTACTGGAAATGGGAAGTACAATGCCTGCACTTTCAAGGAGGGACTTGGGATATTGGCAGTTTGGAGGGATATGTTGTGTATCTTTATGTGTGCTTTTGAACTGTCGTATCTGCGTGCCTGTGCAAAAACAGTGATTATGTGTGAGTGAGGTGAAAGTGTTGAATTATGATGAAAGTATTTTCTTTTTGGGGATTTTCTTTCTTTTTGGGTCACCCTGCCTCAGTGGGAGACGGCCGACTTGTTAAAAAAAAAAAGAAAAACTGGCAAGATTTCAGGTATGCCTTGCTACTTCTACTTACACTTAAGTCACACTATACATGCATGTACAAGCATATGTACACACTCCCCTCTGGGTTTTCTTCTATTTTCTTACTAATTCTTATTCTTGTTTATTTCCTCTTATCTTCATGGGGAAGTGGAACAGAATTCTTCCTCCTTGAGCCATGGGTGTTGTAAGAGGCAACTAAAATGCCAGGAGCAAAGGCCTAGTAACCCCTTCTCTTTATATATCACTAAATATAAAAGGAGAAATTACTAAATTTAAGAGAAACTTTCGTTTTTCTTTTTGGCCACCCTGCCTTGGTGGGATACGGCCGGTGTGTTGAAAGAAAGAAATAAAATGAGAAACTTTCATTTTTCCTTTTGGGCCACCCAGCCTTTTTTTTTTTTTTTGTACACACACACACACATACACACACAGGGTTTGACAAGGTTAAGGATCCCTAGCTTTATTGACAATCTATTTACAGGTTAAGGTTTCTTAACTTTGTTGACAAGCTAAGAGCTGTTACTTACATCAGCTCATTTGAAAGCATTTTTATTGTTATGAGACATACAAGTAGGGACCAGGATGAAGTTGGAGCCATCTGTGGGCCAGCATTTTCATTTGATCAGCTGACTTTATCTCGTTGACATCATTATGCTGTACGAATGTGTTCCATACTCGAGTCATCCTGGGTATATATGATCTCAGATGGAATGATGTTCTGGAGGAGGGTACAGTCAGAGTGAAGTTGCTGCTTTGTGCCCGTCTTGTGGCATAAAAGCTTGTTTCATGCTATCCTCGAAGTGGATCCAAGTGTGGTACTTCAACAATATTGGCCTTGTACATAACAGTAAGGCCACCCACATCCCTCCTGTGTTGAAGGCTCTGCTTAAATGACAGATCTATCCAGGATTGGTCCAAGCGAGAGATGAGACCTCTTGCTCTGTTCTCTATTCTGTCAAGTAGTCGCAGATGAGAGGGGGGCAGGCAAGCCAAGAAAGTGGACCATACTCAAAGTGTGAGCGTACTTGTGCCTCGTACAGAATCTTGCAACCCCTACTGTCAAGCAGATGCGAGAAACGGTGAAGTGCTGTAAGCTTCTTGGCTGCCTTGTTTGCAAGATTTACAACATGGTTCTTCATGGTCAGTTTCGAGTCAGATTTCACCCCAAGGATATCAGCTTCTTCCCCAGGTGCCAACACCCTCCCATTCATCCTTACTACTGCACCAGCATTACCATCATGGTGCTTAGGGATGATCATCATTTGAGTTTTCTCAGGTGCAAATGTTATTTGCCATCTGTTTCCCCAAGCTGATATAGCAATGAGCTGGTGATTGATGTAGCTTAGAGCAGCTGGCATTTCTTCTCTTGGATAAATGAATGTCAGTGTACAGTCGTCTACATATGCATGGGATTCTAGGATGAGATGAAGGTCATTGAAGTAGACATTCCATAACAATGGTCCCAGCACGCTTCCTTGTGGAACACTTGCCCCAATAGGATGTCTTGCTGATTCAGTTCCATTGAGAACTACCCATAGAGATCTACCATGAAGGTAATCACTGAGGAGACATAGCATAGAGCCTGCAATTCCCAGTGCTTGAAGTTTTGCTAAGAGGCCCTGGTGCCACACCCAGTTGAAAGCACCAGCAGTGTCCAGTGCTACTACACAGCTGACTTTGGATTCATCCAGTGACTGGTGCCACTTAGTGGAGAGGTTTAACAACAGATCAGCAGCAAAGTAACCTTTCCTGAAGCCATATTGATGGTCACACAGTAATGAGTGTTAGTCAAAGAACTCTGTCATTTGTCTTAAGATTATTGTCTCAAAGATCTTACCAGTGATTGACAGGAGTGACACTGGTCTGTAGTTGCTGATTTCTGCTCTGCTCTTCTTTTTGTGAACAGGGACTACATTTGCCTCTTTCCACAGAGAGTGCCATTTACACTGTACTAGGCAGTGCTGAAAGATGCAAGTTAGAGGTGCTGCTAGGTCTGCACATCTTCTCAGCAGTCTTGGGCTCAACTTGTCTGGGCCCACAGCCTTTTCTTGGCCAAGCAGTTTAAGAAGGAAATGCACCTCCTCCTGCCTTATTGTCACCACTGACAGTTTTGACACAGTTCTTGCAGCTAGCCAAGGAGGGTCTCTTACTGGATCAGGAACTTGCATTTTGGTAGCAAAGTGTTCGGTAAAGAGGTCTGCCTTCTCTTGACTACTAGTAGAGGTGGTCCCATCCTGTCAATTTAGAGGTGGAATGAGTTCATCAGGCAGATAACCGTGTCTGTCCTTGACCAGGGACCACCAGGTTTTGGAGCCTACCTACCTGATGCTAGCTTTCTTTTTGTGTCCACCTCCCATTTAGCAATGGCCCACTTTTGAATGTCACCCATATACCTACAAGCTTGCCTGTGCAAGTTCCTGTTATAGGTGGTAGGATGTCTCTTATACCTTCACCATGCTTTGTACTTAGCAGTAGCAGCCTCTCTACAACAAAAACCAAACCAAGGCTGATCTGTAGGCTTCGTCACATTTGCCGGTGAGTAATGTGTTCTTGTTGTAGATTAAGGATGTGTCCAGTGAAGGCTGCCACTTGGTTGTCAACATCCCCTTCGAGAAGAGCATTCCAATCAGTGGTGACGAGTTCAGAGTAAAGGGCTGGCCAATTACCTCTTTCCCATAGCCAGGTTGTGTGTGTGGACTCCTCACCTCGTTCTGTTGGGATCTTAAGTGTCGTAAAAACAGCCTTGTGGTCAGATGATCCAACGTAGCTGAGGGGTTGACAAGTGACTATACCTTCTGCCAGATCACTCACTACTGGGTCAAGGGAGGAGCCAGAGATGTGAGTAGGGAAATCAACAAAGTTTCTCATGTCAAATACTGCAAGAAGGTCATCAGAGTCCCTCTGTATAAGGTGTTGGTTGAGGTCACCAACAATTATGATATGTTGACAGCTGTGTTGTAGCAGAAGGGAGTCCATATTTTCCATTAAGAAGTTGATGGGGTCTGCATGTTGCCACTGAGGTCTGTACATTGCACATGCTAGTACAGAGGTACTAGTGTTTATGCAGAGCTTGAAGAACATCATTTCAAGATGAGTAGAGTGTGGCAACATCAATGTGCTGGGCATGTACACTTTTAGAGAAGCACACAGCAACACCTCCTCCTTGCCATTGCCTGTCTCTTCTCATTCATGGAGTTCTGTCGTCCAAAAATGTTTCAACAACAGCTATCATGTCAGGATGTCAAGTTTTCACAAAACTATGTGTGGGCTCACCAACATTAGTAATGAAACCTCTAATGTTGGCCGACAGGATGCTGATAGACTGGCTCCTCATGATGTGGTCAGCTTGAGGTGGTGGGTGTGTAAGGCATGTAAGGTGCCTGCTCTTGAGAGAGGTAGGATACTGAGGCAGCTGCAGGGATGTAGGTCTGTGGTCTTGTATAAGGCACAATACCACCTGCTGGGCTGAGATAGGAGTAGCTGAGTGGGTGACGTGTGAGAGTGTTCACCAATTCAGAGATCCTGCTGGTTTGTTCTGAGAACAGGTCTCTAAACAGGTGGTCCTGTCTGTCAAGTTCCTTTTTCTTCTGACACTGGTCCTCCTGATGTCCTTTCTTGTAGCAGTAATTGCACCTGGTATTTCGCAGGCAGTTGTTGGCGGTGTGCCCCCTCCGTTGACAGCAAGAGCACTGCCTAGGTGCCTGGGAGGGTGGCCTATGATTTATTGCACCTCCTGTGTTTTGCTGATTTGTTGCACCTCCTGTGTTTTGCTGATTTGTCGTCAGGTTCTGCTGTGCTTTTTTTTTTTACACAGAGTTTGACAAGGTTAGGTTAAGGATCCCTAGCTTTATTGACAAGCTATTTACAGGTTAAGGATTCCTAACTTTATTGGCAAGCTAAGAGCTGTTACCTACATCAGCTCATTTGAAAGCATTTTTATTGTTATGAAACATACAAGTGGGGAACAGGATGAAGTTGGAGCCATGTGTTGGCCAGCATTTTCATTTGATCAGCTGACTTTATCTCGTTGACATCATTATGCTGTACGAATGTGTTCCATACCCGAGTCATCCTGGGTATATATGATCTCAGATGGAGTGATGTTCTGGAGAAGGGTACATGGAGCAGGGAGAGAGGACCTAGTAGCGATGAGTGAAGAGGTGAGTACACACACACACACGTATGCAAATAATCACACACAGCTTATCTGTTTCTCTTTAATATTTATGAAATTAGGCAAAAGTTGTGTAATATGTCCTTGGTATGCTTGAGGGAGGGCAGATATTATAATAAACTAGCAAGTTAGCTTGTAATAAATGCATTGAGTGTTTCTGTTTTTTAGCTTGTTCTTCTATATTGCTGAGTTTAAATTTAGGTAGATTATTTTATTGAAGTATATGACTGGAGTTGAAAGTAAGCATAAATTTGAAAAAGGTTTGCCATTAACAGAATATTCTAGAAATAAAAATTACTTAAGTTTTCACTACAGTTCCAGTTTTGCTGCAGTTAATGATTAGCTTCATTATCATTCTTGCATTAGATGAAGAGTGACACTATAAAAGTTGCTAAAAATATACACACAAATCCCAGTTGATCAGGAATGATGAATAATTACTTTGTTTGTGAAGTTCAAATCTTAGGAAATAGAGAGAGAAAAAAGAACAAAAAGATATAATTGATTGTTTTATTTTAAGCTTTAGCAATACTGTAATTGAAAAAGCAAACCACAGTAGGGGTAGGGCTCAGACTCATGGTAAGTGAGTGGTAAAACTCCAGGCCAGTGTGTAAGCCCAGCTGGCTATGATAAGATTCATCCAACTAGGTATATTTACACACCATAGGGAGGATAGCATAGGCTCCACACAATGGATGAATCTTATCGTAACCAGCTGACCCAGTGGCTTACGCATTGGCCTGGAGTTTTAAGACTCACTTGTCATGGTTTGTTTGCAATCGTGTTATTATGATTTCACGAGTCTGTAATAGAATTTATGGTTTAAAGAAAGAAAATGTGAGGAAGAGGTGTGAATTGGAGAAGTCAGAAAGGGATGAAAAGCTAAAGGGTATTTCAAGGGAATCATTTTAAATTGACTGGAGACCATGCATTAGTGAAGTGAAATTCAAAATGTAGTCAGATGCAGAAAAAGATAAGTATCTATTAAGTTAAATAAGAAAAGTAAATGGATGTGATACGTTAAAGTGGTGTGGAAGTCCTCAGACTCATTGTTTTTTAACATTATAAGACTTGATTCATTTTAGCTACTACCAAAAAATTTAATGTATTACTGGTTATCTAATATCTAGCTTAGTGTGCCTCCTTCACAGCATGCAGATATTATTTTAGCAATGATAAAGTACATAGGCAATTGTTTTTGTTAGCATGATGTTCAATACAGACAAGTCACTCGCTGATTTTTTTGTATTTTTGTTTTTAGTGACAAACTTATTAACTTTTGCAATGATAGCTTTGTGGCTATACCACTGATCTGTTTGGGATTGTTTGTTCTGTTATTGCAATGTAGAATAATGCACAGTATTTTCCTCTTGTATAAATGCACTGTTATTTTAAATGTGGTACTTTGTTAGTTATGTGTGTTACCATTATTTACCATTTTTTGTAATTCTATCCCAAAATAGTTTCCTTTATATGTTTTTAAATTGGTTCAAGCATGTGGCCTTATTTTGTAGACTAAGGGTGTTTGGAAAAGGATTTTAAGTTTATGTTTTTTAGTAAGTTTATGGATCTCTTATTAAATATTATCTGCATATTCTTATTACATAATATTAATTAACTTGAGGCTCATGTTAGACAAAATATATATACATAGGAAGTAAAGTATGGTGAAGGGGTTGTGGTAAGATACTGTGGGTAAATAACAAAAAAAGGCACAATACTGTGGCTGGAACGATACACAGATAACCCACACATAGAAGAGAGGAGCTTACGACGACGCTTCGGTCCGACTTGGACCATTTACAAAGTCACACTAACGAGAAGTAGAGCAGGACGGGTATATCTAAGCAGGAAGAGGTAGTGGTAGTAGTAGCAGTAGTAGCAGCAGTAGTAGTAGCAGCAGTAGCAGCAGCAGCAGTAGCAGCAGCAGCAGCAGTAGCAGCAGCAGTAGCAGCGGCAGTAGTAGCAGCAGTAGTAGCAGCAGTAGTAGCAGCAGCAGTAGTAGTAGTAGTAGTAGTAGTAGTAGTAGTAGTAGCAGCAGTAGTAGTAGTAGTAGTAGCAGTAGTAGTAGTAGTAGTGTATACTTCGGGTACTGTTGAGGTGTCACTGCATCTCACTGCCTCCTCTGCTATTCAGTCATTCATCTTAGAATTTTTTTTTAACACTGGCCTCCCATTGAGGTAGGGTGACCTGAAAAAGAAACATTCACCATCATTCGCTCTTCTCACTGTCTTACCAAAGGCATGCCGAGACTACAGTCTAGACGCCCCTCCAAACTGCATATATTCAATTCAAAATTTATTCTCTATAAGGATTACAATGCTGAGTTTACAGAATTTGATTATTGTGTGGTTTACATGTAGTAAAATAATTACAGAGTGTACCACTAGAACACCTAGCATGGCTAGGCATTTCGGGCAGACTTAAATTAAATCTTAAGTTTAAAATATTACAAAATTATGAGGTTAGTTGGTATTATGGCTAAGTGACTAAATACTAGTTTGTGAGTTTAACAATGTGAATGCTTTTGTTTTGGCACTATACATAGTTTCAGTATTGGAGTATCACAGGCCAACTTATGACTAGTTAAGATTCATTATTTTGAGATTGAGATTGATATTTCTGTTTATGGTCAAATGGGTGAGTGAGTGTAAGTGTTAACCACCAGGTGGTATTCGTGTAATTAGTTGACAGGGTGTATCAGGGAGATAAGATGTTTTCTGATGGTAGTTTTGAAGGTGGTGAATGTGTCTGCAGTTTTAGAATTTTCAGGTAGGGTGTTCCAGATTTTAGGGCCTTTGACATACATTGAATTTTTGTAAAGGTTTAGTCGGACACGGGGAATGTCATAGAGATGTTTGTGTCTGGTGTTGTGCCTGTGGGTTCTGTCGCAACTATCAAGAAAGCGTTTTAGGTCAAGGTTAATATTGGAATTTAAGGTCCTGTAGATGTAGATTGCACAGTAGTAAGTGTGGATGTACTGAACAGGGAGTAAGTTTAGATCTATGAAGAGTGGGGGGGTGTGTTGCCAAGGATGGGATTTAGTGATTATTCTTACTGCGGCTTTTTGTTGGGTTATTATTGGCTTTAGGTGTGTTGCTGCAGTTGAACCCCAAGCACAGATAGCATAGGTGAGGTATGGATATATAAGTGAATGGTATAGTGTGAGAAGGGCAGTTTGCGGCACGTAGTATCGTATCTTGGAGAGGATCCCAACCGTTTTGGATACTTTTTTGGTTATGTGTTAGATATGGGTGCTGAAGTTCAGGTTGTCGTCGAGGTATAGGCCTAGGAATTTGCCCTCATTATGCCTGGCAATTAGAGTGTTGTCGATCTTAATGTTAATTTGCGCATCTCCTGCTCTGCTACCAAACATAATGTAGTAGGTTTTGTCAGTGTTAAGCGTAAGTTTATTGGCTGTCATCCAAGTCGATATTTTGATTAGCTCCTCATTAACAATGGTGTTGAGGGTGGCAAGATTAGGGTGAGAGATGACATAAGTCGTGTCGTCAGCAAAGAGAATGGGGTTCAGGTGTTGAGATACGTTTGGAAGATCATTGATGTATATGAGGAAGAGCAGGGGACCAAGGACACTTCCCTGCGGAACTCCAGTATCAAGTGGCTGTGTTGTTGATGCTGTGTCTTTATTGGTGACATACTGATACCTATTAGTAAGGTAAGATTTGAAATATGCAAGCGCATGGCCTCTTATACCATAATGGTCAAGTTTGTGGAGTAGGATGCCGTGGTCTACTGTGTCAAAAGCTTTTCTTAGGTCAATAAAAATTCCTAGTGGATATTCCTTATTTTCCAGTGCTGTGTAAAGCAGATCTAGCATTTTTATGATTGCATCGTTAGTGCTTTTATTTTTCCTGAATCCAGATTGGCAGGGGTTGAGTATGTTTTGTGCCGTTATAAATGAATATAGTCTCCTGTGCACGAGTTTCTCAAAGATTTTGGATGGCAATGGTAAGTTTGATATTGGCCTATAGTTGTTTAAATCTGTAGGGCCACCACCTTTATGTATTGGTGTAACCCTTGCCGTCTTGAGTAGTTTCGGGAAGGTGCTAGTTTCTGGTGACTTGTTAAAAAGTAATGAGATAGCATGCGAGAGGGCGTGGGCCGCTCTCTAGTACAATAATGGTGGGACATGAGACAGATTCCCTGAGTTATTTTTAGGTGACTTTATAATCTCAGTGACTTCCATGGGCTCAATTGGAGCAAGATAGAAGGAATTTGGGAAATTCCCATCTAGGTAGTCCCCGGCATGGGCATTGGTGCGTGGGATTTTATTGGCGAGATTAGAACCTATGGTTGAGAAGAAGTCGTTTATCTTGTTAGCTGTGTCAGTGGGATGCAGTGGTGTTTCATTAGGTTTAGTTAGGGCAATATTCTTGTTTTTTTTCAGTTTGTGGGTCCCTAGAATCTGAGAGAGTGTTTTCCAGATCTTTTTTATATCTCCTCTTGTGTCAGTGAGTCTACTGGAGTAGTATAGTTGTTTGGCTTTCTTTATTACTTTGGTGAGGACTGATGAATAGTGTTTAAGAATATCTTTGTGCATTAAGCCCTGTCTATATTGCTTTTCATATTGGTGTTTCTTATCAATGGATTTCAGAATGGTGCTGGTTAGCCATGGGCAACCAAGCCGTTTGTTTGTGATCTGTTTCGTTTTTATAGAACAATGTTTGTTGTATAGTCTAAGTAATTTGTTAAGAAAAATGTCTGTCCAGTCATCAATACCATTGGCCTTGGAGAATTCTGTAGGCCAGTCAACAGTCTCTAGGTCAGCTGTGAACTTCCTTATTGAGGCCTCATCATGGAGTCTAAATGAAACTTTGTTGTATTCAAGTGGTGGTTTACTAATGTTTGTCAAGAGGAAGGTAGGGTAGTGGTCTGTAGTGCTATCTGTGATTATCCCTGATTTAAGGGGGGCTAGTATATTGGTCCATATGTGGTCTATTATGGTTGCACTTGTTTCAGTGAGCCTGGTTGGTTTAGTTATTGTTGGTATGAGGAGTGTGTTGTTCATATTGTTGATGAAATCAGTTACAGGCTGATCATCTAGTAGGCCAAGGTTGATGTTGAAATCTCCAGCTAAGAGAAGGTGGTGCTTATTCATTTGTCTGTTTGTTATTAGTGCCTTTAGTTTCTCACTGAAATTTGGGATGTTTGTGTGGGGTATCCGGTAAATGGCACCGATTGTAATAGGCGTCTTAAGGTTTTTTAACAGTAAAATTAGCAAAAATGTATTCTCCATATTCATCACTAAAGCAAGTGGTGCTAATACAAGATAATTGGTTAGAGTAATAGATTGCAATACCACCCCCAACTTGGTATGGTCTGCAGTTGTGGATTGCTGTGTATCCTGGTAGAGGGTAGATATCTATTGTGTCCTGCTTAAGCCAGGTCTCAGTAAAAATAATGCAGGAGAAGGGTGTCTTTAGTGATTCAAGGTGTGCCAGGAGGTCATCATAGTATTTGCTTAAGGACCTAATGTTGTAGTTAAGTACTGATAGACTTTTAGCATATACCCACCCTTCCTTCAGAGTGTAGGCACTGTACTTACCACCTCAGGGTAATTTTTTCATTAAGTCCTTTCCACCTACATGCTTTTTGTAATGATGTCAATGTTTGACATGAAACACATTTTATCATTATCTAAGTGTATATTGGTTTAGACTCTACGATTACATAGCCAGCAATCTTTTGTGAGCATCCTTGTTTGCATAAATTTAACTCGGTGCTAAGAGGAATCCGTAGAATTTTTTTGTTGCTGTCTTAGAAATCCACATTGCTGTCTTGTTAGTTGAAGTAGAAATGGAAATGTGCACAATTTTCAAAAATTTTAATGGAGAAGGATGCTGAGAGTAAATAAAAGCAAGAGCATTACATATGGGATTGATAGAGACAGCTATTCACTGTGTAATATTTAATTTGTGAAGAAACACTGAAAGTTGTTAATGTGTGCAGAGACCCTAGAGTAATGTTTAGTAAGGATATCAGTGGAGATATCGGTGGGAGACGGCCGACTTGTTGAAAAAAAAAAAATCAGTGGAAAAGCAGAAATTTAAATTGGAATAAATCAAGAAAGAGAATCAACAGAGGCTTTCGAAAGCCATGAGTAACAAAGAGAAATTACATGTAAAATGTACAGGATATCAGAAGAATGTATAATTTTAAGTGAAAATGTTAGATAATGTGTGATGAGGAAGTCAATGGGCAAAGAAAATGGTGATGAGAAAAGGGACAAAGAAAATTATTGAAGTTTGTCATGATTAGAAGACCATATAGAAACAAATACCAGGTGAGTAAATCAAGAAATAGGTAAATTTAGTAAATGAGTTATTAAAAGGGAGTTAGAAAACTGTGACAAGAGAAGTGTTTTGTTGTACAGTAGAGGATGACAGCAACTGAAGATTTAGACTAATTGATAAACCAACTGAATAAATGCAGTTAACCCTTTCAGGGTCAACAGGCCCTCTCAGAGACTTGTCCTCAGGGTCGGCCAAATTTCAAAAAAAAATTTTTTTTTTCTCATGAAAATATAGAGAATCTTTTCCCGATCATAATGACACCAAAAGTATGAAATTTGATGGAAAACTTACGGAATTATGCTCTCACGAAGTTAGCGATCTCGACGATGTTTACGCATCAGCAATTTTGCCCACTTTGAGCCCTATTTTCAGCCAATTCCAGTGTACTTGTCGACAGAAACCACCCATTTACCGATTTCAACTATCCAATACAGTGGTCAGAATTTAGCAATTTTGCCAATTTCACACAAATTTCAAAAGATGCCAATTTCCGAATAGGGTCCAGAATAAACAAGAAAGACATTCCTGGCACTAAAATAACATTTCCTCTGTTCATTAGTCATGTCCCCATGCCCCTCTTACATTATTTTGCTTTCCACTTTGAATTTTTATTCTCACAAAAAAAATAAGATTTACTGTTATGCAGACTACTGCAGTGGTATAGAAATGGTATAAATATTATCAGCGCACTTGTGAGAGAATATTAGACTCACCAGTTGACATGTATTGGACGCATAGCATGATTTGTTTACTTTTGAACTTTGGTAAAAATCGAACATTTCTGCTACTTTGAGCGCAATTTCAAGGTAGTTTTCTTTGTAAAACCAGTCAAAATCATCTCAATTTCTGTAATATGTCTTCCATTCTATAAAATGTAACCAGGAAAACTAGAATACAACAATAAATACCATACGAAAATACAGTGCAAAGTCGCTGTTTTAATTCAAAAACACGGTCAAAGTTTTTTTTTTCTCATTACGCACTGTGTGCTGCAGGATTTTTTTTTATACCACGCACACTGACCACATAGACCCATTCTTTCATATGTAGGCCTACCAGCTTTCTCTCACTAGATTTGAGGGCGCTAGAATTTAGGCGTACTAGTACGTCAAAAACCCTGGTGCATCAGCCGTACTAGTACGGCCGAAACCCTGAAAGGGTTAATAACAAAAAGCAAAAAGTTGCTTTTTGCTAATGACATTGTGCTTTTGAAAGATTCTGAAGAGAAGTACAAAGGTTGATTACGAATTTGGGAGGGAATGTAAAAGAAGGAAATTAAAAGTGAGCATAGGAAAGAGCAAGGTGATGAGGATAACAAACAATTTAGGTAATGGAAGATTGGATATAAAATTGGAAGGAGGGAGTATGGAGGAAATGAATGTGCTCAGATATTTGGGAGTGGACTTGTCAGCAGGTGGGTCTGTGAAGAATGAGGTGAACCATGGAATTGATGAGGGGAAAAAAGTAGGTGGTGCATTGAGGCACCTGTGGAGACAAAGACCCTTATCCATGGAGGCAAAAATTGGAATTTCTGAGAGTATGGTAGTGTACCAACACTTTTATGTGGGTGGGAAGAATGGATTGTAAATGTTGCAGAGAGGAATGAGGCAGTGGAGATGACGTGTCTAAGGGTAATGTGTAAGTATTGCGCAGAGAATTCATTGCTTGGCGATTAGGAAGAAGTGCACCATTACTAAAAGTATTATCCAGAGGGTGGAGGAGGAGTTGTTGAGGTGGTTTGGACATTTAGAGAGGATAGAGCAAAATAGGATGACTTGGAAGATGTATAAATCTGTAGTGGAGGGAAGATGGGCAGGGGTCACCCTAGGAAAGGCTGTAGGAAGAGGGTTGGACATCCATCAGGCATGTGTGTGCATGTTAGATAAGAGTGAATGGAGGCAAATAGTTTTTGGGATTTGATTAGCTGTTGGAGTGTGAGCAAGGTAACATTTTATGAAGGAATTCAGAGAAACTGGTTAGCCGGAGTTGAGTCCTGGAGATGGGAAGTTCAGTGCCTGCACTGAACTTCCCACCTCCAGGAGGGGTGGAACTATTTGCAGTTTGGAAGGGAATCTGAACTGTAGTATTTGCTTTCTTCTGGCAAGACAGTAATAGAGTGAATGATGGTGAAAGTGTTTCTTCTTTTTCAGGTTACCCTACCTTGTTGGGAGATGGCCAGTGTGTTAAAAATTTTTTTTTTATAAAACATGTCAAACATGAGCTTTTAGTCTTTTAGTGGATATAACTGGCCAGAATAGTATTTTAATTAGATCAATTGGCAGATAGAAAAGCCATATAATAGCACTGCTTCTTTTTATTTTTATTTTCCATTTTTTTGGACAAAATTAGAATCCTTTTTATAAGCACTCCTTTAAGCCCCGCTCTCTATCCCACTATCTGAGGCATTGCACTTGGTGACATGTACAAATGAATCATTTTGTTATTTGTTTTCTCCTCCCCATCCTTTGTCCTTCACCTGCCCAAACCTATTACACAACATACACTTCATGGCACACCACCTACCTTGCACTGCAAATTCTTCCTTGCACCTCCATCACATTGCACAGTGACAGTCCTGAAGACGTGAGCCGGGAACCATCCCCCCTCAACTTCCTCTCCCCCACCATTAGTTCCTCAGAGAAGCTGCAACAGCGTCGTGCCACGGAGAGACGAGAACAATACAAGCAAGTTCGTGCACACGTTAAGAAGGATGATGGCCGCATGCAAGCCTATGGGTGGAGTTTGCCTGCTAAAACAGGTCAAAAGGCCATTGAGGGACCTCAGGCTCAACCCAAGAGCACTTCTTCAACACACGTGCCTGTTCCTGTACCTGTATACTGTCGTCCACTTATGGAGAAGGAGCCAGGGATGAAGGTAGGAATTAATACATTTATTGCACTTGAAAACCTCAAGTGGCTTGCTTAATGGAGTTACTAAATTACTCTGTTACTATTGCATTGAGTCAAAGCATCATAGCTAAATTTCATTAGTCTAAACCTAATAATCAGTTATGTGTTGTGATCTATATGAATTTTATCTTGTGACAATGATTTATTGTGGTGATTCTTTAAAAGAAAATTATGGAGGTAAATGGACACAGATGCAACTAATGTGACATTTTATTGTGGCAATATTTTGCTCTCCAAGAGCTTTGTCAAGCTCTAATGCTACTGTTGATATTACAATCAGCTTATAGGCCATGTTTGAAGGGAATGTAGCCCTGATCAATCAGACTGCTAGTGTTGCCACTATAATAGTAGCACAGCTGTAGTACATAGAAAAAAAAATGGTGTCACGTATACAAACTGGCCATATCCCACCAAGGCAGGGTGGCCCAAAAAGAAACACAAAAGTTTCTCTTTTTAAATTTAGTAATGTATTCAGGAAAAGGGGTTACTACCTCTTGTTCCTGGCATTGTAGTCGCCTCTTACGACACGCATGGCTTATGGAGAAATAATTCTGTTCCACTTCCCCATGGAGAGAAGAAATAAACAAGAACTAGTATGAAAATAAATGAAAGCCCAGAGGGGTGTGTACATATATGCTTGTACATGCAAGTGTAAGTAGAAATAGCAAGACGTACCTGAAATCTTGCATATTTATGAGACAGCAAAAAGACACCAGCAATCCTACCATCATGTAAAACAATTACAGGCTTCCGTTTTACACTCACTTGGCAGGACGGTAGTACATCCCTGGGCGGCTGCTGTCTACCAACCTACTACCTAGAGTGACTAAGTTATGTTGAAATAAAGTGCTGGGGAAAACCAATTGCAAATTTATTTTTTTTCACTTTGAATAATTATTTTGCATAAATTAAGATAATCTGTGAAAACATTCTCAGATATTTTCTTTGGAAATACTACTGTACTCTAATCCAATATTTTTCTGTATACTCTATATAGATACAGTACAGTAGGGCCCCACTTATACAGCAGGTTAGGCTCCAGGCTACTGCCATAAAGTGGAACACCCTTTTTTTCCCCCTTATAAATGCATACAAATGTTAGATAACAAGTTTACACTAACATATATTAAGTTAGCAATAGAACTAGGCATCAAAAAACAATAAAAAACTACAATACACACATAGTCCACTCATTATCTACCTTAAAATATTTATAGTCTTAATCTAGGGTGAGACAAGTAGTATTTATTTTAAGAAATCAAGTGTGGTATGTATGGTAGTCAGCCGAGCTACCATACCAGGCCAACACACCCACACATATACAGTGGACCCCCGCATAACGATTTTAATCCGTGCAAGAGGGGTAATTGTTATGCGAAATAATCGCTATGTGAATGAATTTTCCCCATAAGAAATAATGGAAATAAAATTAATCCGTGCAAGACACCCAAAAGTATGAAAAATTTTTTTTTTTACCACATGAAATGTTAATTTTAATACATACAAACTGAAAAAGGCATGCACACTTACATGACACTTACTTTTATTGAAGATCTGGTGATGATTGATGGGATGGGAGGAGGGGAGAGAGAATGTTAGTGTTTAGAAGGGGAATCCCCTTCCATTAAGACTTGAGGTGGCAAGTCCTTTTCTGGGGTTACTTCCCTTCTTCTTTTAATGCCACTAGGACCAGCTTCAGAGTCACTGGACTTCTTTCGCACAACATATCTGTCCATAGTGGCCTGTACCTCTCGTTCCTTTATCACTTCCCTAAAGTGTTTCACAACATTGTCAGTGTAATAATCACCAGCACGGCTTGCAATAGCTGTGTGAGGGTGATTTTCATCCATGAAGGTTTGCACTTCAAGCCACTTTGCACAGATTTCCTTTATCTTTGTAGTAGGCAACTTCTTCAATTTCTCTCTCCCCTCCTCTGAACCAGTTTCCTCAGGTCTGGCCTCTTGCTGTTGAAGTTGATCTATCAGCTCATCAGTGGTTAGTTCTTCATTGTCCTCCTCCACCAACTCTTCCACATCCTCCCCACTAACCTCCAACCCCAAGGACTTTCCCAATGCCACAATGGATTCCTCAACTGGAATAATCCTCTCAGGGTTAGCCTCAAACCCTTCAAAATCCCTTTTGTCTACACATTCTGGCCACAGTTTCTTCCAAGCAGAGTTCAAGGTCCTCTTAGTCACTCCCTCCCAAGCCTTACCTATAAGGTTTACACAATTGAGGATATTAAAGTGCTCTCTCCAAAACTCTCTTAGAGTCAGTTGAGTTTCTGAGGTCACTACAAAGCACCTTTCAAACAGAGCTTTTGTGTACAGTTTTTTGAAGTTTGCAATAACCTGCTGGTCCATGGGCTGCAGGAGAGGAGTGGTATTAGGAGGCAAAAACTTCACCTTAATGAAGCTCATGTCCCCATAAAGTCGCTCTGCCACGTCTGTAGGATGACCAGGGGCATTGTCTAACACCAGGAGGCACTTAAGGTCTAATTTCTTTTCAGTTAGGTAATCTTTCACATTGGGGGCAAATGCATGGTGTAACCAGTTATAGAAAAAGTCCCTAGTGACCCATGCCTTACTGTTTGCCCTCCACAGCACACACAAATTATCCTTGAGAACATTCTTTTGCCTGAACGCTCTGGGAGTTTCAGAGTGATACACTAATAAAGGCTTAACTTTGCAATCACCACTAGCATTGGCACACATCAACAAAGTAAGCCTGTCTTTCATAGGCTTATGTCCTGGGAGTGCCTTTTCCTCCTGAGTAATGTAGGTCCTGCTTGGCATTTTCTTCCAGAACAGGCCTGTTTCATCACAATTAAACACTTGTTCAGGTTTCAGTCCTTCACTGTCTATGTACTCCTTGAATTCCTGCACATATTTTTCAGCCGCTTTGTGGTCCGAACTGGCAGCCTCACCATGCCTTATCACACTATGGATGCCACTACGCTTCTTAAATCTCTCAAACCAACCTTTGCTGGCCTTAAATTCACTCACATCATCACTAGTTGCAGGCATTTTTTTAATTAAATCCTCATGCAACTTCCTAGCCTTTTCACATATGATCGCTTGAGAGACGCTATCTCCTGCTAGCTGTTTTTCATTTATCCACACCAATAAGAGTCTCTCAACATCTTCCATCACTTGCGATCTTTGTTTCGAAAACACAGTTAAACCTTTGGCAAGAACAGCTTCCTTGATTGTCTTTCTGGTGCCCACAATAGTAGCGATGGTTGATTGGGGTTTCTTGTACAACTTGACTAGGTCGGCGATACGCACTCCACTTTCATACTTATCAATGATCTCTTTCTTTATTTCTATTGGAATTCTCACCCTTATTGGTGTACGGTTGGCACTAGAAGCTTTCTTGGGGCCCATGGTCACTTATTTTCCAGAAACAGCACCGAAAACACTGTAATAATACGAAATATTCCGAGTGTATGCTTGGATGTTACCGCGGAGGCTGGCTGGTAAACAATGGCACGGGCGGCACATGTGAGGCTGGCTGAGGGCGCACATTGGACGCGTCTCGGACGAAAATCGGTGAGCGGGTTTTTAATCGGTATGCGCGGCAAAATTTTTGCGATTAAAGTAAGCGGTATGCGGATTAATCGCTATGTGATGCCATCGTTATGCGGGGGTCCACTGTATTCTACGATATTTAAGCATCCCAGAGCAATAAAATGCATATACAGTTCACTCATTACTTACCTTAATATATTTGTAGTCTTAATGTAGGGTCAGGGGTGAGTAAACAAGATAAAACGAATAAATGAGAGAGAGAGAGAATGAGTACATGAGGGAGGACAGGCGCAGAGTTTTGTAAACAAACCAGGCGAACATAAGTTTTGTAAACAAACAAAGTGTACACGTCTGGTTTGTGTACAAGTTACATTGTGTACAAGTTGTCTCTACATTGATACGGTAGAATAAATAAAGAACACTCCCATTCTCATGTAACACCATTTTGAGAAGATATGACGCTCTGAGTGAAGGCAATGGAAATAAGTCACTTTGACTTTTTTGGGTTATCCTAGGTTCTCTACACATATGCTATTATGTATGATAATCTGTGTAACTGTATTTGTGTATGCCTGAATAAACTTACTTACATACGAAAGGAATAATTTTCTACAGTTACCCCCCAGTAACACATTTTCTCTTATGTTAGACTAGAGAAAATTTTATTCTTGCCGTCACTTGTACAAGTTATCTGGCTACAACATCTCATATTTATGTTTATTTATTCTGTTGTGGGGTGTATTTATCATCTTTTTATGTTATGTATCGTGTTTATTATATAATTTAAAAAAAAAATATAATGGATGCATTAATGAAAATGTGTATATTAACGTAATATACTACATTTAATGAGACTCGGTGATTATTATTATTATTATTATTATCATTTCTAATATGGCGTCACTTGTGCAAGTCGTCTGCTATCACATCTCATATTTGTTTATTTATTCTACTGTGGGGTGTATTTATCATCTTTATATGTTATGTATCGTGTTTATTATACTATAATTTTGAAAAAATATCATGGATGGATTAATGAAAATGTGTATATTAACGTAATATACTACATTTAATGAGACTCGGTGATTATTATTATCATTATACTAATATGACATCTCGAGATATAAAAGACTCTTACTGATTTTAATGTGTACCTGCACGCTAGCACAGTATGTAAGTTTATTTAGGTACAGGTATACATAAGTATAATTATCAGAGTATATATAAAAAAAATTTTTTTTTTTTTTTCTTCAACAAGTCGGTTGTCTCCCACCGAGGCAGGGTGACCCAAAAAAGAAAGAAAATCCCCCCCAAAAAAATACTTTCATCATCACTCAACACTTTCACCACACTCACACATTATCACTGCTTTTGCAGAAGTGCTCAGAATACAACAGTTTAGAAGCATATACGTATAAAGATACACAACATATCCCTCCAAACTGCCAATATATAAAATATGAAATAACTTTTAAAAGCCCTTGAAATTTTGGAGTTTCCAGACATAATGGAGAGACTTGGTGCTTACGGATCTCACAGAGAATATAAACAAACCGGGTGGGGCGCGGTGACCGTATTAGAAAGTCAGGTGGGGGAGCCGTATAGCGAGTTTTGGTCATAATTTGAAATGACCGTATTAGCGGAACGCCGTAAAGCGGGGCCCTGCTGTATATAAAAGAATTTAGTATTTTGCTTTCACCTTGTCATATTTGCTTGAATAATACTGTATAAATGTATTTGCAGATCTGGTGTGCTGCAGGAGTTAACTTGACAGGAGGAAGAACAAAAGATGGTGGGAATATTGTAGGTGCCAGTGTTTTCTACTCCGGTGACACAGAGACAACAATAATTAAACCTGAAGATGAAATAGATAAATTAGATAT
The DNA here is from genome assembly GCF_038502225.1 of Cherax quadricarinatus. Lineage (NCBI taxonomy): Eukaryota > Metazoa > Arthropoda > Malacostraca > Decapoda > Parastacidae > Cherax > Cherax quadricarinatus. Next base: position 27,679,249 of record NC_091304.1, read on the forward strand.
GGAACTGAAGGTTAGCACGTATTGCATTTTAGTTTTAGTTGTTTTAGAAAGCATGACTGTGGGGGAGGGGATATGCTTTATAATAATTATATATTATTACAATAATTAAAATATAATACTTTAACTTGCTACCTGAACTGTGTATAAAAGGATTTAGCATTATAGCAACCAACCAAAAGAAGGCTACTGCAGTATTATTCTGCTGTATAATACAGAGGAGTGTGTGATGTATCAGTTGACTCACATTGACCCGAGAGCTTGTTTCCAACCTTCATCCTCGTGAAACATGGATGACATATTCTGTTTTGTCTTCAAGCTAAACAATATTACATCAAGATGGCAGTTGAGGATTGTACTGCAAATGTACTCCTAGTCAGTTTCCTGGCACCTCTCATAAGAAGGAAAGATAATCATAGCAGTGTTAGTGTTGACTAAATGTGTGTTGTTGCAAAGAAAACTAGGGATGCAGATGCTCTTGTTTATAACGTAACATTATGAAAAAACTCATTAGTGAAATAAACATTATAATGGTAGAAAGTCTGTGGTATTGCATATGATTTGAAGCAGGAAAGTAACACTTTTAAATTGTAAGTAATGAGGAAAAAATATATTATTTCTTTCACCAGTGTCTTGATGAAAATATATTACTTCTTGTTGATGGAAAAGACAATGGAATGACATTTAAGAATTTAAGATAGACAGCAACTCTTCATATAATTGTGTCAGGAATTATCAGGTTTAAAATATAGTACACCACAGTATTGTTGACTTAAGTGATAAAAAATGTCCACAGATGCTAATCTGTGATTAGGATACTGAGGATTGGTTTGTAGGATACAGAGAATTAGTTTGTGATTAAAATGTTCTTGTGTATAATATAACCACACAGAAAAATTATTGTTGCCATCTTAAACACAGTTCAGGCAATGATGATGACAAAAGTTATGAAAGAGATGAATCAGTGATGACATTGTATGTGGTTGATGTATGGCATAGCTGACAAGGGGTTAAAAAGACACAAAAAACAAAAGGAGACCTTTATTAGTATGTTTCACCTACATGAGTCTTTAGCAAGGTACTCTTCATCTTCCTTATCAAGTCTTTTATAATTGAAATGTCACATTAACCCCTTGACTGTCGCAACCCCAAATCCTGAGGTGTCTCCTGGTGTCGCAAAAGTTCAAAAGAAAAAAAAAATATTTTTTCTTATGAAATGATAGAGAATCTTTTCCTGATTGTAATGACACCAAAAGAACGAAATTTGATGGAAAACTGGCAGAATTACGCTCTCGCGAAGTTAGCGACCTCGGCGATATTTACGAATCGGCAATTTCCCCCACTTTGAGCCCTATTTTCGGCTAATTCCATTGTTCCAGTCAGCCAAATTCATAGATATTTCTTTAGAATTCCATTTTTTCTATTGATTGAGTACAAGAAACTGCCTATTTACCGATTTCAACTACTTAATAACGTGGTCAGAAATTTGCAATTTGGCCAATTTCACAAAAATTAAAAAAATATGACAACTTCAAAATAGTGTCCAGAATGAACAATGCAGACATTCCCGGCTCCAAAATAACATTTTCTTTGTTCATCAGTCATGTCTCCAGGCCCCTCTGATATTACTCTTGCTTTCTATTTTGAATTTTTATTCAAATAAAAAATAGAAGATTTACTGTTATGCAGACTACTGCAATATTGTAATAATTGTATAAATAATGTCAACCCATTCATGACTGCATATTAGAATGGCTACTTCGACATTTATTGGAAAATGACTTCATTTGTTTACTTTTGAACATCGTCAAAAATCAAACATTTCCCTCATTTTGAGCTCTATTTCAAGGTTCTTTTCATAGTAAAACCAATCAAAATCACCTCTATTTCTATATGTTTTCCATTCTATCAAATGAGACCAAGAAAACGAGAATACAACCATAAATACTATACGAAAATAGACCACAAAGTCGGCATTTTAATTAAAAAACGTTCCAATTTTTTTTTTTTCTCATTATGCACTGCGTGTTGCAGGATTTTTTTTATATGGTGCACACTGACCACACATACCCATTCTCTCACATGTGGGCCTACCAGCTTTCTCCTGCTTGATTTGAAGCCGCTAGAATTTATGAATGTACACGTATATACGTCAAAAACGGTGGCTCATAAGACGTATATATTTGACCAAAACAGTCAAAGGGTTAATATAATGTCTCTGTGTATGTGAAATGTATTAACAAAAGGTCCTCGTGTAGTTGAAATGTCATACTATTAAAAGATCTCTGTTTAAGTAAAATGTTGTACTAATAAAAGGTCTCCTTTTGCTGTGTATGTCTTTTTAACCAGAGTGTACATGGGTATAAAATTTAGGAAAGGTAATAACCAGTTTGGAAAGGAAACAGTCATGTTGCTGCACATGGTATATCAGCAGTTGAATGAAAAAACGAAGAGTGCAGGCATGAATCAAATGACATTCAACTTCATTATTTAAAAAGTCGACTGATAAAAGACTGTGATTTAAGCTGTTTCATTTTTATATTACGATGCATATGCTGCATGTACATTACAATATCTCTAATTCTGTCACTTATCAATGCTCCTTAAATCATCTTCAACAATAATTGTATGTGTGTTTCTTTCTTTGGGTCATCTTACCATGATGGGAGATGGATACCGTGATTAACAAAATAATATTGCTTTGATAAAAAATATACCTTTCTGCTGTTGGTAAGCAACATTTTTACATAAATTTCAACATTTTGGGGGGTGAATCTGGTATGGAGTGGGAGTTGTCACAGTTGTTGTTTGCCAATGACATTTCTTTTGGGATATTCCAAATGAATTTGATCTGGTACGTGAAAGAAGGAAATTAAGTGAACATAGGAAATTGCAATGCGATGATAATATCAAGCATTATAGGTAACAAGAAATTGAATGTCACATTGGAGGGAGGGAGTATGGAGCAAGTAAATGTGTTCAGATATTTCCAGTGGATGGTTCTATGAGAGAAGAGGAACCATAAAATTGACAAAGGGATAAAAGGTGGGTGATATATTGAAGCACATGTGGGAACAAAGAACTTCATCCATGGAGGCAAAAAGGTTAATGTACCAGAGTATAGTGGTACCAACACTTGTTTGAGTTTTGAATGTTGCAGCAAAGAGTAGGCTGGAGGCAGTAGAGATGTCAAATTTGAGGGTAATGTGAAGTGTGAATATTATGCAGAGAATTCAGAGTTTAGAGATTAGGAGGTGTGAAGTTACCAAAAGTATGATTCAAAGGGCTGAGGAGGGATTGTTGAGGTGGTTTGAACATTGAGGGGATGGAGAAAAAATAGATTGACTAGATGGGCATATAAATCTGAGGTGGAGGGAAGGAGGGTTAGGGGTCATCCTAGGAAAGGTTAGAGGGAAGGAGATTGTAAGTGCTAGGGGCTTGGATGTCCACTAGGCTTGTGTGAGTGAATAGAGGCAGTTACTTTTTATGATTGCATGAAAGGATTCAGGGAAATTGGTTAGCTGAATTTGAGTCTTGAAGATGGGAAATACAGTCATGCACTCAGAAGGGATGAGGATGTTGCAGTTTGGAGGGTCATCTGAACCATAATGTCAGCATGCTTGTGCCAAGACAGTGATTGAATATGTGACAGTGAAGGTGTTTTCTTCTTTGGTCACCTTGCCTTGGTGGGATACAGCCAGAGTGTTTAAAATAATAGATGGTTCATTATACATTTTTTTTTTTTGTTGTATAATGTGGATTCTTGGATCTAACAGAAAGATTAAATGCCCAGTTAGTCCATTGTCTAGGTGAACCACTGTAATGATGTTAATTAATTAAAATGCAGTACATGATGTTTGAATAAGATGTAAAATGTAGTTGGATGAGGGTATTGTCTGTGAGGCCTTTGCCTCACTAATCTGTACTTAAATTGATGACATTTGCAATAGAGTAAAATAACAGTGTATTATAAGGGGTATTATACAGTTGAAATTCATTCATGTTAACATTGAAATTGGAATTAACAGAGTTGATATAAAGTCATACAGGCAACCCCTGCTGAACAGTAAATGAAGAACATTGTTATTTAGAACAGGTGGTCCATGTAGGTGTTACTGGGTTGTTACCTTAGAACTGAGAGGATTTGGTATAGTGGGTGAACATTTTATCACCTTCGCATGAGACGTCTCGCTGCTCAACACCACTCATTACTCGTCAAACTTTCACTGTATTTCTCCATGAAGCATGAGAGAGCATGCTCTCCTGTACTTGGAGAGTTACATGTTTATGTTGATGCTTTTGGGGATCATCTTCCCTGCAATCCCTTCTCATACCAAGTTTCCTGATTCATACTCTGGTCAGTCAGGTTGTTGGTGCTTGGAGCATGTGTCAGTATTGTTATTACTATCACTATAAAATATAGTTCCTAGATTATGAACAGTAATGACAGTATTGCTACATGCAGCCTGAAGTAGGCACGACAGCCCAGCTGATCAGGAATGATTTGAAACCATTTAAGTTCCCTTTGTTGGTAAGTTCCATTCTGTTAATTTTTACATTTCTTACTACATCTCTGATAGTCATTGGGGGAATTTTTCACCACTTGCAGTGCTGTTTCAGTGTGCACATATCAATCCGGTCGCTCCAATATTTTCCAGGCGTAACTTATGCTTCTTCATATCTTTCTCGCCTGTGTTCCAAGAAGTAATGTTTAAGAAATTTAAGATGTTTTTAATGATTAATAGAGAGTAGAAGCTCTTTCTACTTTCTTCAGATCCAACATTGCCTGCTCTTGATGGGGCTATTAGTGTGCAGCAGTATTCTAGTCTAGAGTACAAGTAATTTAAATACATACCTTAAAAAAGTAGCTTCATTGGCTGGGCAATCTTTATGTTGAGGGATTTTTGTTATCTAGTCTATCATTTTCTTGTCAATTTGATAGTAGCAATATTGTGTTCCTTGCTTGTAAGATCTTTTGAAATGGTTACCCTAAATGTCCTACATTCTTCTGTAGCTTCAAGGTTTGCTATGTCATTAACCCTTTCAGGGTCCAGACCCCCGATCTGAAACTTGTCTACAGGGTCCAAGAATTAAAAAAAAAAAAAAAAATTTTTTCTTATGAAATGCTAGAGAATCTTTTTCTGAAGGTAATAAAACAAAAGGTACAAAATTTGATGGAAAATTTATGCAATCCGCTCTTGCGAACTTTGCTGCATCAGCGATATTTATGCATTGGTGATTTTTGCCCACTTTGACTCCCATTTTTAGGTCAGTTACATTATTCCAGTCGACCAAATTCTTAGCTATTTCGCTAGTATTACTTCTATTTTATCGATTGAGCATGAGAAATTGCCCAGTCAACAATTTCAACTACCCAATAAAGTGATCAGAAATCTGTAATTTGGCCTATTTCACACAAAGTTCATAATAATTAGGGTCCAGAATAAACAAAGGAGGCATTCCTGGCACTAAAATAACATTTCTTCTGTTTATTAGTTACATTTTCAGGCTTTACAAATGAATTCCACTTTGATTTTTTATTTATATGAATTTTTATTCACACCAAAAAACAGAAGATTTACTGTTATGCAATATTGTAATAATTGTATAAATAATAACAGCACATTTGTGAAGACACATTAGACCCACCAGCTGACATGTATTGGATGCATGATATTTTTTTACTCTTGAACATTGGCAAAAATCAAACATTTCTGCTACTTTGACCTCAGTTTCAAGCCATTTTCAATACAAAACCAATCAAAATCATCTGTATTTCTGTAATATGTCTTCCATTCTATCAAATGAGACCAAGAAACCACGAATACAACTGTAAAAACATACGAAAATACACCGCAAAGTTTTTTTTTTTTTTAATAAAAAGACATGGTCCCCGTTTTTTCTCATTATGCACTGCGTGGTGCAGGATTTATATTTTATGGTGCACACTTACCACATAGATGCATTCTCTCATATCTGGGCCCAAATTTACTGCTCACAGCTTATTTGAGTGAGCTGAGCTCATGGTGTAGAACTACGGCTTGGGCCCTGTCTCCAAAGGTGTAGAACTATGGGACAGACCCTCAAAGAGTTAATGGATGCCAATCACATGCTTATTTAATAATTATCTATGTAGAGAAAGAGAAACGAAGAAATAACAACTAGTTGGTGTTATAAAAGGTATAATTCAAAGAGTGAAAGAGGTTTGGTCATTAGAAAGGATTGAGAAAAATAGATTTTATGAAGGTGTGTAAGACATGAAATGACTAAGGAAGTTATGGAAGAAAAGTACGAGGGAGGTTTTAAGAGTGATTTCAACTGAATGTGTTTTTTTTGGATTTCACATGCTGCTGGAGTGTGAGCAAGGGAATATTGATGAAAGGACTTTCAGAAACTAATTAGTCAGATTAGAGTTTTTGAAGTGGGAAATACAGTGCTTGTACTTTGAAAGTTCATCCAATATTCTGCTGTTCGGTGGGTCATTAATGGATTATTTATTTTGTGCCCTTCAGGAAATACAGGTAAGTTGAGTGATGGTAAATGGTTTTTCTTTGGGCATTTGGCCTTGGTGAAACATAGCAATCATGTTTTTGAAATTACTGATGCTTATAATTATGTAATTGTAACAGCTGTTATAAATCTGTATACAATATCATATAATTATGAATATAATTTTGATAATTTATAATCATTTATAATTGTTAAGAATCATATTGTGTGCAGGGTATGTGTATGTGAAGAAGGCTTGAGCAAACACAGCTACAACAGTGTCATTTTCACTAACTAAATGAAAGTACTAGGATAATTCGCATTTACAATGTTCACTTCCTATCGACAATTAGCTGGGAGTCACAGCCCAGTGCACAGCTCATGACACTGACATTCAACAGACTACTTCAGTTCATGCCTCCTTAACAATGCATCACTAGTGCAAATTGCATAAAACCAAACTACCCTTTATAACCACAGTTCAGTATATCACCACTTCCTTGCAATCCACTACACCATTCACAGTGTCACTTCAATACACAGTACCTGCCCACACTGGTCAGTATCACCTCACTGCACAACACTGGTCACAATATCATTTCACCATACAGTACCTAAACTGGTCACCTTACTTCACAATATGTTTATTACACTCAGTACCCAGTCCATTTTGACAGTGCCATGCAGCAGTTCATCTCTTGCTTGTTACTTTCAAGCATGTGCATTAAACGTGCCTAATATCCACCATCTAGGACCATTTCCACTTAATTTTAACTCGACCATTGTCCTCTGGGGTTTGGAGCCACTGACCATCCAGGCTTCATAAATGAACCTCTCACACTCTCCATGCCTCACAGTTTCATCTGCCTCCTCATAGCTTCTGACCCCCACCACTCACCCCGTCCCTTGAACACATTTGTTATAGGTATACTAAGATGGCCAGCAACCTCCAAAACAGTATCCTGAAATCTTTTATTCACTTACAAAAATAAATAAAACTGTGTATATAATTGAACTGACTTTCTTAGTTAAGTTGCGAAGTTCTTTCATTGTGGAGGCTTCCTTCGTCTGTGAGCTCTCCAGGGATTGTCTTCAACATCCTAGTCTGATGACCCATCACTCACATCCTCCACTTCGTTGGTCTTCCCCAGCTGGAACCGGTCAGTGTGACACTACAGGATACATCTCTGCCTTCTGGAGAGGAATCAATGACTCCTCACAATAACAGTCCCCTTGAACCTCCTGAGGATGCTCAGGGAACTTCTCATAACTACCAGTCACCTCAGCCTCCTGGAGATGATGTGGAGTCTCCTTCTGACCGCCAGCCACCTCAGCCTTCTGGGGATGATCTGGAATCTCCTGCCCGCCAGCCACCTCAGCCACTTGAAGATGTTCTGGGAACTTCTCCAGACTGCCATCCACCTCAGTCTCTGGTATGTCGTATGCTGGCTCTCGGTGAGATGTGCCACTGCATAGGAAGGCACTCTCTCTTCTCTGGATATAGGACTGCCATCTGCTACTTTCTCCCAAGCAAGCTTTGCAGAACTTTCCCTCGTGTACTGCATTGCAAACAGCATGACCTGGTTGTCTTCCCACAGCTGCTTATTGTGTTGCTCAGCATTATCCTAAGAAGTATCCTGATGACATCTGTACATGGGGATTTTCCTCTGCTACCTATGCCAGTGAGCTGCACTGCTCAAACAAGGGTCCTGATTAGCCACAGTTACCCACTTGCAGCTACTGCTGACTGGTCTTCCTCTAGATACAACCACTTGCTGCTCTGCATGCTCAGCTCTCTACAGCCTGGTCCACTTGGTCACAGGCCTTACCTTGGTTGTCTGGCCTGCTTCCATTACTGAGGTGTATCCTGCTCTGTTGGAGACTTACTGTTAATGGTCTAACAGTAACACTTCCAATGACCCTTCTCGCTGCACTGTCAGTTTATTCCCTGGATCTTGTCCTCTGGACCCACATACTTCCTCTACTTGAACAGGCACTGTTGTCTGCCATTTGCAACCTTCTCTACCAAACCCTGGATGTCAACGTTTTCTACTAGACCTTGGGTGGCAGCCTTGCTGCCAAACCTTGGATATCAGTCTTGTCCCAAAATTAGTCTTACCTGAACTGATCATCTCACCCTGGCTGGATTTTTACATGGGCATTGCCATACCATTGCTATAGTATTTCCATGAAGATTCAGCAATGGTGTCACTCCTCCTTGGGCAGGTCTCTCAGTATCTTTGGGGATAGCCCCTTCAGACTAATGGCCAACTGTGAAACATGCTAGTGTTATTTGTTTTGCCTGCAATTCAAACTGTGCCATATATACTTCATATTGATCTGTGCCATCAGTTTCATGCAGCTACTGCCATATGTCTGAGGTTCCACCCCCCACCCCAAGCAAGAATACTGGCACTCGACAATTCAGATGCCCCTCAACATGATAATAGAAGACTGGCCCACATAACTGCTGGTTAGGTGATGCTTGACCCCAAGTGGTCCAGACTGGCCCTTGTGGCTTCTCTCATCTCCCATGGCATCTGCATCATCTTGCTTTCCATTTGGTCTGACTGCTTTGCTTCCAGTACAGTACAGTACTTTCTGGCTTGACTGCTTTGTGCTCTGACCCATCTGTTCCTACTGCTGATTCAACAGCTGTGTTTCCTGGCCCTCCTGCTAGTTCACTTTGGCTAGGGATACCAACTATTGTTTCACAGCTGCTGGTAAACACACTTACCTCTTCTGCCTTCTGCTGCAGCTCTTGTTGCAAGCACCCAAAATTGTTACCCTGCTTCTGTTGACTGTCTTTTATCAGCTGTTGGTATTGCTTTATGCTTGACAAACTCATTTTGTTCTGCCAACTGCTGTTACATCTTCTGCATGAAGCCTATCAGTTCAGCCAATCTTACTTCCTACAATGAATTCTCTTGTTATTCAGTCATCTTGCCATCACTCTCCTATACAGTGGACCCCCGGTTAACGATATTTTTTCACTCCAGAAGTATGTTCAGGTGCCAGTACTGACCGAATTTGTTCCCATAAGGAATATTGTGAAGTAGATTAGTCCATTTCACACCCCCAAACATACATGTACAAACGCACTTACATAAATAAACTTACATAATTGGTCGCATTCGGAGGTGATCGTTATGCGGGGGTCCACTGTATTGTATTCCTGATGCCAAATGTTAGGCACAGGGTATGCCTGTGAGAGGAGCTTCAAGAAACCCATGGTTAAGACAATTACTACTTTATTGATTAAATGAACAATGAAAGAATTCAAATTTACAGTATTCATTTATCATCAGTATAATAAAAGTCACAGGAGTGGGGAACAATTCACAAATAACCTACACTCTGAACAGGAAACTTAATATTTCAGTCTGTCCCCACTGACATTGTTACAGTCTTGAAAACGGCATATTACACAAGATCATGTTACTTTATCTGAAGGACATACAGAGAAAAAGAGTTAAATCTCAAGACCTTCAGGAAAGCCAACTAAGTTTCTATAATTTTTCTATTCCTCATAATGCAGTGATTATTTCTTGATGATTTGGAAATGGGTAGAAAGAATTGATGTGGCCCTGTACAGTACCTGTACAAATATGTAACAGGGAGCATCAGCTACCACTATCATCTGCCAGCATCAGTAAAAATATGAGTGCAAGCCACTCCAAATAAAATATAAAAAATTTACTGAATTAGTTTTAAAAGTACTCTGCCTCTGATAGTCAATCTCATTGCTGTGGGATTGACTATCAGAATGTTTCTGTAAATTTAAACTAGTTACTTCATGTTAATAATTTCATTCAAATAAATGTCAAAATACAGTGTCATTGCCGATAAATTTTGATAAAAATGAGAGTGAGGAGGAGCAGAGGGCAGGAGGGAGGGACAAGCAACCACAAACATTGTCAGTGCTCCAAACAAGGCAGAACTGCAAAATCATCCCTTAAATTTCTTTTTAATTACTTTTTTCACACTTTATCAGCTAATATTGAGTTTAGGGGACTTCTGATTTTTATTACAGTAAATCTTCAATATAATGGTCAGTTTAAATTATAGGTAAAATCCACTGGGTAATTAGTAGTTTTAACGTCTTATTTTCAATAATTATTGTGCCTGCTGCACAATTCGTAGCCCACCTTCACCTTGTCACTGGTGCACCTGCTCACTAAATGTTAGTAGAAAAAATGCATGTATATATACAGTGGACCCTCACCATACGATATTAATCCGTTCCTGAAAGCTCATCATATGCTGAAGTTATCGTAAAGTGAATTAATTTTCCCCAAAAGAAATAATGGAAATCAAATTAATCCGTGCAAGACACCACAAAGTATAAAAAAAAAATTTACCACATGAAATATTAATTTTAATACACACAAACTGACACTTATCTTTATTGAAGATCTGGTGATGATTGATGGGATGGGAGGAGGGGAGAGTATGGCAGTTGTTAATGTTTAGAAGGGGAATCCCCTTCCATTAGAACTTTAGGTAGCATGTTCTTTTCCGGGGTTACTTCCCTTCTTCTTTTAATGCCACTAGGACCAGCTGACCGTGGTGCAGCAATAGCTGACTTAGGTGCAGCAGCAGCTCACCGTGGTGCAACAGCAGCTCACCGTGGTTCAGCAATAGCTGACCGTGGTGCAGCAACAGCTGATGGTGGTGTAGCAGCAGCTGACTGGTGCAGCAGCAGCTGACTGTGGTGCAGCAGCAGCTGACTGTGGTGCAGCAGCAGCTGACCGTGGTGCAACAGCAGCTCACTGTGGTTCAGCAACAGCTGACTGGTGCAGCAACAGCTGACCGTGGTGCAGCAACAGCTGACCGTGGTGCAGCAACAGCTGATGATGGTGCAGCAGCAGCTGACCGTTGTGCAGCAACAGATGACCGTGGTGCAGCAGCAGCTGACCTTGGTGCAACAGCAGCTCACCGTGGTTCAGCAACAGCTGACTGGTGCAGCAACAGCTGACTGTGGTGCAGCAACAGCTGATGGTGGTGTAGCAGCAGCTGACTGTGGTGCAGCAGCAACTGACCGTGGTGCAACAGCAGCTGTGGTTCAGCAACAGCTTACTGGTGCAGCAACAGCTGACCGTGGTGCAGCAACAGCTGACCGTGGTGCAGCAACAGCTGACCGTGGTGCAGCAACAGCTGACTGGTGCAGCAACAGCCGACTTTGGTGCAGCAACAGCTGACGGTGGTGCAGCAGCAGCTGACCGTGGTACGAGAGTATATATTTTACCACAGGGTTGGCACTAGAAGCTTTCTTTGGGCCCATGGTGGCTTATTTAGCAGTTACAAGCACTATAAACAATGGAATAATACAAAATGTATCGAATGTATGCATGCAACCAGCCACCCTGACTTGTAAACAATGATGGCAAGGCTGGATGGACAGGTTCGGGACGAGTCATGTTGGTCAGAAACAGCTGACGGTGGTGCAGCAGCAGCTGACTGTGGTGCAGCAGCAGCTCACTGTGGTTCAGCAACAGCTGACTGGTGCAGCAGCAGCTGACCGTGGTGCAGCAACAGCTGACGGTGGTGTAGCAGCAGCTGACTGTGGTGCAGCAGTAGCAGCTGACCGTGGTGCAGCAGCAGCTGACTGTGGTTCAGCAACAGCTGACTGGTGCAGCAACTGCTGACCGTGGTTCAGCAACAGCTGACTGTGGTGCAGCAGCAGCTGACCATGGTACAGCAGCAGCTGACTGTGGTGCAGCAGCAGCTGACGGTGGTGCAGCAACAGCTGACCATGGTGCAGCAGCAGCTGACCGTGGTACAATAGTACGTATTTCCCACCCTTTTTACATATGATCGCTTGAGAGATGGTGTCTCCTGCTATCTGTTTTTCATGTATCCACACCAATAAGTCTCTCAGGCTCTTTGAGTACTTGTGATCTCTGTTTCGAAAACAAACTTGCACCTTTTGCAAGAACAGCTTCCTTGATTACCGTTTTGTTGGCCACAATAATAGCAATGGTTGATTGGGGTTTGTTATACAACCTGGCCAGCTCCAAGACACTCCACTTTCGTACTTAGCAATTATCTCTTTCTTCATTTCCATAGTAATTTTCACCTTTTTTACTGCACGGTTGGCACTAGAAGCTTTCTTGGGGCCCATGGTGACTTATTTTGCAGGTACAATCACTAAAAACGCTGTGATGATATGAAATGTTCCGATTGTATGCGTGGATGCGACCACACTCGCTGGCTTGTAAACACTGGCACCCACGGGACAGCTGAGGCGTGCTCAGGCCACACGGACACGTCTCGAACGAATCGCGTAAGCTAGTTTTTTAGCGTAAGGTGAGGCAAAATTTTTGCGTTAAAATGTATCGTATGATGGATTTAACATAAGGTGATGCCATTGTATGGTGAGGGTCCACTGTACGTTCTTACTGCTAACACCCCAAATGTATTATATGTTTTATTTTTCCTGCCTCCAAATTTGGCACAATTGGCCTGAGATGCCTGGTCAGCATAGAATGGGTCTTAATTAACACTCGGTGTGTACCATATTAAAAAAATCAGGGACCACTTAGTACCTTGTGGGAGCGTCAGTTAAATTGAGCAAACAGTGCAGCAAACACCAAGGATTCACTGATGTAATGTCATATTAACACTCCCCTTTTAAGAGGAAAGTGATGTTAACCCCAAGTTTAGGGTCTATCTCTGTTTGTCTATCTCTGTCTCTCTTTTTATGTCTCAAAGGTACACACAAATACAATTATAATGTATATTACCTAGGATAACCTAAAAAAATTTGAAGTGCTATACTGTGCTTGTAGATATAATGCATATGAATACCTGTTGGTTCACAGTGGCTCTCTCTGAGACAGACAGACAAACGGAGAGATGGAAAGAGACAAGCAGACAGAGAGAGAGATAATCAGAGACAGAGATATGAGCTCATCAAATGTCATCCCTTATCTCTGCACCCTTGCTGGTGCCCATCAAATGTCATCCCATATCTCATCACTGCCCTCCCGGATGCTTGTCACATTGCTTTAAGGGAGCATCTTCCTTCTTCTTCTATACTCCCGTGTATCTAAAACATTGCTGGGACCTATAAATACTTTGTATATATTCCTAGACAATAGTAAATGACCAAGGCAGGTGTAAATGTTCACCTGTCAATGTGTTTGTGACAATTTGAGTACAATTTCAGTACCTAATATTAGTGTCAGAACAAAGATTGGTTATGAAATGCCAAGAAATACAATAAATTGTAATTATCAGAACATAAAAATTATATAAAATAATATAAAAATGAGAAAAAATGGTATATCAGCAACACTTCCTCAAGTGGCAGGACTCAATGTTGCCATCAGGTGAGCATTAAGTGCCAACTTTGCAGTCTCATATCTCAGTAAGTACTGACCCTAATTTTTTATTTTAATCCTGTTACACTTAGAAAATTTTTCTCATTATTTCACTAAAAAAAAAATGATTTTTGTATTTTTCAAAATATTCGAGGCATTGGGAGAGAGACTGTATATACAGGAGGGCCCCACTTATACGGCGGGTTAGGTTCCAGGCTACCGCCGTAAAGCGGAAACCGCCGTAAAGTGGAACACCCTTTTTTTCCACTTACAAATGCATACAAACACTAGATAACAAGTTTACACTAACATATATTATGTTAGCAATAGAACCAGGCATCAAAAAATAATAAAAAAGTACAATACACACATAGTGCACTCATTACTTACCTTAAAATATTTATAGTCTTAATCTAGGGTGAGACAAGTAGTATTTATTGTAAGAAATCAAGTGTGGTATGTATGGTAGTCAGCCAGGCTACCATACCAGGCCACCCCACCCACACATACTATTCTATGATATTTAAGCATCCCAGAGCGATAAAATGTATATACAATTCACTCATTACTTACCTTAAAATATAGGGTGAGATGAGTAGTATTTATTGTAAAAAATCAAGTGTGGTATGTATAGTAGTCAGCCAAGCTACCATACCAGGCCACCCCACCCACACATACTATTCTATGATATTTAAGCATCCCAGAGGGATAAAATGTATATACAGTTCACTCATTACTTACCTTAAAATATAGGGTGAGATGAGTAGTATTTATTGTAAAAAATCAAGTGTGGTATGTATGGTAGTCAGCTGGGCTACCATACCAGAGAGAAAGAATGAGTGCATGAGAGAGGACAGGCACAGAGTTATGTAAACAAACCAGGCGAAGGTAAGTTTTGTAAACAGTGTACACGTCTGGTTTGTGTATAAGTTACATTGTGTACAGGTTGTCTCTACATTGATACGGTAGAATAAATAAAGAAGAACACTCCCATTCTCATGTAACATCATTTTGAGAAGAAATGATGCTCTGAGTGAAGGCAATGGAAGTAAGTCACTCTGACTTTTTTGGGTTATCCTAGGTTCTCTACACATATGTTGTTATGTATTTATGTTATGTATCGTGTTTATTATATAATTTTGAAAAAAATATCACGGATGGATTAATGAAAATGTGTATATTAACGTAATATACAACATTTAATGATACACCGAGCTCAGACAGCGTAAACAAACAAACTGAACAGGTTGTGGACGATCACTCGGTCAGGCGAAATAGACGGTATTAATACGTGTCCAGTTTTAGTTCATTCATGTACATATGTAAGAGTTTGTGAAACTTTTACCTTTTAATATTTTTATTATTATTATAATAATTAAATCACGAAACAAATACTCTTACACTGTGTACAAGTTAGTACAGAATTATAGCTATAAAGTGAAGGCATACGAAAGGAATATTTTTCTACAGTTATCCCTAGTAACAGGTGACGGGCTAGAGAAAACGTAATTCTTCCGACACTTCTACAAACCGTTTGGTAAACATCTCATATATATTTGTATAAATTTTTATACTGTGGGTGCATGTATCATGTTTGTGTGTTACATAATGTGTTTCTTATATGATTTTGAAAAAAATATCATAGATTAAGGGAAATGTCTATATTAACGTAATATGTGACATTAATGCGCCCAAGAGATTATTATTATTATTATTATTATTATTATTATTGCATGAAGAGTAGAGAGACTTAGTGATTTTAATGTGTACCTACATGCCAGCACAGTGTGTAAGTTTATTTAGGTACAGGTGTATACAAGTTTAATTATCAAGTACAATACATATAAAATATACAATAACTTTAAAACACTTGAAATTTTGGAAAGTTTCCAGACATAATAAGGAGATGTGCTCAGGGAGAATGTAAACAAACTCGGTGGGCAGCTGTGACCATATTAGAAAGACAGGTGGGGGGAGTCGTATAGCGAGTTTTGGTCATAATTTGAAATGTCCGTATTAGCGGAACGCCGTAAAGCGAAACGCCGTAAAGCGGGGCCCTGCTGTATACGTTTGGACCGTTTAGGGGTTAATATGCTTGTTACCTTTAGCACTGTGTACCATACTGCACAGGGAATGGTGACTGGTAGGCTTGTAGAACTTTTAACTTGTATAATTCGAAATTTATCCATCCAGTTTCATGTTCACTGTACAAGTACAGTGGACCCCTGGGTTTCGTAATTAATCCATTCCAGAGAGAGTGACTAAACCCGAATGTGATGATTTCCGAATTAATTTTCTCCATGAGAAATAATGTAAATCCAATTAATCCATTCCAGACACCCGAAAGTATTAACAAAAATTATTTTTTTTAATAGATTAAATATAGAGTTACATAAAGAAAAATGAGAAATCGAGTATAAAACAATAATATCACACTTACCTTTGTTGAAGACTCTTGTTGGTGTATGGAAGATGAGAGGAAGGTAGAGGATTAGGGTGATGTTCCTCCACAAATGTTTGTACCTCACTCCACTTTGCACTAATGTCCTTAATCTTAGAAGAAGGCGCCTTCTTCCCTCTCTCTTTCTCCTCCTCTGAAGTAGTTTCTTCAGCTGGTGTACATAAGAGCATAAAGCAGGAACACTGCAGCAGGCCTGTTGGCCCATACTAGGCAGGTCCTTCACAAACCATCCCACTAGCAGAATCTTATTTGCCCAACCCAATTTTCAATGCTTCCCAAGCAATAAGCCTTGATAATTCTATTCACTCATGCGCAAGTCCCACTCAAATCAAATCGTGTGTGTGGGGAAGTAACCTGGCTGGTGTGTGGGGAAGTGCCCTGGCTGGTGTGTGTGGGGAAGTGCCCTGGCTGGTGTACATAAAAAAGAACATAAGAATAGAGTAACACTGCAGAAGGTCTACTGGCCCATACAAGGCAAGTCCTTATCAAAATGACTCCTATCTAAAGCTTCCCAAGAAAATCCTCCTGTACCTAATGACACCAATCAAACCCAGCCCCCTCCCACTCGTATATTTATCCAGTCTCTTTTTAAAGCTACCCAAGATCCTAACCTCGATCACCCTACTCGGGAAATTGTTCCATGCATCCACTACTCTGTTCGAAAACCAGCACAGTGGACCCTCGTTTTTCGTAATTAATCCGTTCTAGAGAGTGTGACTATTATCGAAATTGACGATTTGCGAATCCATTTTTCCCATAAGAAATAATGTAAATCCAATTAATTCATTCCAGACACCCAGAAGTATCAGGAAAAATTTTTTTTTTACCTTAAAGATAGATTTACATGCACAAAAGAATGAACATTCAACATAACAGTTACCTTTATTGAAGGCTGTTGTGGGCCAGAAGAAGATAAATTATGTAACATCACAGTCACTAGTGAAATGGTTGTGAAGCAGATAGACCGACTGAAGTAAAGTAAGTCACTGGGTCCTGATGAGGTTTTTTCAAGGGTTCTTAAGGAATGCAAAATGGAACTCTGTGAACCATTAACTAATATTTTTAATTTATCTCTTCAAACAGGTGTAGTGTCTGATATGTGGAAGATGGCTAATGTAATTCCTATTTTTAAAACAGGGGACAAGTCGTTACCGTCAAATTACCACCCAATAAGCCTGACCTCAATGTAGGCAAATTACTAGAGTCAATTATAGCTGAGATTATAAGAAGCCATCTCGATAAGCATAGCTTGATTAATGACACTCAGCATGGATTCACAAGAGGCCGGTCTTGTCTAACTAATTTATTAACTTTCTTCAGTAAAGCTTTTGAGGCTGTTGACCACGATAAAGAATTTGATATTATTTACTTAGATTTTAGTAAGGCTTTTGGAAATAAATGGTATCAAATACCGACACAGTGGAAATATAAACACATATGCAGTATAATGTGATCCTTTATTGACAACGTTTCACCCACACAGTGGGCTTTTTTAAGTCACACACAGATCTACCTGGGGTGGAAAGTACGGGAGTATTTATAGTCATGTTCAGAATGTTGAGGTCAGGTGGAGAATGCTGCATCTGATGATCTACCGGGAGGAGTTATAGAGTCTTGGGTAGCTTGGCAGGGGTATTGGACAAGTTGTGAGTAGACCTTCTGCAGTGTTCTATGTTCTTATGTGGGATAGCGATGAAGAAGTTTCTTGGCGAGTGGTTCAGCTATGTTATAGAAGCCGTTGTTCTGGTTGAAATTGTTAGTTATAGAGATAAGCGATGATTCCAGGATTCTTCGGTATTGAGTGTTGTCTTCTGTGGCGATAAGTCTCGAGTTTCTGTAGTTAATTAAATGGTTGTGTGAATTGCGATGTTGTACACAGGCATTCCTTGTATCGTCAGTCCTGCTTGCATATTGGTGTTCTGAAATACGTGTTTGGAGGTCTCTTGATGTTTCGCCCACATATAATTTGTTGCAGTCATTACAAGGGATTATGTATACCCCTGCAGAGGATGGAGGCTTGTCCTGTCTACTACTGGTGATGTCCTTGATGGTCGTGGTTGTGGAGGTAGATACTTGGAATGATGTATTGGAAAAGATGTCGGAAACATGTTTGGCAATGGAGTTGGTGGGGAGGACTATGTATCTCTTCTCGGCAGTGTCTTCTCTGGGTGTGTTGAAGATGTTTAATGCCCACCGTCTGCAGTCTCTGATGAAGTGACGAGGATAGTGGAGTTTAGAAAATACTTGTTCAATTATAGTGCATTCTTCCTCAAGGAACTCATTGCTGCAGATTCTGAGTGCACACAGGAAGAAGCCTATAATTACACCACGTTTGGTTTTGGTGTCGTGGTGAGAGTAGAAGTGGAGAAGATTGTTTTGGTTGGTGGGTTTTCGATAGACTTTAAAACGAAGTTCGTCGTCAGCTTTGCAGAGCAGAACATCAAGGAAAGGAAGAGTGTTGTCGACTTCTTCAAGTGTGAACTGGATTGAAGGCTCGACCTGGTTGAGCTTGTCTTGGAGAGCTTGAACGTTGAAGCGTTTAGGAGTTATGAGGAGAATGTCGTCAACATAACGGAGCCAGGTGACAGACGAAGGAATAATGGTGGAGAAACGTTCGGCTTTTGATAGAGTTCTGCACCAAAGACTGTTAAAGAAAGTGACAGCTCATGGCATTGGGGGAAGGGTGCTCTCATGGATCGAATCATGGCTCACAGACAGGAAGCAGAGTGTGTCCATAAATGGGGTTAAATCCGAGTGGGGATCAGTAACAAGTGGTGTTCCACAGGGATCAGTCTTGGGCCCGTTGTTGTTTATAATATATATGTCAGTGATCTTGATGAAGGAATTACTAGTGATATGAGCAAATTCGCCGATGACACAAAGATAGGTAGGATAATTTATTCAAACGTAGATGTTAGGGAACTTCAGAAGGATTTAGACAAACTCTATTCTTGGTCAGAAAAGTGGCAGATGCAGTTCAATGTAGATAAATGCAAGGTTCTGAAGCTCAGGAGTGTCCATAACCCTAGCACTTACAAATTAAATAATGTAGAACTTAGCCATACAGATTGTGAAAAAGACTTGGGGGTTATGGTAAGCAGCAACCTTAAACCAAGACAGCAATGCCTAAGCGTATGTAATAATGCAAATAGATTACTGGGATTTATGGTATAAACCTTGGTAATAAATACCGACAAGTTGGTTTAGAAAGACACGTAAGCAAACACTATAACATATTTATTAGAAAACGTTTCGGTCCTGGAACCTTGATCACTTCTAACATACAGAGGTAGAAAGACATTATATACATAGGCGGAGAGTGAGATGTGACGCACGTGACCTGAGGAATGTCATAAGAACATAAGAATGGAGGAACACTGGGCCAGTAGGCCTTCTACAGTGTTCCTCCATTCTTATGTTCTTATGACATTCCTCAGGTCACGTGCGTCACATCTCACTCTCCGCCTATGTATATAATGTCTTTCTACCTCTGTATGTTAGAAGTGATCAAGGTTCCAGGACCGAAACGTTTTCTAATAAATATGTTATAGTGTTTGCTTACGTGTCTTTCTAAACTGGGATTTATATCAAGAAATGTAAGCAACAGAAGTCCAGAGGTCATACTGCAGCTTTATACATCATTAGTAAGGCCTCACCTAGATTATACAGCTCAGTTCTGGTCTCCATATTACAGAATGGACATAAATCCGTTAGAAAATGTTCAGCGTAGGATGACTAAATTAATACATAGCATTAGAAATCTTTATGAAGAAAGATTGAAGACTCTTAAATTACATTCACTTGTTAGACGAAGAATGAGGGGAGACATGATCGAAGTGTATAAGTGGAAGATAGGTATTAATAAGGTCTTGAGGATATCTTTCCAAGAGAGAACCCGCAGTAATGGATTTAAATTAGATAAGTTTAGATTTAGAAAGGACATAGGAAAGTATTGGTTTGGAAATAGGGTAGTTGATGAGTGGAACAGTCTACCTAGTTGGGTTATTGAGGCTGGGACTTTGGGTAGTTTCAAATTTAGGTTGGATAAATATATGAGTGAGAGG
The DNA here is from genome assembly GCF_038502225.1 of Cherax quadricarinatus. NCBI lineage: Eukaryota > Metazoa > Arthropoda > Malacostraca > Decapoda > Parastacidae > Cherax > Cherax quadricarinatus. The sequence continues at coordinate 27,699,585 of NC_091304.1, forward strand.
GGTTGGATTTGAGTGGGACTTGCACATCAGAGCTTATTTCTTGGGTAGCATTGAAAATTGGGTTGGGCAAATGTGCCTTCACAAAAAATCTTAGATTGTATGCCCCTGCACTCTGCCTGCAGGCTCTGACTTGTGCCCCATATCAAGAACTGCAAGAAACTAATATATCATGACTTGAATATTCTATGTAGGATCCTGGACACATGAATCATAGTGGGATGAATTGTAAAGGACCTGCCTAGTATGGGTCAACAGGCCTGCTGCAGTGTTCCTCCTTTATGTTCTTATGTTCTTAAGACAGGGAGGAGGAGAGAAGGAAGAGAGGTTATTGTTTGGAAGGGGAATCCCCGTCCATAAGGACTTCAGGGTCACTTCCCTAGCCACTTCCCTTGCTTAAATATAGATTTACATGCAGAAAAGAGTGACAAATAAATATAAAGCACTAATAAAATGTAGAAATGAACATTTAACATCACACTTACCTTTATTGATGACTCTTGTTGGTGTATGTCAGACGGAGGCGAGTTTATTGTTAGTGAATATGACACTAATATCAACTCTACGGCTTATTTATCTTTCACAATTCAACTAATATGACATAATAAACAATATTAATAACACAGAAACATGGAATATACTCTAGATTGAATAAAATAAGTCATTGTGCTTGTAACGACAGGTGTTGTGTTGTTGTTGTTGAGTGTATAAGGGCCACTGAGAGAATAAGCTGCAGCTGAGGCAGCGATGTTTTCTGTAGCCCTATGTAACTCCAGCAACATTGGAGAAGTTAGTAGAATTGCTGAATCACTGAAGAAGGCACCCTCTACCACCATCACTACCACCCTCTACCACCATCACTACCACCCTCTACCACCATCACTACCACCATCACTACCACCCTCTACCACTATCACACCTGCTACCACCCTCTACCACCATCACAACCACTACCACCCTCTACCACCACTACCACCCTCTACCACCACTACCACCCTCTACCACTATCACAACTGCTACCACCATCACTACCACCTACCACCATCACTACCACCTACCACCATCACTACCACCTACCACCATCACTACCACCTACCACCATCACTACCACTCTCTACCACCCACTACCACCATCACTACCACCCTCTACCACCATCACTACCACCCTCTACCACCATCACTACCACCATCACTACCACCCTCTACCACCATCACTACCACCCTCTACCACCATCACTACCACCCTCTACCACCATCACTACCACCCTCTACCACCACCACTACCACCCTCTACCACCACCACTGCCACCCTCTACCACCACCACTGCCACCCTCTACCACCATCACTACCACCCTCTACCACCATCACTACCACCATCACTACCACCCTCTACCACTATCACACCTGCTACCACCATCACAACCACTACCACCCTCTACCACCACTACCACCCTCTACCACCACTACCACCCTCTACCACTATCACAACTGCTACCACCATCACTACCACCTACCACCATCACTACCACCTACCACCATCACTACCACCTACCACCATCACTACCACCTACCACCATCACTACCACCTACCACCATCACTACCACTCTCTACCACCCACTACCACCATCACTACCACCCTCTACCACCATCACTACCACCATCACTACCACCCTCTACCACCATCACTACCACCCTCTACCACCATCACTACCACCCTCTACCACCATCACTACCACCCTCTACCACCATCACTACCACCCTCTACCACCACCACTACCACCCTCTACCACCACCACTGCCACCCTCTACCACCACCACTGCCACCCTCTACCACCATCACTACCACCCTCTACCACCATCACTACCACCCTCTACCACTATCACACCTGCTACCACCATCACAACCACTACCACCCTCTACCACCACTACCACCCTCTACCACCACTACCACCCTCTACCACTATCACAACTGCTACCACCATCACTACCACCTACCACCATCACTACCACCTACCACCATCACTACCACCTACCACCATCACTACCACCTACCACCATCACTACCACCTACCACCATCACTACCACCTACCACCATCACTACCACCTACCACCATCACTACCACTCTCTACCACCCACTACCACCATCACTACCACCCTCTACCACCATCACTACCACCATCACTACCACCATCACTACCACCCTCTACCACCATCACTACCACCCTCTACCACCATCACTACCACCATCACTACCACCATCACTACCACCATCACTACCACCATCACTACCACCCTCTACCACCATCACTACCACCCTCTACCACCATCACTACCACCCTCTACCACCATCACTACCACCCTCTACCACCACCACTACCACCCTCTACCACCACCACTGCCACCCTCTACCACCACCACTGCCACCCTCTACCACCATCACTACCACCCTCTACCACCATCACTACCACCATCACTACCACCCTCTACCACTATCACACCTGCTACCACCCTCTACCACCATCACAACCACTACCACCCTCTACCACCACTACCACCCTCTACCACCACTACCACCCTCTACCACTATCACAACTGCTACCACCATCACTACCAACTACCACCATCACTACCACCTACCACCATCACTACCACCTACCACCATCACTACCACCTACCACCATCACTACCACCTACCACCATCACTACCACTCTCTACCACCCACTACCACCATCACTACCACCCTCTACCACCATCACTACCACCCTCTACCACCATCACTACCACCATCACTACCACCCTCTACCACCATCACTACCACCCTCTACCACCATCACTACCACCCTCTACCACCATCACTACCACCCTCTACCACCACCACTACCACCCTCTACCACCACCACTGCCACCCTCTACCACCACCACTGCCACCCTCTACCACCATCACTACCACCCTCTACCACCACCACTTTCGTATTTTTCTACAAACTTTTTCTTAAATTACATGGGTTTCTCACATTCTTTACCAAAGGGCTGGCACTAGAAGCTTTCTTTGGAGCCATGGTGACTTATTTAGCAGTTGCAAGCACTAAAACGAATGGAATATTATGAAATGTATTGTATGAACTCGTGGGATCATCCTCATTCACTGATAAACATTGGCACACTGGCTGGGAATGGAGTGTAAGGCTGCTTGGGGCCGTGTGTACACATCCCAGATGAACAACTATTTGTGAGTCAAACGACGATTCGTGAGTCAATGTTTTGATGAAAAAAAGTTACGATTTCCCAAGATTATGACTTTCGAGCCTTACGATTATCGAGGGTCCACTGTACTTACCTATGTCCTTTCTAAATCTAAATTTTTCCAACTTAAATCCATTATTTCTGGTTCTTACCTGGTTTGACACCCTCAGTACTTTATTAATATTATCTTTGTTTATACCCATTATCCACTTATACACTTCAGTGATATCTCCCCTTATTCTACGTCTCTCCAGAGAGTGGAGATTCACGGCTCAAAGTCTGTCTTTATACGAGAGATTCCTTACACAGTAAATCGTTTTAGTCATTCTTCTTTGTATGTTCTCCAATGAGTCTATACCCATCCTGTAGTAAGGAGACCAAAACTAAGTGGCATAATCTAAATGAGGCCTCACTAGTGATGTATAGAGCTGTAAAATAACTTTTGGACTTCTGTTACTTATACTTCTTGAAATAAATCCTAGTAATCTGTAAGCCTTGTTGCACACACTTAGGCACTGCTGTCTTGGCTTTAGATTTCTGCTTACCATGACTCCCAAGTCTTTTTCACATTCTGTATGATCAAATTCTACTTCACCCAGTTTATAGCTTTGAGGGTTATTTTCATTCCGAGGACTAGTACCTTACACTTATCCACATTGAACTTCATCTGCCATTTTTCAGACCAAGACATTAATTTGTCCAAATCCTCCTGGAGTTCATTAGAATCCTCCTCAGAATGAATCATACGGCCTATCTTTGTATCATCAGCAAATTTGCTCATGTCACGTGTAATTCCTTCAGTGGAGAGTCTCTTGTGAGGTACTCTGTTGAAGGCTTTACTAAAATCCAAATAAATATCATATTCTTTATCACTGTGTACTGCCTCAAATGTTCTGTTGAAGAACGTCAGTAAATTTGTCAGGCAGGAACGACCTCTCTCGAACCCATGTTGAGATTCATTAATCAAATTATGCTCTTCAAGGTGAATTCTAATAATGTCAGCTATAATTGATTCTAATAATTTGCCTACTATAGATGTCAGGCTTATTGGATGGTAATTTGAAGGAATGGGCTTATCCCCTGATTTGAATATAGGAACCACATTAGCCATCTTCCACATCTCAGGCACAAAACCAATAAGGATGGATGTAATAAACACACTCGTTAATGGCTGACTAAGTTCCATCTTGCATTCTTTAAGTACCCTGGAAAACAACTCGTTGGGTCCCGGGGACTTATTTTGCTTCAGTTTATCTATCTGTTTAATAACCATGTCCCTCGTGACAGTAATATTAATTGTTAATTTCTGGAAACTCATTTATGTCTTCCTGTGTAAAAACTGACAAAAAATAGTCATTAAATAGGGAACACATTTCCAGTTCATTATCCGTCAGCTATCCATTCCCAATTTTCAGAGGTCCTACTTTTTCCTTCACCTTCATCCTGTACACTTGAAAGAACCTCTTTGGATTAGTCTGACTCATTAGCAACTCTAATTTCATAGTCACATTTAACCTTTGTAATCCCCTTTTTTACTTCTCTTTTATGCTGAACATATTGGTCAGTAAGGTTAATCTCTCCTTTTTTTAATGCACCTATAAATTCCCCTTTTCTTCCCTAATACATGTAGATGCTTTTGCCTCCTGTTAATCCATTTGGGATCGTTATTATGAAAAAAATCGTAAACACAGATCCCTTCATAATCGTAAGAATGATCATCGTCAATAAAATCATTAGCTAGATTACCCCAATCAAGATTAGATAGGTGTTCCCTAAGTCCATTAAAATTGGCAGAACGAAAATCAGGGATTTTCACTGTATTGTCATTATTCTTGTATTCCCAGTTAATGCTATTAGTGATGGATTTGTGATCACTTGTGCCAAGCTCTTCAGCGATCTCCAGATTATTTACAAGTGTTTCCTTATTTGACAAGACTAGGTCGAGCAAATTATTACCCCTGGTAGGCTCTGTTACACACTGCTTCAGAAAACAGTCCTGAACCACTTCCATAAAGTTACTGGACTCCAGATTACCTGTCAAAGAAGTCCAGTCAATTTGACTAAAGTTAAAATCCCCTACTATCACTACGTTATTGTGCCTAGAAGCCCTAACAGTTTTGTCCCAAAGAAGTCTCCCTCTATCATGATCCAATCCTGGAGGTCAGTATATTACACTTAGAATTACTTTTTCTTGACCTTCTACAAATTCTACTCAAACAGATTCTGTTACTAGTCCATCTATTTTTATACCTGTTTTTATGCAACAATTTATATTTTCTCGTACAGTACATATAATGCAACTCCTCCCCCCTTCCCATTATATCTATCCACATGGAACAACTTAAACCCTTGAATGTTACACTCAGCAATCATATCCTGACTCTTTAAATCATACCATGTTTCAGTTAATGCAATGACATCGAGGTTCCCAGCACACACTATCAAATGTAATTCATTAATCTTATTTCTTGCACTACGACTTTTAGCATAACATACAGTCATGTGTTTCTTCTTCTGCACATTTTTCCTATTCACCTTTGCTTTTATATAATTTCTGTAATTATCATTACCAAGCATTACTCCATGACTGTTATTATTAAGTTTCTTAATATTATCAAAGCCTGAGTCAATGTATCCATACTCATTATTTTTCATTTCTAAACCCATACCTCTAACTAATCCTAGTTTAAAGTCCTAACAACACCCTCAATTGAGCTAGCAAGAAATCCCACACCTGCCCTGGATAAGTGAACCCCATCCCTGGCATACATGTCATTTCAGACATAGAAGTGGTCCCAGTTCTCAATGAATGATACTGCATTGTCCTTAGTGTTTGTCCAGCCAACATTTAATACCAATTGCTCTGGACAGCCATTAATTTCCAACACCCCTTCTTGGCAAAATGCCACATATAACAGGGTGCCCCCCCCCCTTCTTCCTAATTATGTCTATTGCTGTCCTGTACCTTCTAACTAAATCCTCACTTCGACGCTTGCCTACATCATTGCCTCCAGCACTGAGGCAGATAATAGGATTGATCCCATTACCATTCATGATGTTGCCAAGCTGGCTAACAATATCCTCCACCCCAACCCCAGGAAAGCAAACCCTCTGTCTCCTACTCCTATCCTTCAAGCAGAAGGCCCTATCCATGTACCTAACCTGGCTATCCCCAACAACAACAATGTTTTTACCTTCCTTGGTGTTGTTCGTAGTGATGTTCCCAGTAGTCGACTCACATTCATCAGGTAGCACGGAGAATACGTTCAGTGTTTCCACAGCAGTCTCTTTCTTATTCATCGTTTCTACCTCTCCATTTGTCTTCTTAGTCTTCAACTTCGTTCCATGCTGTCCGGCCACTGCCCAGGTTCCTTTCTTGACCTGAGGACTCACAATAGGAGGACTACTACGAATCCTCTTGTTTTCCTCCATCAAGCGCCGTATCTCTAGCTTCACTACCCTTAGTTCCTCCTTAAGCTGCTGGTAAAGTTGCTCAATGGAGAGCATCTTGGTTCAGTCCCCAGAGAGTACACTAGACACATCCTCACTGAGCTAAGTACAGGTCACCACTGAGCTAAGTACAGGTCACCACTCGGTAAGTACAGGTCACCACATGCAGGAACACTGCAGCAGACTTGTTGGCCCATACTAGGCAGGTCCTTCACAAACCATTCCACTAACAGAATCGTATTTGCCCAACCCAATTTTCAATGCTTCCCAAGCAATAAGCTTTGATAATTCAATTCACTCATGCACAAGTCCCACTCAAATCAAATCATGTGCTGGGGGAAGTACCTTGTCTGATGTGTGGGGAAGTACCCTGGCTGGTGTGTGGGGAAGTACCCTGGCTGGCATGTGGGGAAGTGCCCTGGCTGGTGTGTGTGGGGGGAAGCACCCTGGCTGGTGTGTGGGGAAGTACCCTGGCTGGTGTGTGGGGAAGTACCCTGGCTGGTGTGTGAGGAAGTACCCTGGCTGGTGTGTGGGGAAGTGACTTAGCTGGTGTGTGGGGGGAAGTACCCTGTCTGATGTACATAAGAAAGCAGAAATGCTGCAGCAGACCTGGTGGCCCATACTAGGCAGGTCCTTCACAAACCATCCCACTAACAGAATATTTGTCCAACCCAGTTTTCAGTGCTACCCAAGAAATAAGCTTTGATAATTCTATGCACTCATGTGCAAGTCCCACTCAAATCAAATCATGTGTGGGGGGAAGTACCTTGTTTGGTGTGTGGGGGAGTACCATGGCTGGTGTGTGGGGAAGTGCCCTCGCTGGTAAGTATGGGAAGTACCCTGGCTGGTGTTTTTTTTCTTGAATTCTATTGTGTTTATTGCCTTCTTTACCAAAGGTCTGGCACTAGGAGCTTTCTTTTGGCTCATGGTGGCTTATTTAGCAGTTGCAAGCACTAAAAAGAATGGAATAATACAAAATGTATCGTATGAACACGTGAGATCGTCCTCACTGACTGATGAACAATGGCACACTGGCTATAAATGATGTGTTGGCCCGCAGACACGTTCAGGACGAATGACTATTACCGAGTTCAGTGATGATCACTGAGCCAATATTTTGACAAAAATTTTTTATTTATTCCTAATATTATGAAATCCAACGACTACGTAATCTGGGGGTATGTTAAACTACATTGTGTAATACACATAATAAAGTAAAGCACCAAAAATCTAGACTGTATTTTTTAAAGATCAACTATAGTTTTACATACAGAAAACAATGAGAAATAAATATAAAGCACAAATTTTAATGATAAATGGACATCACTTACCTTTATTGAAGACTTTTGTTGGCGTATTGAAGAAGGCGAGGAAGGGAGAGGGAGTTGATTTTATTGTTTGGAAGGGGAATCCCCTTCCATAAGGACTCGTCCTTATGGAAGGGGATTCCTATCCGGGGATACTTCCTTTCTTTGTCTTTTACTAGCTTGAGAGTCACTGCACCCCTGTCGCACAAAACAACTGTCCAGAGAGATCTGTTTCTGGCATCTCTTTAAGATTTGCCTGAAGTGGGACAAGGTTTTGTCACTGAATATTATCATGTTTCTCACTTTCTTTACCAAAGGACTGGCACTAGGAACTTTCTTTGAGCCCATGGTGGCTTATTTCAGTTGCATAAGAACATAAGAATGTAGGAACACTGCACAAGGCCTACTGGCCCATACGAGGCAGGTCCTTATCAAAACGACCTCTACCTAAAGCTACCCAAGAAATAACTCCCGTACCCCATGACACCAATCAAACCCAGCCCCTCTCACTCATATATTTGTCCAGTCTCTTCTTAAAGCTACCACAAAAAACAATGGATTATACGAAATGTTTGGATGAATGCACGGAGTGTTGCTCACTCATCCAGAGACACAGCCAGAGCCATACTGACTCACGAACGCAGCAGAGTGGCAGGCAGATGTGTCCAATACAGCCAATTTCCGAGTTGCCTGCCAAAATCCAGGATAAAATTTCGGCCAAAATCTGATTTGGCCGATATCCGGGGGTCCACTGTATATTTATTTTTTTTATTAACACATCAGCCGATTCCCACCAAGGCAGGGTGGCCTGAAAAAGAAAAACTCATCATCATTCACTCCATCACTGTCTTGCCAGAAGGGTGCTTTACACTACAGTTATAAAACTGCAACAGTAACACCCCTCCTCTTGTGTGTTTCTCTTGTAAGTAGAGTGAGTAATTAACATTGTGTAGCATTCATATTATTGCTACACAATGTTAGCTACTCTAATTAGTGCATAACATCAGCCTTATGTACTAACATTAAGAAGAGCAGTTGCAGATCAGATTGTGATTGAAGTATCATGGAATCATCTGCACCATCAACAATACTGATGCCTTTTCTTTAGCATCATTTGGCTAGTGAAAAAAAAAAGTAATAATTAACTATGAAGTACAGGTCTCCCTCAACATTCGCGAGGGTTAGGGGATCAAGAGCCTCGCGAATGTTGAAAAACCGTGAATGTTTGGTGTGCCAATATATTGTAGGGAAATATATTACAATACTGCTTCCTTAACTTGTTGAACCATGAACAATCATAAAACACATGAAAACGTCGTAAATTGTACTAAATATATACATGTTATGCTTTAATAACATATGTTATTAATAACATGTATGTTAATAACATGTATGTTATTAAATACCACAGACTCCACCAATGCCTCCACCACTGCGAGTCCCTACTACCCTCCCTCCGACCCCTGCAACTGGCAGCCAGCCCTCCCACCACTCAGTGTGGCGAGTGTTTTGTTTGTTTATTATTTGCTATTAAACTACAGTATAAATAATGTAAACCCATTCATGACTGCATATTGGAATGGCTATTCGGACAGGTATTAGACGATGACATCATGTGTTTACTATTGAACACTGCAAAGAATCGAACATTTCTGCTATTGCTAATAATAACAATAGTAATAATAATAATAATAATAATAATTACGATATAATTGAAGAAGGAAATTGTACAAAAATACGAGGGAGTGGTTGACACATCATCAGTGTGACTTTGTTTATGCTGGAGTGAACATTAGTCTCCCTGCTCTTTCAAACATTTTACAATAATTCAGCAGTTGAGTCAGTGGTATTTAATAACATATATGTTATAAATAATAATAGTACATGTTATTATTAATAACATGTATTATTACAGTAGACCCCCGATTAACGATATTTTTTCATTCCAGAAGTATGTTCAGGTGCCAGTACTGACCGAATTTGTTCCCATAAGGAATATTGTGAAGTAGATTAGTCCATTTCAGACCCCCAAACATACACGTACAAACGCACTTATATAAATACACTTACATAATTGGTCACATTAGGAGGTGATCGTTAAGCGGGGGTCCACTGTATTAACATGTATGTATTTAATAACATATATGTTATAATAGTACATATTATTAATAACATGTATGTTATTAAATACCATTGCCTCAATCACTGCCTCTACCACTCCAGTCACACTCAATCTACAAGCACCAAACACAGTGAATTATTGTGAAATGTTTGGAAGAGCAGGGAGACTAATGTTCACTCCAGCATAAACAAAGTCACACTGACGATGTGTCAACCACTCCCTCGTATTTTTGTACAATTTCCTTCTTCAATTATATCATATTTATTATTATTATTATTATTATTATTATTATTATTATTATTATTATTATTATTATTATTACTATTGTTATTATTAGCTGTAGCAGAAATGTTTAATTCTTTGCAGTGTTCAATAGTAAACACATGTCACCGTCTAATACCTGTCTGAATAGCCAGTCCAATATGCAGTCATGAATGGGTTTACATTATTTATACTGTAGTTTAATAGCAAATAATGAGCAAACAAAACACTCACCACACTGAGTGGTGGGAGGGCTGGCTGTCAGTTGCAGGGGTCGGAGGGAGGGTAGTAGGGACTCGCAGGTGGCGGGAAACTTAAATATGATTTGGTGGCTGGGAATTTTGTGGCTGGGAATTTGGAGGTTGGGAATTCGCGAATGTGTGAAGCCCGTGAAAGTTGAAAACGTGAATGTTGAGGGAGACCTGTATTCCATTTTTAAATAAAACAGTGACTCAGAAATGAGCTTAAGACACTTCCCTCACATCTTACCATTAATTAATTACAGCTTTTGTAATTATCTGTTTGTTGCTACTGAAACAGAGTCGTGCTTAAGGTGTCCTTTCAATAATTTGTTCATCATATAAATTTTTATTTACATGTTCTCATACTTATTACATCCATTGCCATTCCATGGCTCTACCACTCTCTGTGAAGAAAAATTTCCTAGTACAGTGGTACCTCGGGATATGAATTTAATTCATTTCAGAAGGCTGTTCAAGTACCGATACTGAACGAATTTGTTTCCATAAGGAATGATGTAAATTAGATTAATCTGTTTCAGACCACAAAAATACACTTACAAAAATACACTTACATAAATACACTTAAATAACTGTTCGAGTTTTGAGCTGTTCTTATCCCAAGGTATCACTGTATTTCTTTGGCTCCACTATTTTATCAGTTTAACCCTTAACCCTTAAACGGTCAAAACATATATATACATTCACGCGCGTAGCGCCCCAAATGTATATATACGTTTTATTTTTCATTCTTTCAAAATTAGCGCGATAGGCCTGAGTCGCCTAGACATGAGAGAATGGGTGTGCGCAGTATACAAAAAATCTGGGATGCCTGGGTACCACATGGTAGGACCAGTTACATTCAGCTCCATCCTGGGTCAACATCATGGCACATACTTGTGATTCACTCACGCCTCTTCGTATTAACACACTACTATTCGAGGAAAGTGATAGAGATCGTGAGTTTAGTGGATTTGACACCAATGGGGCCAGTAATATTCAAGGAATTAGTGAAAATATCGACGATAACCCAGATGACCCCCAGCCCATCACCTCTGGGGTAGCGACACCTGTCCTAGGGCCAAGCACCTCTGGGGTAGCCAGTGTGGCCACATCAGACCCTAGGCCAAGCACTTCTGGGGTGACCAATGTGGCCACAGAAGACCCTGGGCCAAGCACCTCTGGAGTGGCAAGTGTTACCCATATCAACTTCGCAAGAGGAAACTATCATTTTCCCGGTGCTTTAGTAGTGATAGTGAAAATGATGTAAGTGATGATGAGATTGATTTTATGCCAATTGAGGATTCGTCTAGTGATAGTGACGTTCATTATTCACCAGTGAAACGTACTTTTAGGCGTCGTTATCTACATTCAGGCAGTGTGCCATATGCAATCCCCAAGGGTCTTGGCAGGTCACGATCCAAAACCCCGGCCACTGATAGTGAAAGTGATCACGAAGGGGAGTATGCGGGGATGGAGGAAGTAGTGGTGGGTGGCATGGTGCCTGGACCACATGGCGCAGTGGGTGGACAGACAAAGGACCGCCCGGCACCCCCTCAACCATGTGCTGCCTCCACTCCTCTCCCTCCTCCTCCTTCCCCCCCCCCCTCGCCCCATGCCACAGGTCCACCCTGCACCATGTGATCGTGAGTGGAACTGAACACAAAGTATATTCGTGCCACAGCCTTGTGATTTTGATGCTAGTGGAAGTGGTATCCAGCCAGAATGTCCCATAACGAATGAGTCTACAGAGTTAGACTATTTCCAGTTGTACTTTGACGAGCCTATAATGAACTTGATAGTGACTCAGACAAACATTTATTACCAATATGCCATGAACAACACAGCAGAGGTTGGAGAATCATCACGGCTGCACAGGTGGAAAGACACAACAGTGGCTGAAATGTATTTATTCCTTGCCACTGTCATGCTTATGCCACATATCTATAAGAACAATATACGTAATTACTGGTCTACAGACCACTTCATCAGTACTCCAGTTTTCCGTGACCTCCTTCCCTGCAACAGATTCACTCTGTTGCTATGAATGTTGCACTTCGCAGACAGAAATACGCCAGACAGAAATGACCTTCTATACAAAATCTGAGAAGTGTTTATGTATTTGAAGCAGAAATTCAGTGTATACTTTTATCCCTTCAAGAACATTGTTGTTGATGAGTCCTTGATTCTGTTCAAGGGACACCTGTCATTCAAGCAATATATACCGAGCAAACGTAATCGCTTTGGTATAAAGCTTTTTGTTATGTGTGACTGTGAGAGTGGTCTTGTGTTGGATGTAATTGTATACACAGGGAAAAACACACTCGATGATGACAGAAGGATGTTGGGCATTTCCGGTGATGTTGTTCGCAGGATGATGGAACCATACCTTGGCAAGGGCCATACATTGTACACAGACAACTGGTATACAAGCCATATGCTTGCTGATTTCCTACGTGTGAACAATACTGATATGTGTATGTGGAACAGTGAGAAGGAATAGGAAATATATGCCAAGGTTCACTGGAGGCAGTGTTGAAGGTGAAGTGCAAGCGTTTCATGCTAATGACATCATGGCACTGACGTGGCATGACAAACGAGACGTGGCATTGCTATCAACCATCCACAGAAACGAGATGGTACAAACAGACAGACTGAGCAAGTTCAACAACGAACCTATTGTGAAGCCACTTGCTGTCGTGGACTATACGAACAATATGCGACTAGTTGACAAGTGTGACATGATGATAGGGTTTGTTGACTGTGTGCGTAGGAGTCGCAAGTGGTATATAAAACTGTTTTTTCACCTTGTAGACATTGCAGTGCTCAATGCATTCAATATGTACGAAGTAAAGACTGGAAAACGACAACGTTTTGCAGATTTCTCTCTGAATCTCGTCAAACAGATAGCAAGAAAGTATGGTACCACACCTGTACCTTACCCTCAACAGCGACCTGTCACACCACAACCTGTCCCCCAACCACAGCCAGTGGGGGAAGTGCCAGACCGAATCACTCCTAACTGTCACTATCTGGTACCAATACCACCTACCCAAAAGAAGAAGAATGCCCAGAAAAAGTGTATTGTGTGTGCTACCACCAAAAAACGACCCCAACAGCGGAAGGACACACGATTCATGTGTCACCAGTGTGGGGTGGCACTCTGTATGAATCCATGCTTCATGGAGTATCATACAATTGTGGAGTTCTAGAAACATAAGTGGGACATGCAAATACTTGTTTATAGTTGTAGATAATAATGTGTGATTCAGCCAGGTGTGCAAAATCACCTGTCAGTGTGTACATGTGTGTTTATGACAATATGATAAAAATTTCGTATGTAATATTGGTGTATAAACAAAAATTGGCATTGATATCAAATGACTTACTATGAAACATAATTATCATATCATGAAAACCAAGAAAATTAAAAAAAAAAATGGAAGAAAACGGTAAATATGTTGAATTTCTGCAAGCAGCAGTGCTCCATGTTGCCGTCAGGTGATCGCCAAGTGCCAACTCAGTGCGGCCTCATACCTCGGTAAGTACTGACCCTAAATTATTTTTTTTATGCTAAAACACTTAAAAAAAGTGCTTTATATATATATATATATATATATATATATATATATATATATATATATATATATATATATATATAAAGTTTTTTTTTTTTTTTTTTTTTTTTTTTTTTTTTCAAAATATTCGGGGCACTGCGCGAGTGAACGTATATATACGTTTGGACCGTTTAAGGGTTAAACAGTCCAAGCGTATATATACGTTCACTCGCGCAGCGCCCCGAATACCTATTTTGAAAAAAAAAAAAAATTTATAGAAAAAAAAGAGCACTTTTTTTTAAGTATTTTAGACTAAAAAAAAAAAATTTTTTTTTAGGGCCAGTACTTACTGAGATATGAGGCCGAGAAGTTGGCACTGGATGCTCATGTGACAGCAACATCGAGTCCTGCCGCTTGCAGAAGTGTTGCCGATATACCTTTTTTTCTATTTTTTATATTATTTTATGTAATTTTTATGTTCTGATAATTACAATTTGTAGTAGTTCTTGTCATTTTATAACCAATCTTTTTCCTGACACTTGTATTAGGTACTGAAATTGTACTCAAATTGTCAGAAACACACTGACAGATGGACATTTACACCTGCCTTAGCCATTTACTATTGTCTTGGAATATATACAAAGTATTTATATGTCCCCAGCAATGTTTTGGATATGTGGAAGTATATAATAACAATGAGGAGGAGGAGGAGATGGAGGAGGAGAAGAAGGAGGAAGGGGAGGAAGAGAAGGAGGAGGAGGAGAAGGAGGAGGAAGAGGAAGTGGAGGAGGAGGAGGAAGAGGGGGAGGAGGTGGAGGAAGAGAAGGAGGAGAAGAATAATACATAATAATAATAATAGGTAATAATAAGTTCCCTTGCAGCATGAAAAACAAAGTCCATCCCTGACAGTGACATGATAAGATGAGATAACAACTGATAAGAGTTGACGTTTGATGAGCATACACGAGGGTGGGAGAGGGTACAGCTGATAAGAAAAGATTAGAGGTGATATTTGATGAGCATCGCCCTCACTTTGTTTTCGCTGGTACACAAACATGTCTGTCTGCTTGTCTGTCTGTCAAGCTCCCTGTCTATCCGTCTAGCTCTCTGTCTCAGAGGCAGCCACAAGACTGCGTTATCATCACGTTTACTCACATCTTCAAGCTGAGTATAGCACTTTGTCTGGATTTTTTGGGCTATCCTAGGTAATTTACACTATACTTGTATTTATGTGTACCTGTGAGAGAGAGATAGACAGGCAGATAGAAAGAGAGAGAGATTGAAAGAGATACAGAGACAGATAAACAAAGACAGATAGAGACAGAGATAGACAGAGACAGAGGTAGACAGAGACATAGGTAGACAGAGACAGAGGTAGACAGAGACATAGGTAGACAGAGATAGACAGAGGAAGAGATAGACAGAGGAAGAGATAGACAGACCCTAAACTTGGGGTTAACATCACTCTCCTCTTAAAAGAGGAGTGTTAATATGACATTACATCAGTGAATCCTTGGTGTTTGCCGCACTGTTTGCTCTAGTTGGCGCTCAATTTAACTGGCACTCCCACAAGGTACTAAGTGGTCCCAGATTTTTTTAATACCGTGCACACTGAGTGTTAGGACCCATTCTATGCTGACAAGGCATCTCAAGCCAATCGTGCCAAATTTGAAGGTAGGAAAAATAAAACGTACATATACGTTTGGGGCGCTAAGCGTAAGAACGTATATATATGTTTGGACGTTTAAGGGTTAAACTGTGGCCTCTTGTTATCAGTTTCGGGTACGAAAAAATTGCCTTTATCTAGTCACCCATGTCCTTTTGTGACCTTATGTGTGGTTATCATGTTTCCTCTCTTCCTCCTATTGGGCAGCATCATCTTCAGTGCTTTCAGGCTTTTTTTTTTTTACTCTGGTAACCTTAGACCTTTTCTAACTTACCCATGTGTTTTTTAAAGTGGGGGCACCACACCACCACTACAAATGCCAGTGTTTGCATAATATATGCTTTAAACAGCCTTTTTTTTTTTTTTAACCATTTCTTCCTCCATATTTTTAAAAGCTGTTTTATCATTTGCTAAAGTGTCATAAGAGTTTCTCACAGTTTTGCTTATAGTATGATCTCCCAGTGACACTATTTTTTAAATATTAGCTCCTAGTTTCCTTTGTCTGTCAGACACTTTTAATATTTTATAATATAGTCTTTATTCTTCATGTGGCCTGATGCCACTCTCCCATTCCTATTAAATGCCCTTTATATACAGTAATGTCCATCAACCATCTATCACTCCATTTACTTAATTTTTCTAGATATTCTAACAAGATTTTAGTCATTTTTATTATTTTTTGAACCTGATATTTTTTGCAGCATATACAAATACGTATATTCATATAGTTTTTAATCCTTCTGGTAAATCTTTATATAAATGATTATATATATAGTATGCATGCCTTACTGTGTTTCTGTATTTGTTCATCCCAAGAGTTCACATACCCTCAGTCCTAGCTAGACCTGGGCAAACTGATTGTTGTTTAACATGTTGAAGGTTGTCATGACATGGTATTGTTCTATAAAGTATCTTTTGTTGTTAAACAAATTAATGCTACTGAACTGTTGTTAAGTTGGATGTCAGAGGGATAAGAAAGTAGGGTTACCTTTCTTGACCTCTCTTAATTATGTGATGGCTGTGTGGGCCAGTGGACCACCAACAGCAACAGCCTGGTTGAACAGACAATCATCAGAAGAGCCTGGCCCCAGTTCAGGTTGGAGAAAACTTGAAACTGTTCACAGGTATATCACAGATCACAAATATATCAAAAATTTCAGAAAATATAAATGTGGTATTGATTTAAATTTTGTATTAATTCTAATCCTTGATAGCTATAGCACTAAGAAAAAATGACATTTTATTTTTTCCTGTTTTCAGTCATAATTATAATTCCTCCTTTAAATGTAATACAGTTTAAGAGATTTTTTTTTTTTTTTTTTTTTTTTTGCTTGACAAATTAACTAATAAAAGTTTATCCAGGAGGATAAATAAGTAATTTGAATTACTTTCAATAGGAACATGAAAAAGATAGAAAAGAAGGAGAACTTCTAGAGCAAACTCTTTCGTCTCTAGTTTGGATATGTACATCTACCCACTCCATTAGTAAAGTTACAGTCATCGATGCTAATAACCCAGCAGACATCCTCGAATCATTCCATGTCTGCTCTTCACATCTTCTCTGCATAGCTAGTGTTCCAGGTAAGTAGAGTAGAGTAAAAATTCAGTTAATTGAATTGATAAGGTAATTAACACATTAGAGATGAGAACAAAAAGCATAAGCAAATTCTTCATACACTTTTTTTTTTTTTTACCCTTCCTGGAATGTCCTTTATACCTTCCAGCTGTTTATCATACTCCATAACCATAATACAGTACATGTAATTATAATCATTATCCATGACGATACATTCCTATTACAAATATTTTTTTTGTGTATAAGAGCCAATAACAGTGCAAAGCATTTCTCATAATTTGCCAGTGATGAAGCCTCCACTACTACTTACAGTGAATGACCCACACAGGTTTAGCACTTTTTATAAATACAGTGGACCCCCGCTTAACGATCACCTCCAAATGCGACCAATTATGTAAGTGTATTTATGTAAGTGCGTTTGTACGTGTATGTTTGGGGGTCTGAAATGGACTAATCTACTTCACAATATTCCTTATGGGAAAAAATTCGGTCAGTACTGGCACCTGAACATACTACTGGAATGAAAAAAGTTCGTTAACCGGGGGTCCACTGTATAAATAATTATACCTCTTGCCACTTGTAGACATATTCTTTCAAATATTACAAAATGTTGGTAGGTGGATTACTTAACTTCTGCACTTGATGAGGTCTTCGGTTAATCTTTTTTTTTTTTCTTCTTTATTAAAGTTTTTATATTTCATACCCTCAGACCTGCTAGTTAGTGATTATGGACTTCATTTTTTTTTTTTTTTTAAGAGGGATATCTGAATGATTGTACTTGGCAGTTGACCATGATGTTTGGGTGAGCTTACACTGGTCAATCAAGCATTTGTGATATAGTTGCTTTTATTCTAACTTGTAGTAAATTATTCTAGTAAATTTCATCCATATTATACGGTGAATCAACTGACTAATGTATATCAGACTCATTTTGTGCTCATGTCTTGAATATTTTCCCAGACATTCCCTTTGATACAACCTTGCAACACACATACTCCATATTTTGTAATATTGTACCTTCGTTCTTGCAGGTTTGGTGTTGCTCACCATTAATGTGACGAGGAGACAAAATATCAGGGAAACTTTGTGTTATGGGTCAATGAATTTCAGAAAGCTTTTAAATGAAGATAGGGATTTAGCTACTATTCCTGGACTTGTATAATCAAATCTAAACTCACAGTAACACTTGCAAAATTCTCCCAGGAAATATTTGCACATTAATGTTTGCCTGGTTTTAGTGAATGTATTGTCCACATTCTTCAGTCTCAAGCTGTGCTAATATAATTCACAGTTTTGTCAAACAATTTTTTTTTTTCTGTTGACTAATTAAAATGTGTCTTACTGAAATTTACATTCTTATACAGAAATGTGAAATGTAACAGTAATTATATATTAAAATTTTATTTAGGTGCCAAAGAGTCTGACTACTCCATTGATGAAGATCTGAATAAGTTAGTTGAGGAGTCACAGCAAAACAATTGTGATAACCCGGATGATACTAGTGCCAATGAGAACAAAAATAAAGAGGAGAGCGGTCCGTCCATGGGGACCCTTTCCTTCATAAGCTGTGCTGCTGGCAGTGAAACAGGGGCACCTGATTCACCCTCAGAGAAGGAGCCTGAAGGTATAGTGTCTTTTATTTCAATATTGAGTTATTTTTGCCAAGTAAATCAAGTTTGCTGTGTTTTTGCAAAACCTCTTAACACTTTCGTGTGTAATTGAAGAAAGTGTAGCTTAATGTGTGTGTGTATGTATGTATGTGTGTCTTCTTATCATAACATTTGTTTTTGCCAGTTTTAATGTTCTGTATATTGTTTCAAATGTCAAATATTTACTAAAATTTTGTTAGTAAGGATAGGTTTCTAATTAACATTACTGCACTTTGATCATGAATTAAATTAATTTTCCAGTGACTTTGTAGATTTTACCTTTTTGTGAGCTTATATCTTGGCAAATTGCTTTTGCTGAAATCTTGTACCAGTATTGTATTTAACATTGCATGTGTTCAGGGACCACCTTAAGCTTCAGTCACTGTCCACATATATTAGCGTTTGTCATCCTCTATTTAAAATTAGGTCCCATTCTTGGTTATTACTTAAAATAATAAGTTTACAGTTCTATTATCCTAGAATGGGTGGTATTCAAACCCATAGCAAACCAGTCTTTAGTTAGCAGGTCAGTGCTCTGTCTACTAGACAAGGGGTCTCCAAACTTTTCACTACGAGAGCCACATCGTATATTTTACACATTTCTGCAGGCCATAGAAAAAAATCAGTCTTATAAATAAATAAAATTTAAGCGAATAAATAAGTTTTATTTGGATCTTTTTTATAATCAGCATGATATAATTTAGAACGAGAGAACTGTGACACGTAGGAAGAAACAATACTGTGCTCACACTGAAAAATTATTTTTCTTTTTCAACACACTGGCCATCCCCCACAGAGGCAGGGTGTCTTAAAAAGAAAGAACCACTATCACCATCATTCACATATAATCACTCTCTTCGTAGAGGTGCTCAGATACGACAGTTTAGATGTCATTCCAATGGCTAATATCCCAAACCCCTCTTTTAAAGTGCAGGCATTGTACTTTCCACCTCCAGGACTCAAGTCAGGCTAACTGGTTTCCCTGAATCATCATCATCTTTCAACAAACTGGCCATATTCCACCGAGGCAGGGTGGCCCAAAAAAGAAAAACAAAAGTTTCTCTTTTCAACTTTAGTAATGTATACAGGAGAAAGGGTTACTAGCCCCTTGCTCCCGGCATTTTAGTCGCCTCTTACGACACACATGGCTTACAGAGGAAGAATTCTGTTCTACTTCCCCAATTCTTCTTTTTATTAACACGTCGGCCAATTCCCACCAAGGCACGGTGGCATGAAAAAGAAAAAACTTACATCATCATTCACTCCATCACTGTCTTGCCAGAGGTGTCCTTACACTACAGTTATAAAACTGCAACATTAACACCCCTCCTTCATAGTGCAGACACTGTGCTTCCCATCTCCAGGACTCAAGTCCAGCTTGCCGGTTTTCCTGAATCCTTTCATAAATGTTACTTCGCTCACACTCCAACAGCACGTCAAGTATTAAAAAACGTTTGTACATCAAAATGGTATACAATACCGACAGGTTGCTAGGTAAGACACATAGGCAACAGTTAGGCAACTTTATTCCGAAACGTTTCGCCTACACAGTAGGCTTCTTCAGTCGAATACAGAAAGTAGGCAGAAACAGTAGAGATGTGAAGACGATGTAATCAGTCCATCACCCTTGAAGTCGTAGAATTTGAGGTTGTCAGTCCCTCAGCCTGGAGAAGTACAGTTCCATAGTCAGGAACTATCTGAAGATCAAGCAACAGTGCGGAGACTTAACTGCTGTCGGAAGGAGAGGTGCAGAGTAGTAGTAGTAGTAGTGAGAATGCAGCCACTGAGAGGTCATGTCCCTCTCAGATCCAACAGTTCTCACTTGAAAGGGTTGTCCAAGGTGTTTTCTGTACCAAGAGGCCATGTGTTGCAGTGTCTGACAGGATGAACATCAAAATGGTATACAATACCGACAGGTTGGTAGGTAAGACACATAGGCAACAGTTAGGCAACTTTATTCTGAAACGTTTCGCCTACACAGTAGGCTTCTTCAGTCGAATACAGAAAATAGGCAGGAACAGTAGAGATGTGAAGACGATGTAATCAGTCCATCACCCTTGAAGTCGTAGAATTTGAGGTTGTCAGTCCCTCAGCCTGGAGAAGTACAGTTCCATAGTCAGGAACTGTATTCGACTGAAGAAGCCTACTGTGTAGGCGAAACGCTTCGGAATAAAGTTGCCTAACTGTTGCCTATGTGTCTTAACTACCAAAAACCGTTTGTGTAATTCACTCCTATCAAATACACTCAACTAACTGACATTAATACAATTCTCATAGTTTTCGAAATAGAAATGGGAAACATGCCCACTCACTCAGCACTTGGACCAGATTCATGGAATGCTCTGTTTATATAGAAGTGCAAAATATCACTAGCACGAGCCCTCAGTATTCTTTGGAGAAAGAGCCTAGATCTAGGTGAAATACCGAAGGCCTTAAAGAGTGCAGACATAGCTCCTTGGCATAAGGGAGGTAGTAGAGCACTACCTAAAAATTACAGACCAGTAGCCCTAACCTCACACATAAAAATCTTTGAAAGAGTGATGAGACAGCAGATTACAAATTTCATGGAGCAGCACAACCAACATAACCCAAACCAGCATGGTTTTAGAGCAGGACGATCATGCCTGTCACAACTACTGAACCATTATGACAGAATTACGGAGGCATTGGAAGACGACCAAAACGCAGATGTGATTTACACAGACTTTGCAAAGGCATTTCACAAATGTGATCATGGAGTGATAGTGCACAAAATGAAGGCCATGGGCTTTATGGGGAAGGTAGGCAGATGGATTTTTGGTTTCCTAACACACACAACACAAAAAGTAGAAGTGAACAGGGCAAGATCCAGTATCAGTGAGGTCAAAAGCTCAGTGCCCCAAGGCACTGTCCTGGCATCTCTGTTGTTTCTCATCCTCATAGCAGACATAGATAAAAACACCCATCACACTTTTGTATCATCATTTGCAGATGACACTAAAATAAGCATGAAAGTCAGTACGGTAGAGGACACTGAAAAAGTACAGGAAGACATAAACAGGGTTTTCCAGTGAGCAGTGGAGAACAACATGGCGTTCAATGGTGATAAGTTCCAGCTGCTTAAGTATGGAAAGAATGAAGAACTCAAAAGGAACACTATATACAAAACTCAAGTGGGTCACCAAATAGAACGTAAGGAACACGTAAAAGACCTGGGAATAGTTATGTTAGCAGACTTTTCTTTTAAAGACCATAAAAGGACAAAGATCACGACAACCAGAAAGATGACGGGGTGGGCATTGAGAACTTTCAAAACAAGGGAAATAATGTCGATGGTGACACTCTTCAAATCGCTAGTGCTCCCTCACTTAGAATATTGCTCAGTGCTGACGGCCTAGTTCAAAGCAGGAGAAATATCGGAGCTGGAACAAATACAGAGATCGTTTACGGCTCACATTGAGCCTGTAAAGCATCTAAACTACTGGAAACGCCTGCAAGTCTTGAACATGTATTCATTGGAGCGGAGGAGAGAGAGATACATAATAATATATGCTGTACCTGGAAAATATTCGAGGGCCTGGTCCAAAATCTGCATACTGCCATAACAAACAGGGGTGAGAGATATGGGAGGAAGTGTAAAATAACCCATTGAGGAGCAGGGGTGTGGTAGGGACAAAAAGGGAACGCTGTATCAACATCTGGGGTCCCAGACTATTCAACATCTTACCAGAAAATATCAGAAACATGGCTGGAACACGTGTAGAAGCCTTCAAGAGGAAACTGGACAAGTATCTTCACCAGGTGCCAGATCAACCAGGCTGTAATGGACGTGGGGCAGCGGGCCTCCAGCAGCAACAGCCTGGTTGACCAGGCAAGCACCAGACGAACCTGGCCCATGGCCAGGCTCAGAGAGTAGATAAACTCTCAAAACTCTTCGAAGGTATATCAAAGGTGGTGCAAGCCCCTCACGCACAAAACCTACTTGACCCCTTCCCCCCCAACCTTCCCTTGGCTGACCCCTACCCCGCCTTCCCTCCATTTCAGATTTATACACTCTCGAAGCCATTCTACTTTGGTTCATGCTCTCTGTATATCCGAGCAACCTCAGCAACCCTTCCTCAGCTCTCTGGATAATAGTTTTGGTAATCTCGCACCTCCTCCTAATTTCCAAACTTTGAATTCTCTGCATTATATTCGCATCACACATTGCCCTCAGACATGACATCTCCACTGCCTCCAGCCTTCTCCTTGTTGCAACATTCACCACCCATGCTTCACACCCATATAAGAGTGTTGGTATAACTATACTCTCATACATTTACCCCTTTGCTTCCACGGACAAAGTTCTTCATCTCCACAGACTCCTCAGTGTACCACTCGCCCTTTTTTCCTCATCAGTTCTATGATTCACCTCATCTTTCATAGACCCATCTGCTGACCCGTCCACTCCTAAATATCTGAATACATTCACCTCCTCCATACTCTCCCTGTAATCTGTTATCCAATCTTTCATCACCTAATCTTTTTGTTATCCTCATCACCTTACTCTTTCCTATATTCACTTAATTTCCTTCTTTTACATACCCTACCAAATTCATCCACCAACCTCTGCAGCTTCTCTTCAGAATCTCCCAAAAGCACAGTGTCATCAGCAAAAAGCAACTGTGACAACTCCCACTTTGTGTTAGATTATTTATCTTTTAACCCCACACTTCTTGCTAAGACCCGCACATTCACATCTCTTGCAACAACATCTATAAATATATTGAACAACCACAGTGACATCACACATCCTTGTCTAAGGCCTACTTTTACTGGGAAATAATCTCCCTCTCTCCTACACACACTAACCTGAGCCTCACTATGCTCTAAAAACTCTTCACTGCTTTTGGTAACCTACCTCTTACTCCATACACCTGCGACATCTGCCACATTGCCCCTCTATCCACCCTGTCATACTCCTTTTTCAAATACATAAATGCCACAAAAACATCTTTACCTTTATCTAAATACTGTTCACCTATATGTTTCACTGTAAACACTTGGTCTACACACCCCCTACCTTTCCTAAAGCTTCCTTATTCATCTGCTGTCCTACTCTCCATCTTTCTTTTAATTCTGTCAATAATAACTCTACCATACACTTTACCAGGTATACTCAACAGACTTACTCCCCTATAATTTTTTCACTCTCTTTTGTCTCCATTGCCTTTATACAAAGGAACTATGCATGCTCTCTGCCAATCCCTAGGTACCTTACCCTCTTCCATACATTTATTAAATAATAGCACCAACCACTCCAAAACTATATCCCCACCTGCTTTTTAACATTTCTATCATTATCCCATCAGTCCCAGCTGCCTTACCCCTTGTCATTCTACCCACTGCCTCACGAACTTCCCCCACACTCACAACTGGTTCTTCCTCACTCCTACAAGATGTTATTCCTCCTTACCATATACACGAAATCACAGCCTCGCTATCTTCATCACCATTTAACAGTTCCTCAGAATATTCCCTCCATCTTCCCAATACCTCTAACTCTCCATTTAATAACTCTCCTCTCCTATTTTTAACTGTCAAATCCATTCGTTCACTGGGCTTCTGCAACTTATTAGTCTCTCTCCAAAATTTTACTTATTTTCAGCAGAATTCGTTGATAACATCTCACCCATTCTCTCATTTGCCCTCTTTTTTACATTGCTTCAACACTCTCTTAACCTCTCTTTTTCTCTCCATATACTCTTCCCTCCTTGCATCACTCTTACTTTGTAAAAACCTCTCATATACTAACTTCTTTTCCCTTACTACTCTCTTTACATCATCATTCCACCAATCGCTCTTCTTCCCTCCCACACCCACTTTGCTGTAACCACAAACTTCTGCTGAACACTTTGACACTACATTCTTAAACCTACCCCATACATCTTTGACCCCATTGCTTATACTCTTACTATTCCATCTATCCTCCAATAGTTGTTTATATCTTACCCTAACTGCCTCCTCTTTTAGTTTATAAACCTTCACCTCTCTCTTACTTGCTGCTTCTATTTTCCTTGTCTGCCATCTACCTTTTAGTCTCACTGTAGCTACAAGTAAAAAGTGATCTGATATATCTGTGGCCCCTCTATAAACATGTACATCCTGAAGTCTACTCAACAGTCTTTTATCTACCAATACTTAGTCCAACAAACTACTGTCATTATGCCCTACATTATATCTTGTGTACTTATCCTCTTTTTCTTAAACCCCTTTCTATATAAAGTTCAATCAAAGGGCTCCCATTATCATTTACACCTGGCACCCCAAACTTACCTACCACACCCTCTATAAGTTTCTCCTACTTTAGCATTTAGGTCCCCTACCACAATTACTCTCTCACTTGGTTCAGAAGTTCCTATACATTTGCTTAACATCTCCCAAAATCTCTCTCTCTCTCTCTCTCTCCTCTACACTCCTCACTTCTCCAGGTTCATACACACTTATTATGACCCACTTTTCTCATCCGACCCTTATTTTAATTCACATAATCCTTGAATTTATGCATTTATATTCTCTCTTCTTCTTCCATAACTCATCTTTCAACATTATTGGCTCTAACTCTCTCAGGCACTCCTGACTTAATCCCATTTATTTCTCCCCACTGAAACTCGCCTACCCCCCTTCAGCTTTGTTTCACTTAGAGCCAGGACATCCAACTACTTTCATTCACAACATCAGCAATCATCTCTTTTTTATCATCTGCACTACATCCACACACATTCAAGCATCCCAGTTTTATGAAGTTTTTCTTTTTCTATTTTTTAGTAATGTATGCAGGAGAAGGGGTTATTAGCCTACTGCTCCCAGCATTTTAGTCGCCTCATACTACATGCATAGCTTACAGAGGAAAGATTCTTTTCCACTTCCCCATGGAGAATAGAGGGAATAAAGAAGAACAAGAGCTATTAAGAAGAAAAACCTAGATGTGTGTATGTATATATATGCACGTGCATGCCTGTGTAGTGTGACCTAAGTATAAGTAAAACTAGCAATATATACCTGTTATCCAGCATGTTTATGTGACAGAAAAATGACGCCAGCAATCCTACCATCATGTGAAACAGTTACAGGTTTCTGTTTCATACTCAGTTTGCAGGACGGTGGTACCTCCCTGGGTGGTTGCTGTCTACCAACCTACTATATACTACTACCTCAATACCTCCACAAAATATTACCCTGCTCACACCCCAACAGCTCTTCACATCCCAAAAACCATTCATCTCCATTCACTTGCATCTGACATGCTCACGCACGCCTACTGCATGTCCAAGCCCCTTATACACAAAACCTTTCATCCCTCTCCCTCCATCCTTTCCTAGGATGACCCCCTACCCCTCTCCCCTCCCCTACAGATTTATACACTCTCCAAGTCGTCATATTTTGCTACATCCTCTCTAAATGACTAAACCACCTCAACAACCCATCTGAATAATACTTTTACTAACTCCACACCTGTAAAACGAAAGCATGTAATTGTTTTACATGATGGTAGGATTGCTGGTGTCCTTTTTTCTGTCTCATAAACATGCAAAATTTCAGGTATATCTTGCTACTTCTACTTACACTTTGGTCACACTACACATACAGTGGAACCTCAAAAATCGAACGTATCACATATTGAGCATTTCGAAAATAGGACAATTTTTTCGGACAAACTGTGTCCCTATTATCGAACGCGCCCCTATTTTCGGACCGCCAGGTACGAGACCTGTCTGCCGCCTGCTCTGTCCGCATTCCCGCGCAGGTGCCGTGAGCAGTCTAGCTTTGTTTATGCTTGAGTGAACACTAACCTGCGCTCTCATTCACGCATTTTACGATTATTTCTTTGTTTAGTGCTTGTGGGACTGTGAAATAAGCTACCATGAACCCAAAGAAACTTGCTAGTGGTACCCTTGTGGTAAAGAAAGTGAGAAACACCATAGATGTGAAGAAGGAAATAATACAGAAGTATGAGAGTGGTGTGAGACTTGTTGAGCTTGCCAGGATGTATGGGAAAAACAAGTCGACCATCGGGTCTATCCTGTCAAAGAAAGAACAAATATAGGGAGTGGATGACGTGCCTTCTTCAAAGATTAAGGAGATTTGTGCCAAGTGGAATGATGTCCAAATGTTTGTGCAGAAGTACCACCCTGAGCAAGCTGAAACAAGCCATCTTTGCAACAAGTTCAGTGACAGAACCATGTCCCATTTTAGGGAAATGTTAAAGAGGCGCCAGAAACAGAGGACAGTTATTTTGTGAGACAGGGGTCCAGTGACTCTCAAGCTGGTCCTAGTGGCATTAAAAGACAGAGAAGGGAAGTAACCCCATAGAGGGCTTTATCTGAAGTCCTCATGGAGGGGGATTCTCCTTCCAAACACTAACCCCAACTCCCTCTCTCCTCCTCCCTATCTTCCAGATGTCATCACCAATCTTCAATAAAGGTAAGTAAAAATGTTATTTTATATGTATTACTATACATAATTAAAAACTATAGTATTTATTGTATGTAAAACTGTAATTAATCTCTATAAAATGTATTTTTTGTGTGAATATTTTTGGGTTTCTGGAACTGATTAATTGTATTTCCATTATTTCTTATGGGAAATATTGCTTCAAATTTCAGACTTTTCAAATTTAGAACTAGCTCCTGGAACGGATTAAGTTCGATTTTTGAGGTTCCACTGTACATGTACAAGCATATATATACACACCCCTCTAGGTTTTCTGCTGTTTTTGTTCTAGTTCTTGTTTATTTCCTCTTACCTCCATGGGGAAGTGGAGCAGAATTCTTTCTCCGTTAGCCATGTGTGTTGTAAGAGGCAACTAAAATGCCGAGGGCAAGGTGCTAGGAACCTCTTCTCTTGTATAAATTACTAAATTTAAAAAGAGAAACTTTAGTTTTTCTTTTTGGGCTACCCTGCCTTGGTGGGATACTGCTTGTTTGTTGAAAAAAAAAAAAAGCTTCACACCTCCATCGACGTACCTTGTTCACTGAGTTTAATCACGTTTAACTTGGCATTTAAAGTTAGAGGCTTAAGTCTCCTCTTTTATCACAGCTATTATTATTATTGTAAACGAGAAAGAGACGCAGAGAATGTAAACAGTGTAAACTAAGGGCGGTCAGATGAACATGCATTAAGACCTGTCCACTTGCTACTCATACATGTTCATTTCATATTATGCATGATTTTGTGAGGTAGATGGCGAGAATATTTTGAGGAACTTTTAAATGTTGAGGAAGAAAGGGAGGCGGTAATTTCATGCACTGGCCAGGGAGGTATACCATCTTTTAGGAGTGAAGAAGAGCAGAATGTAAGTGTGGTGGAGGTACGTGAGGCATTACGTAGAATAAAAGTGGGTAAAGCAGCTGGAACTGATGGGATCATGACAGAAATGTTAAAAGCAGGGGGGGATATAGTGTTGGAGTGGTTGGTACTTTTGTTTAACCCTTAAACGGTCCAAAGAGATCGACGTTCAAATTCGTAGTGCTACAAAAGTAGATCTACTTTTTTTTACATATTTTCAAATATAACAAAAAAAAAATGTAGATAAAAGTTTTTTTTACACGTTTTCAAATGTAAAACAAAAAAGATGATGTACATTTTTTTACATACAGTGGACCCCCGGTTAACGATTTTAATCCGTGCAAGAGGGGTAATCGTTATGCGAAATAATCGTTATGTGAATGAATTTTCCCCATAAGAAATAATGGAAATAAAATTAATCCGTGCAAGACACCCAAAAGTATGAAAAAAAAATTTTTTTACCACATGAAATGTTAATTTTAATACACACAAACTGAAAAAGGCATGCACACTTACATGACACTTACTTTTATTGAAGATCTGGTGATGATTGATGGGATGGGAGGAGGGGAGAGCATTATCTTCTTACTGTTTAGAAGGGGAATCCCCTTCCATTAGGACTTGAGGTAGCAAGTCCTTTTCCGGGGTTACTTCCCTTCTTCTTTTAATGCCACTAGGACCAGCTTGAGAGTCACTGGACCTCTGTCGCACAACAAATCTGTCCATAGAGCTCTGTACCTCCCGTTCCTTTACGATTTGTCTAAAATGGGCCACAACATTGTCATTGAAATAGTCACCAGCACGGCTTGCAACAGCTGTGTCAGGGTGATTTTCATCCATAAAGGTTTGCAGTTCAACCCACTGTGCACACATTTCCTTAATTTTTTAAGTAGGCACAATGGATTCCACAACTGGCATAGGCTTCTCAGGGTTAGCCCCAAACCCTTCAAAATCTTTCTTAATTTCCATACTAATTCTCACCCTTTTTACCACAGGGTTGGCACTAGAAGCTTTCTTGGGGCCCATGGTCACTTATTTTCCAGAAACAGCACCGAAAACACTGTAATAATACGAAATATTCCGATTGTATGCTTGGATGTTATTGCGGAGGCTGGCTGGTAAACAATGCCACCGGCGGAACATGTGAGCGTGGCTCAGGCCGCACATTGGAAGCGTCTCGGACGAAAATCGGTAAGCGGGTTTTTAAGCGGTATGCGAGGCAAAATTTTTGCAATTAAAGTAAGCGGTATGCGAAATAATCGCTATGTGATGCCATCGTTATGCGGGGGTCCACTGTACTTTGATGTTGAAAAAACGTATATATACATTTGGACCATTTAAGGGTTAATAAATGTATGAAAGGTAGGTACCTAGGGATTGGCGGAAAGCATGTATAGTCCCTTTATATAAAGGGAAGGGGGACAAAAAAGATTGTAAAAATTATAGAGGAATAAGTTTACTGAGTATACCAGGAAAAGTGTACGGTAGGGTTATAATTGAAAGAATTTGAGGTAAGACAGAATGTAGGATTGCGGATGAGCAAGGAGATTTCAGAGTGGGTAGGGGATGTGTAGATCAAGTGTTTACATTGAATCATATATGTGAACAGTATTTAGATGAAGGTAGGGAAGTTTTTATTGCATTTATGGATCTAGAAAAGGCATATGATAGAGTGGATAGAGGAGCAATGTGGCAGATGTTGCAGGTATATGGAATAGGTGGTAAGTTACTAAATGCTGTAAAGAATTTTTATGAGGATAGTGAGGCTCAGGTTAGGGTGTGTAGAAGAGAGGGAGACTACTTCCCGGTAAAAGTAGGTCTTAGACAGGGATGTGTAATGTCACCAAGGTTGTTTAATATATTTATAGATGGGGTTGTAAAAGAAGTAAATGCTAGAGTGTTCGGGAGAGGGGTGGGATTAAATTATGGGGAATCAAATTCAAAATGGGAATTGACACAGTTACTTTTTGCTGATGATACTGTGCTTATGGGAGATTCTAAAGAAAAATTGCAAAGGTTAGTGGATGAGTTTGGGAATGTGTGTAAAGGTAGAAAGTTGAAAGTGAACATAGAAAAGAGTAAGGTGATGAGGGTATCAAATGATTTAGATAAAGAAAAATTGGATATCAAATTGGGGAGGAGGAGTATGGAAGAAGTGAATGTTTTCAGATACTTGGGAGTTGACGTGTCGGCGGATGGATTTATGAAGGATGAGGGTAATCATAGAATTGATGAGGGGAAAAAAGGTGAGTGGTGCGTTGAGGTATATGTGGAGTCAAAAAACGTTATCTATGGAGGCAAAGAAGGGAATGTATGAAAGTATAGTAGTACCAACACTCTTATATGGGCGTGAAGCTTGGGTGGTAAATGCAGCAGCGAGGAGACGGTTGGAGGCAGTGGAGATATCCTGTTTAAGGGCAATGTGTGGTGTAAATATTATGCAGAAAATTTGGAGTGTGGAAATTAGGAAAAGGTGTGGAGTTAATAAAAGTATTAGTCAGAGGGCAGAAGAGGGGTTGTTGAGGTGGTTTGGTCATTTAGAGAGAATGGATGAAAGTAGAATGATATGGAAAGCATATAAATCTGTAGGGAAAATAAGGCGGGGTAGGGGTCGTCCTCGAAAAGGTTGGAGGGAGGGGGTAAAGGAGGTTTTGTGGGTGAGGGGCTTGGACTTCCAGCAAGTGTGCGTGAGCGTGTTAGATAGGAGTGAATGGAGACAAATGGTACTTGGGACCTGACGATCTGTTGGAGTGTGAGCAGGGTAATATTTAGTGAAGGGATTCTGGGAAACCGGTTATTTTCATATAGTCGGACTTGAGTCCTGGAAATGGGAAGTACAAGCACTTTAAAGGAGGGGTTTGGGATATTGGCAGTTTGGAGGGATATGTTGTGTATCTTTTTATGTATATGCTTCTAAACTGTTGTATCCTGAGCACATCTGCAAAAACAGTGATAATGTGTGAGTGTGGTGAAAGTGTTGAATGATGATGAAAGTATTTTCTTTTTGGGGATTTTCTTTCTTTTTTGGGTCACGCTGCCTCAGTGGGAGATGGCCGAGTTGTTGAAAAAAAAAAAGAATAAAAAATGTCATTATGTAACAGGTGGAGGCAGCCACACCCGCTCCCTCTTTGTTAGGGTAAACACCGCCATTTAGTGACGGCCTTTTGAAGCCGTCTATTATTATAATTATTATTATGTAGTACATTTAGTACATTATTATTATTATTATTATTTTATTAACACACTGGCTGATTCCCACCAAGGCAGGGTGGCCCGAAAAAGAAAAACTTTCACCATCATTCACTCCATCACTGTCTTGCCAAAAGGGTGCTTTACACTACAGTTTTTAAACTGCAACATTAACACCCCTCCTTCAGAGTGCAGACACTGCACTTCCCATCTCCAGGACTCAAGTCCAGCCTGCCGGTTTCCCTGAGCCCCTTCATAAATGTTACTTTGCTCACACTCCAACAGCACGTCAAGTATTAAAAACCATTTGTCTCCATTCACTCATATCAAACACGCTCACGCACGCTTGCTGGATGTCCAAGCCCCTCGCACACAAAACCTCCTTTACCCCCTCCCTCCAACCTTTATTATTATTATTATAGATGCATTATCATCATTATTATATTATATTTTTATTATTGTATTATATTATTATATATATTTTTTTTTTTTTCAACAAGTCGGCCGTCTCCCACCGAGGCAGGGTGACCCAAAAAAAAGAAAGAAAATCCCCAAAAAGAAAATGCTTTCATCATCATTCAACACTTTCACCACACTCACACATAATCACTGTTTTTGCAGAGGTGCTCAGAAGCATATACGTATAAAGATACACAATATGTACACAATATATTATTATATACTATTATTATTATACGCATTATTATTATACAATTTTTTTTTCAACAAACCGGCCGTATCCTGCCAAAGCAGGGTGGCCCAAAAAGAAAAACACAAGTTTTTCTTTTTAAATTTAGTAATTTGTACAGGAGAAGTGGTTACTAGCCCCTTGCTCCCAGCATTTCAGTCGCCTCTTACAACACGCATGGCTTACGGAGGAAGAATTCTGTTCCACTTCCCTCATGGAGATAAGAGGAAATAAACAAGAACAAGAACTAGAAAGAAAATAGAAGAAAACCCAGAGAGGTGTGTATATATAAGCTTGTACAGGTGTGGAGTTAATAAAAGTATTAGTCAGAGGGCTGAAGAGGGGTTGAGGTGGTTTGGTCATTTAGAGAGAATGGATCAAAGTAGAATGACATGGAAAGTGTATAAATCTGTAGGGAAAATAAGGCGGGGTAGGGGTCGTCCTCGAAAAGGTTGGAGGGAGGGGGTAAAGGAGGTTTTGTGGGCGAGGGGCTTGGACTTCCAGCAAGCGTGCCTGAGCATGTTAGATAGGAGTGAATGGAGACGAATGATACTTGGGACCTTACGATCTGTTGGAGTGTGAGCAGGGTAATATTTAGTGAAGGGATTCAGGGAAACCAGTTATTTTATATAGCCTTTACACACATTCCCAAACTCATCTGCTAACCTTTGTAATTTTTCTTTAGAATCTCCCATAAGCACAGTATCATCAGCAAAAAGTAACTGTGTCAATTCCCATTTTGAATTTGATTCCCCAAAATTTAATCCCACCCGTCTCCCGAACACCCTAGCATTTACTTCCTTTACAACCCCATCTATAAATATATTAAACAACCATGGTGACATTACACATCCCTGTCTAAGACCTACTTTTACCGGGAAGTATTCTTCCTCTCTTCTGCACACCCTAACCTGAGCCTCACTATCCTCATAAAAACTCTTTACAGCATTTAATAACTTACCACCTATTCCATATACAGTGGACCCGCGCATAACGATCACCTCCGAATGCGACCAATTATGTAAGTGTATATATGTAAGTGCGTTTGTACGTGTATGTTTGGGGGTCTGAAATGGACTAATCTACTTCACAATATTCCTTATGGGAACAAATTTGGTCAGTACTGGCACCTGAACATACTTCTGGAGTGAAAAAATATCGTTAACCGGGGGTCCACTGTACTTGCAACATCTGCCACATTGCTCCTCTATCCACTCTATCATATTATTTTTATTTTATTATCACACTGGCCGATTCCCACCAAGGCAGGGTGGCCCGAAAAAGAAAAACTTTCACCATCATTCACTCCATCACTGTCTTGCCAGAAGGGTGCTTTACACTACAGTTTTTAAACTGCAACATTAACACCCCTCCTTCAGAGTGCAGGCACTGTACTTCCCATCTCCAGGACTCAAGTCCGGCCTGCCGGACTTTTCTAAATCCATAAATGCAATAAAAACTTCCCTACCTTTATCTAAATACTGTTCACATATATGCTTCAATGTAAACACTTGATCTACACATCCCCTACCCACTCTGAAACCTCCTTGCTCATCCGCAATCCTACATTCTGTCTTACCTCTAATTCTTTCAATTATAACCCTACCGTACACTTTTCCTGGTATGCTAGGATTAGACAACAACCCCCACCCTGGATTAGCCCAATGACTCCACCCCCCCCCTGGATTAGCCCAATGACCCACCCAGTCTGGTCACCTCCACTCAATGATGGAGCACGGCACCAGACCCAGCAGCACAAGCTAATCAGGTCCAACTCACACCCACTCATGTATTTATCGAACCTTTTTTTAAAACTACACAATGTTTTAGCCTGAATAACTGTACTCGGGAGTTTGTTCCACTCATCCACAACTCTATTACCAAACCAGTGCTTTCCTATATCCTTCCTGAATCTGAATTTTTCCAACTTGAAACCATTGCGGCGAGGCCTGTCTTGGCTGGAAATTTTCAGCATGCTATTTAAATCCCCTTTATTTATTTCTGTTTTCCATTTATACACCTTGATCATATCCCCCCTAATTCTACGCCTTTCGAGAGAGTGCAGATTCAGGGCCCTCAGTCTATCCTCATAGGGAAGATTTCTGATACATGGGATCATCTTTGTCATCCTCCTCTGCATGTTTTCGAGAGCATTTATATCCATTCTGTAATACGGTGGCCAGAACTGAGCAGCATAGTCTAAATGAGGCCTAACCAAGGATATATAGAGTTGAAGAACAACCTGAGGACTTCTATTATTTATACTTCTAGATATGAAGCCAAGAATTCTGTTAGCTTTATTGCAAACACTAATGCACTGTTGTCTTGGTTTTAGATTACTGTTAACCAGAACTCCTAAATCCTTTTCACAATCAGTAGTATTAAGATCTACATTATTTAGTTTATATGTGGCATGGTTATTTAACTGTCCAACATTTAGAACTTTGCATTTATCAATATTAAACTGCATCTGCCACTTCTCCGACCATTGTATCAGTCTATTCAAAACATCCTGGAGTGCTCTAGTGTCCTCATTAGAATAAATTGGACGGCCTATTTTGGTGTCATCAGCAAATTTGCTTATGTTGCTATTTATTCCCTCATCTATGTCGTTTATGTAAATTGTGAACGACAACGGGCCCAACACTGACCTCTGAGGAACACCACTTGTGACGTGTCCCCATTCTGACTTCTCCCCATTTATGCAAACACACTGCTGCCTATTTGTCAGCCATGCCTCTACCCAGGAAAAAATTTCTCCTATTCCGTGTGCCTTAAGTTTCCTCAATAGCCTCTGGTGTGAAACTCTATCAAAAGCCTTACTGAAGTCCATATACACAATATCATATTCATTACCATGATCTACCTCCTCAAACACCTTAGTGAAAAAAGTTAGTAAATTCGTAAGACAGGAACGCCCCTTTGTAAAACTGTGCTGAGATTCATTAATCAATCTGTGCCTATCAAGATGGCTACGAATTGCTTTGGCAATTATTGATTCCATAAATTTTCCCACTATGGAGGTAAGGCTTATTATGTCATATTAGATCAAGTGAGATAGATAAATAACCCGTAAAGTTGACATTAGCGAAATTATTGAAGTACAGAATTCCACTGGAACAGATTAATTGCATTTCTGTTAATTTAAATGAGAAAAATTGACTCTGCAAATGAGCAAATCCAGTTGCGAGCAAAGTCATGGACCGGATTAAACTTGCAAGTAGAGGTTCCACTGTACTTTATTTTTGGGTCACCCTGCCTCGGTGGGAGACCGCCAACTTGTTAAAAAAAAAAAAAAGTACATTTTCATTAATCCATGTAACGTAATAGTAACGTAGTAGTAGTATTATTATGGCATCAACACTAATGAGGCACTCTTAGTGATTTTAATGTGTAACTGCATGCCAACACAATGTGTAAGTTTATTTAGGTACAGGTATACATAAGTACAATTATCAGAGTACAGTAGGGCCCCACTTATATGGCAGGTTAGGTTCCAGGCTACCGCCATAAAGTGAAATGCTATTTTCCACTTAGAAATGCATATAAATGCCAGATAACAAGTTTACACTAACATATATTAAGTTAACAGTAGAACTATGCATTAAAAAAATATAAAATAAAATACGAACACAGTACATTCATTACTTACCTTAAAATTTTAGTAGTCTTAATGTAGGGTGAGACATGAGTAGTATTATAGGTAGTCAGGTGTGGTAGGTATGGTTGCCTACCTGGCTATCACAACTACACGTAATATAGCCAAATCTCGGTTTTTGTATGCCCTAGTTTTTGTACGATTCGGTTTTCAACAACTTTTTTCGTCGAAATTTTATCCCAGTTTTCGTACATCTTCTCAGTTTTCATTCAGTTGAAAATGGTCTGTACCAAACTCATCTGCCTGCCTGTGTGACTCGCGCTTTCATTTCCCAGAATCAAGCGCCCACACAAAGCATCCCATGCGTTTGTGGCTCAATCTGCCCCTGTTTCTCGTTGAGTAAGCATCCCCCACGTTCGTCCAAAGCATTTTGTGATAATCCATCGTTTTTTGTGCTTGTTTATTGAGTGCGACTGCTAAATAAGCCACCATGGGGCCAAAGAAAGTTCCGAGTGCCAGTGAATTTAACCCTTTCAGGGTCGAAAGGCGTTCTCCAAAACTTGTTCTCAGGGTCAAAAATTTTTCAGAAAAAAAAAAAATTTTTCTTATGAAAAGATAGAGAATCTTTTCCCAATCATAATGACACCAAAAGTATGGAATTTGATGGAAAACTTACGGAATTATGCTCTCACAAAGTTAGCAGTCTCGACGATGTTTACGCATCG
This sequence comes from Cherax quadricarinatus, assembly GCF_038502225.1. NCBI lineage: Eukaryota > Metazoa > Arthropoda > Malacostraca > Decapoda > Parastacidae > Cherax > Cherax quadricarinatus. The sequence goes on from NC_091304.1 coordinate 27,736,164, forward strand.
GCGATTTCACCCACTTTGAGCCCTATTTTCGGCCAGTTCCAGTGTACTAGTCAACAAAAATCATAACTATTTCGCTAGAACTCCATTTTTTTCTAATGAATGAGTACAAGAAACCACCTATTTACCGATTTCAACTATCCAATAAAGTGGTCAGAAATTAGCAATTTTGCCAATTTCACATAAATTTCAAAAGATGCCAATTTCCAAATAGGGTCCAGAATAAACAAGACAGACATTCCTGGCACTAAAATACCATTTCCTCTGTTCATTAGTCACATGCCCAGGCCCCTCTTACATTTCTTTTGCTTTCCACTTTGAATTTTTATTCTCTCGAAAAATAGGAGATTTACTGTTATGCAGACTACTGCAGTGGTGTAGAAATGGTATAAATAATATCAGTGTACTTGTGAAAGAATATTATACTCACCATTTGATGTGTATTTAACACATGGCATGATTTGTTTACTTTTGAACTTTGGCAAAAATCGAACATTTCTGCCACTTTGAGCTCAATTTCTGTAGTATGTCTTCCATTCTATAAAATGAGACCAGGAAAACTAGAATGCAACCATAAATAGCATAGGAAAATAAAGTGCAAAGTTGCTCTTTTAAACCAAAAACACAAAGTTTTTTTTCTCATTACACAGTGTGTGCTGCAGGATTTTTTTTATACTGTGCACACTGACCACAGAGACCATTCTTTCATATGTAGCCCTACCAGCTTTCTCTTGCTAGATTTGAAGGCGCTAGAATTTACAAGTACAGTGGACCCCCGCATAACGATCACCTCCGAATGCGACCAATTATGTAAGTGTATTTATGTAAGTGCGTTTGTATGTGTATGTTTGGGGGTCTGAAATGGACTAATCTACTTCACAATATTCCTTATGGGAACAAATTCGGTCAGTACTGGCATCTCAACATACTTCTGGAGTGAAAAAGTATCATTAACCGGGGGTCCACTGTACAGTGGACCCCCACCTTACGATATTAATCCGTTCCTGAGAGCTCATCGTAAGCCGAAATTATCGTTAGCCAAATTAATTTTCCCCATAAGAAATAATGGAAATCAAATTAATCCGTTCCTGACACCCCAAAGTATGAAAAGAAAAATTTTGTACCACATGAAATATTAATTTTAATACACACAAACTGAAGAAGACATGCACAATTACTACTCTACTAAGAATAGAATACAAGACACTTCCCTTTGTTGAATTCTGGTGATGATTGATGGGATGGGAGGAGGGGAGAGTGTGGAAGTTATTGTTTAGAAGGGGAATCTCCTTCCATTAGGACTTGAGGTAGCAAGTCCTTTTCTGGGGTTACTTCTCTTCTTTTAATGCCACTAGGACCAGCTTGAGAATCACTGGATCTCTGTCGCACAACAAATCTGTCCATAGAGCTCTGTACCTCCCGTTCCTTTAAGACTTTCCTAAAATGGGCCATAACATTGTCATTGTACAGGTTGCCAACATGGCTTGCAGTAGCTGTGTCAGGGTGATTTTCATCCATAAAGGTTTGTAGTTCAACCCACTTTGCACACATTTCCTTAATCTTTGAAGTAGGCAACTTCTTCAATTTCTCTCTCCCCTCCTCCGAAGCAGTTTCCTCAGGTCTGGCCTCTTGCTGTTGAAGATGATCTTGCAGCTCATCAGTGGTTAGTTCTTCATTGTCCTCCTCCACCAACTCTTCCACCACATCCCCACTAACCTCCAATCCCAAGGACTTCCCCAATGCCACAATGGATTCCACAACTGGCATACGCTTCTCAAGGTTAGCCCCAAACCCTTCAAAATCTCTTTCTTCTACACGTTGTGGCCACAGTTTCTTCCAAGCAGAGTTCAAGGTCCTCTTAGTCACTCCCTCCCAAGCTTACCTATAAGGTTTACACAACTGAGGATACTAAAGTGATCTTTCCAAAACTCTCTTAGAGTCAATCGAGTGTCTGAGGTCACTTCAAAGCACTTTTGAAATATAGCTTTTGTGTACAGTTTTTTGAAGTTTGAAATGACCTGCTGGTCCATGGGCTGCAGGAGAGGAGTGGTATTAGGAGGCAAAAACTTGACCTTAATGAAGCTCATGTCCCCAGAAAGTCGCTCTGCCAAGTCTGAAGGAGCGTTGTCTAATACCAGGAGGCACTTAACGTCCAGTTTCTTTTCCATTAGGTAATTTTTCACAGTGGGGACAAATGCATGGTGTAACCAGTCATAGAAAAGCCCCTAGTGACCCATGCCTTACTGTTTGCCCTCCACAGCACACACAAATTAGCCTTGAGGACATTGTTTTGCCTGAACGCTCTGGGAGTTTCAGAGTGATACACCAATAAAGGCTTCACTTTGCAATCACCACTAGCATTGGCACACATCAAAAGAGTAAGCCTGTCTTTCATAGGCTTATGTCCTGGGAGTGCCTTTTTCTCCTGAGTAATGTAAATCCTGATTGGCATTTTCTTCCAAAACAGGCCTGTTTCGTCACAAACACTTGTTCAGGTTTCAGTTCTTCACTGTCTATGTACTCCTTGAATTCCTTCACATATTTTTCAGCTTCTTTTTGGTCCAAACTGGCAGCCTCACCATGCCTTATCACACTATGTATGCCACTACAATTTTTAAATCTCTCAAACCAACCTTTGCTGGCCTTAAATTCACTCACATCACCACTAGTTGCAGGCATTTTTCTAATTAAATCCTCATGCAACTTCCTAGCCTTTTCACATATGATCGCTTGTGAGATGCCATCTCCTGCTATCTGTTTTTCTTTTATCCATACCAATAACAGTCTCTCAGCATCTATCACTTGCAATCTCTGTTTCAAAAACAAACTTGCACCTTTTGCAAGAACAGCTTCCTTGATTTCCGTTTTGTTGGCCAAGATAGTAGCGATGGTTGTGTAAGTTTATTTAGGTACAGATACACGTAAGTATAATTATCAGAGTACAATATATATAAAATTCACAATTACTTTAAAACACTTGAAATTTTGGAAAATTTCCAGACATAATGGAGAGACACAGAGCTCACGAGGATGTAAACAAACTGAGTGATCTGCAGATGCACTAATATCAAATCAGAGCCTATATATAAACAAATTTTTGGTCATAATTTAAAATGTTTGTATTAGCGAAGCGCCGTAAAGCAGGGCCCTACTGTAACTTGGTTTGTTTGGTCTCATAGTGCTGGCATGCATTGTACTCCTTCAAAACTGCAACAGTTTTGTGACATATGACACACAAGGCTTTGTCACCTGCTTGTACAAAGAAGTACTTTACTCTTCATTCTTTATTAACCCTTTCAGGGTCCGTCCCGTAGATCTACGGCTTTACGGTGAGTGTCCAAACCGTAGATCTACGCCATGAGCTCAGCTCACTCTGATAAACTGTGAGTGGTACATTTGGGCCTAGATATGAGAGAATACATCTATGTGGTATGTGTGCACCACATAAAACAGATCCTGCAGCACACTGTGTATAATGAGAGAAAAAAACTGAAATCATGATTTTTCGATTAAAACAGCGACTTTGCAGTGTTTTTTCGTATGTTTTTTATAGTTGTATTTGCGATTTCTTGGTCTCATATGATAGAATGGAAGACATATTACAGAAATAGAGATGATTTTGATTGGTTTTAGCACAGGAAATGGCTTGAAATTGAGCTCAAAGTAGCGGAAATGTTAAATTTTTGCCGATATTCAAGAGTAAACAAACGACCTCACACATCTAATACACGTCAGCTGGTGGGTCTAATATACATTCACAAATATGGTGATGATATTTATACAATTATTACAGTATTGCATAACAGTAAATCTTCTATTTTTTGGTGTGAATAAAAATTCATTATGTGAATAAAAAATCAAAATGGAATTTATTTGTAAAGCCTCAAAATGTAACTAATGAACAGAGGAAATGTTAGTTTAGTTCCAGGAATACCTACATTGTTTATTCTGGAGCCTATTTTGAAATTGGAATATTTTGAACTTTGTGTTAAATTGGCCAAATTAACAATTTCCGATCACTTTATTTTGTAGTTGAAACAGTTGACTTGGCGATTTCTTGTGCTCAATCGATAGAATAGAAGTAATACTAGTGAAATAGCTAAGAATTTGGTTGATTGGAATAATGTAATTGGCCTAGAATGGGAGTCAAAGTCGGCAAAATCGCCGATTCGTAAATATCGCTGACACATCAAAATTCGCGAGAGCATAATTTCGTCAATTTTCCAACAAATTTCGTACTTTTTGTTTTATTACCTTCACAAAAAGAATCTCTACGATTTCATAAGAAAAAATAACAAATTTTTTTTTGAAAATTCTTGGACACTGGGGCACCACTTCAGATTTGGGCCTTGGACCCTGAAAGGGTTAAACAGGCGGCCCTCTGCACTCTTGTTTTCCTTTTTCCTTCCCTTACTGAAGAGTATATCTGAAAAATGAAAAGATTAGAACAAAGTTTTGAGCAAATTTTGACATAAATTGTTACAAGCAACAGAATTCTTAACTTGAAGTGACTGAAAATGAGTGTTTATTAGTTTTACTATTTCAAGTTGCTGTAAGCCGCATAAAATCACGTGGCAGGGTGCAGTTTGGAGACCCCTGTACTAAACTAGGCTTAATAAGATTCATCCAATTTAATATATTTATGTACACTAGAGAGGTTAGCATAAGCCCCACTGTAACCACAATTGCAAGTTTTTATGGCCTAATAGTTTTAGGATTGCTAGTTTGCTGTAGATTCTAATCATTCCAGTTCTCTAATTTGTTTCCAGTAATGTTATTATGATTTTTGCAATTTATTGACAGTGGTTTTGAAGGGGCTTGAACTAAATTTTGTCATTGCTGTGTGTGTGTCTATCTGATATTCATAAGAATTTGCATTTGTGATCACAATGGTGCCCATGGTAGCTATCTCCTGTACATATACCTAAGTTGGATAAATCATATTCAGCCTGCACAGTCTAATGGTAAGAGCACTGGCCCACTAGTTTTAAGACTGGTTTACTATGGATTCAAAACTAGTCTAATCCTTGTTGTTTACAATTGTGCTATACAATATGTGCAAGGCAGTTCTATCAAGTATGTTTGTGTTGTTCTGATAATTATAGAGATTTCTTTTTAAGTTAGACCCATGCACTTGTGATGTTTTTTTTCTAGGAACTGGCTGTATCCCACCAAGGCAGAGTGACCTAAAATGAAAAACGAAAGTTTCTCTTTTTATGTTTAGTAATGTACATATACAGGAGAAGGGGGGTTGTACTTGTGATTATAGCTAAATAATTCTACAGTAAACTGATGAGAGGATTTTAACTCCTGAATTATTATAATTATTTTAATTTTTAATTTGCTATTTCTTCTCTTGAGCCAGGTATTATCCATTTTATGCTTTTATGTTGGGCTTCGCTCTCTGTGCTAAGTATCACGTAGTATGCACAGTACTTATTTTCCCCTGAAGTAGCTTAATCTAGTCCTGTTTGTTGTAACTACATGGGCCTTTATGATGTTCCACCAAACAGCATTCACTTTTGTTCTCTGATCAATATCTTATAAAGTAATATGGTGCAGTCTTGGAATCCTTCGAACCATTGTTATGCAGCTGTGTGTGGTTGTCATTGCAGAAATTAAACCTGTTCTGCGCAAAGAAACAATCACCTGTACAGATCCAGGTGGGTAATGTCAGCATGAGCATGTTTTTCCTGTTGAAGCATGTTTAACATGACTGGCACATAAATTAATGGTATGCATGGCTTTTCCTAATCATTTTCTTTCCTTAATTCTTCATATAATAGCTGTGTTGCACAAAAATGTTGGGACTTAAAGTTTATTGTACAGTATATGTATGTGTGAGTGTGAGACTTGAGTTGTAATTTTCATTTTATGTATATTATGACTTAACCAAAATAATATTATTATTATTATTATTATTATTATTATTATTTGCAGGAGTTAATTTTTATTTTTTATTTATTTTTTATTTTTTTTTGCATGCAATAAAGGATTTTGGTGGTTATATGGTATATTATGCACATGATTTTTTAATGGAAACACTTCATGTAGATTTTGCTGTAGATGTGACTTGTAAAATGCTGTATTTTAGTATAATATGTAAGGTAGTGATTGAAATGACCATACAGAATTCATCTAGAGCCCTTATATAGTCATGGTTAGGTTCATGAGTTGGCCAAAAGGGGTGTATAAATCTGGGGTGGATGAAAGGTGGTTTAAGAGATGTTTGAAGAAGAGGTGGAAAGAGGTTGTAATGAAGGTTTTGGAAGGCAGGGGCTTGACACATGTATTTAGAGTGAAGAGACAGCAAGTGGTTTTATTGGATTTGATATGCACTTGGAGTGTGAGCGTGGTAATATCTGAAGGGATTCAGGGAAACCGGTTAGCCAGGCTCAGGTTCTGGAGGGGTACAGTGCCTGCACTTTGAAAGATGAATGAGAATGTTGGGGTTCAGTGGATCATTAAGATCATGATGTCTCAGCCCTTCTGGAAAAACAGCCATGTTGTAAGTGTTAATGAATGTATTGTTCTTTGGATCATCTTGCCTAAATGGGAAACATCATTTGCTAAAAAAAAATCCATTATGGTTAAATATAAACCTTAACTGTATCAGTGCATGATTTTCATCAGTGTAATTTAGTATTCTAAAGTGATCTCATTTGGACCCGTTGATCTGTTATAATCCCCAACTGTCAAAGCATAACTTCAACATAACTTATAAACAACAGAGTGATATCTCTTCTGGCTCCACTGTTTTCATAGCTTCAGCTATGTTAAAATAATGATAACTTTACAAAAAAAAAGAGGCAACATCTCATACAAATTTACAAAAAAAAGAGGTGACACCTCACATAACTTTACAAAAAAAGGTGACACCTCATACAACTTTACAAAAAAAAAAGAAGTGACACCTTATATAACTTCACAAAAAAAGAGGGTGACACCTCATATAACTACAAAAAAAGAGGGTGACACCTTATATAACTACAAAAAAAGAGGGTGACACCTCATATAACTACAATAAAAGAGGATGTCACCTCATATAACTACAAAAAAAGAGGGTGACACCTCATATAACTACAAAAAAAGAGGGTGTCACCTCATATAACTACAATAAAAGAGGGTGTCACCTCATATAACTACAATAAAAGAGGGTGTCACCTCATATAACTACAATAAAAGAGGGTGTCACCTCATATAACTACAATAAAAGAGGGTGACACCTCATATAACTACAATAAAGGAGGGTGTCACCTCATATAACTACAATAAAAGAGGGTGTCACCTCATATAACTACAATAAAAGAGGGTGTCACCTCATATAACTACAATAAAGGAGGGTGACACCTCATATAACTACAATAAAAGAGAGTGACACCTCATATAACTACAATAAAAGAGGGTGACACCTCATATAACTACAATAAAAGAGGGTGACATTGCATCTGCCTCTACTTTTTTCTTTTTTTTTCTTTGTATCTGATTATTTCTATTACTTTCATCTCATTTGGCTGTGATATAAGTTCATTTCATTTAAAAAAATTCACTTAATTCAGTATCTCCCACTTTTTTTCCTGTGATTCAAAGATTTTATTAATGAACATGATTCTTTGTGTTTTGTTTTTCACATGTAATTTTCCTTTTATAAATATATCTCAGCAAAGATTAAAGATTTGCACTTGATGTGACATTCCTGAGCATTGTTTGATATTGAGGTATTGTTTGTTGAACACTGATTGGTATTTAACCCTTTCACTGTCGGTCTCGTAATATTAAGGCTTGCAAGCCAGTGTCGGTCCCATAATAGTATGCCAAAATTCTAGCAGCTTCCAGTCATGCGGGAGAAAGCTGGTAGGCCTACATAGGAGAGAATGGGTCTGAGTGGTCATTGTGTGCAGAATAAAAAAAAATCATGCAGCATGCAGTGCATAGTGAGAAAAATAAAATTCCGACTGTCTTTTTCATTTAAAACAGCGACTTTGCTGTGTATTTTGGTATGGTAATTATGGTTGTATTCTCGTTTTCTTGGTCCCATTTGATAGAATGGAAAATATATTACAGTATTAGAGATGATTTTGAATGGTTTACAGACTAAAAGTACCTTGAAATTGAGCTCAAATTAGGGGAAATGTTAGATTTTTGCTTCTGTTCAAGAGTAAACAAATCACATCACACATCCAATACACATCAACTGGTGGGTCTAATGTGTTTTCACATATGCGCTGATTTTATTTATACCATGTTTACAATAATGCAGTAGTCTGCGTAACAGTAAACATTCTATTTTTTGTGTGAATAAAAATTCAAAATGGAAAGCAAACATAATATAAGAGGGGCCTGGAGACATGACTAATGAATAGAGAAAATTTTATTTTAGTGCTAGGAATGTTTGTGGTGTTAATTCTGGACCCTATTTTGAAATTTGCCTTCCCTGAATTGAGTATGAAATTGGCCAAATTAGCAATTTCTGATCACTTTATTGGGTAGTTGAGATCGGTAAATGGGCAGTTTCTTGTACTCAGTCAATAGAACAAAAGAAGTTCTAGCATAATAGCCATGAGTTTGGTTGACTGGAACAATGGAATTAGCTGAAAATAGTTCTTAAATTGGGCAAGATCACCGATAAGTTTTTTTTTTTTTTAATTTTCAAGAATGAGAGCAAGTTTGTGAGCAAGGGTTGCAACAGTGAAAGGGTTAATGTGGCATCTGTTGAACATTGGAGATGTAATGGCATTTGTTGAACAGTCGTTAATCTTTAGTATTCATTGAGCAACGATTGGCTTTTAGTTTGGTATTTGTTAAATATTGATTGGTACTTAGTTTGGCATTTGTTGAATATTAATTGGTCTTTAGTATTTGTTGAATACTGATTGGTATGTAGTGTAGCATTTGTTGAATATTGATTGATGATTAGTGTATTATTTGTTGAACTTTGATTATGCTTAGTGTCATTTGCTGAACATGGATTGGTTCTCAATGTTGCATATGTTAAGCACTAACAGAAACGACTTTTATTGTGATCAGTAATAATTAATTGACATTCATCAGTTTTGTGCAGGACCAGAGAGAAAGCAATCATAGCCAGTGCTTATACAGTTCCCACCCTGTTACCAGTAGCAGGGGCATATGAAAACAAAATTTCTAAGTGCATGCATGAATAGGAGTCAAATACTCTTTCTTTGCCAAGGAAATAAGTAGATCATGTTATCTTTCACACTTCATTATATTGCATTTTTCTCATGGCTAAATACTATATTTTTTTTTTTTCAACACGTCGGCTGTCTCCCACATAAGCAGGGTGACCCAAAAAGAAAGAAAATCCCCAAAACGAAAATACTTTCATCATCATTCAACACTTTCACCTCACTCATAGATAATCACTGCTTTTGCAGAGGCGCCCAGATACAGCAGTTTAGAAGTACATATGAAGATACAATATAAAAAGTGACCTGAAATAATATAATAAGCTCCATATAGAATATAATATCAGGGCCCCAATTATATATATACCATCCTATTACACATCCCTCCAAACTGCCAATATCCCAAGCCCCTCCTTTAAAGTGCAGGCATTGTACGTACTTCTCATTTCCAGAACTCAAGTCCAGCTATATAAAAATAACCAGTTTCCCTGAATCCCTTCACTAAATATTACCCTGCTCACACTCCAACAGCTCGTCAGGTCCCAAAAACTATTCATCTCCATTCACTCGTACCTAACACGCTCACACATGCTGGAAGTCCAAGCCCCTCACCCAGAAAACCTCCTTTACCCCCTCCCTCCAACCTTTTCAAGGACGACCTCTACCCCGCCTTCCTTGCCCTACAGATTTGTACGCTCTGCATGTCATTCTTCTTTGATCCATTCTCTAAATGACCAAACTACCTCAACAACCCCTCTTCAGCCCTCTGACTAATACTTTTATTAACTCCACACCTTCTCCTAATTTCCCCACTTCGAATTCTCTGCATAATATTTACACTACACATTGCCCTTAAACAGGACATCTCCACTGCCTCCAACTGCCTCCTCGCTGCAGTATTTACAACCCAAGCTTTGCACCCATATAAGAGTGTTGGTACCACTGTACTTTCATTCATTCCCTTCTTTGCTTCCATTGATAACGTTTTTTGTCTCCACATATATCTCAACAGACCACTCACCATTTTTCCCTTATCAATTCTATGGTTAACCTCATCCTTCATAAACACATCCACTGACACATCGACTCCCAAATATCTGAAAACATTCACTTCTTCCATACTCCTCTCCAATGTGATATCCAATTTTTCTTTATCTAAATCATTTGATACCCTCATCACCTTACTCTTATCTATGTTCACATTCAACTTTCTACCTTTACACACCCTCTCAAACTCGTCCACTAACCTTTGCAACTGGTTTTTAGAATCACCCATAAGCACAGTATCATCAGCAAAAAGTAACTATGTCAACTCCCATTTTGCAATTGATTCCCCATAATTTAATCCCACCCCTCTCCCCAACACCCTAGCATTTACTTATTTTACAACCCCATATGTAAATATATTAAACAACCATGGTGACATTACACATCCCTGTCTAAGACCTACTTTTACTGGGAAGTAGTCTCCTTCTCTTCTACACACCCTAACCTGAGCCTCACTATCCTCATAAAAAAACTTTTCAGCATTTTGTAACTTATTACCTATTCCATATACTTGCAACATCTGCCACATTGCTCCCCTATGCACTCTAACATATGCCTTTTCTAAATCCATAAATGCAATGAAAACTTCCCTACCTTTATCTAAATACTGTTCATATATATGCTTCAATGTAAACACTTGATCTACACGTCCCCTAACCACTCTAAAACCTCCTTGTTCATCTGCAATCCTATGCTCTGTCTTACCTCTAATTCTTTCAATTATAACCCTACAGTACACTTTTCCTGGTATACTCAGTAAGCTTATTCCCCTACAATTTTTAGTCTCTTTTGTCCCCCTTCCCTTTATATAAAGGAACTATACATGCTCCCTGCTAATCCCTAGGTACCTTCCCCTCTTCCATACATTTATTAAAAAAATATCAACCGTTCCAACACTATATCCCCCCCTGCTTTTAACATTTCTGTCATGATCCCATCAGTTCCTGCTGCTTTACCCACTTTCACTCATAAAAGATTTTATACCTCCCTGGCCAGTGCATGAAATGACCGCCTCCCTTTCTTCCTTAACATTTAAAAGTTCCTCAAAATATTCCCGCCATCTACCCAATACCTCCATCTCCCCATCTACTAACTCCCCTACTCTGTTTTTAACTGACAAATCCATTCGTTCCCTAGGCTTTCTTAACTTGTTTATCTCCAAAAATTTTTCTTGTTTTCATTAAAAATTTCTTGACAGTGCCTCTCCCACTCTGTCATCTGCTCTCCTTTTGCATTCTCTCACCACTCTCTTCACCTTTTTTTACTCTCTATATACTCTGCTCTGCTTATAACACTTTTGCTTTGTAAAATTCTCTCATAAACTACCTTTTTCTCTTTTATCACACCCTTTACTTCATTCCACCAATCACTCCTTTCTTCCTGCACCCACCCTCCTATAGCCACAACCTTCTGTCCCACATTCTAATACTGCATTTTTAAAACTATTCCAACCCTCTTCAACCCCCCACTACTCATACTTGCACCAGCCCACCTTTCTGCCAATAGTTGCTTATATCTCACCCTAACTTCCTCCTTCCTTAGTTTATACACTTTCACCTCTCTCTTACTTGTTGTTACCATTTTCCTTTCATGAACATGAATCCCATCTACCTCTTATTCTAACTAAATAGTGATCTGATATATCAGTTGCCCATCTATAAACGTGTACATTCTGAAGCCTACCCATCAACCTTTTATCCACCAATATATAATCTAACAAACTACTTTCATTGCATGCTATATCATACCTTGTATACTTATTTATCGTCTTTTTCATAAAATATATATTACTTATTACCAAACCTCTTTCTACACATAGCTCAATTAAAGGCTTCCCATTTTCATTTACCCCTGGCACCCCATATTTACTTACTACTATCTCCACAACATTTTTACCCACTTTAGCATTGAAATTCCCAACCACAAGTACTCTCACACATGGTTGACAACTCCCCACACACTCACTCAACATTTCCCAAAATTCTCTCTCTATATCTCTCTATCTCTCTCTCTATCTCTCTCTCTATCTCTCTCTCTATCTATCTCTCTCTCTCTCTATCTCTCTATCTCTGTATCTCTCTATCTCTGTATCTCTCTCTGTATCTCTCTATCTCTGTATCTCTCTATCTCTGTATCTCTCTATCTCTGTATCTCTCTATCTCTGTATCTCTCTATCTCTGTATCTCTCTATCTCTGTATCTCTCTATCTCTGTATCTCTCTATCTCTGTATCTCTCTATCTCTGTATCTCTCTATCTCTGTATCTCTCTATCTCTGTATCTCTCTATCTCTGTATCTCTCTATCTCTGTATCTCTCTATCTCTGTATCTCTCTATCTCTGTATCTCTCTATCTCTGTATCTCTCTATCTCTGTATCTCTCTATCTCTGTATCTCTCTATCTCTGTATCTCTCTATCTCTGTATCTATCTATCTCTGTATCTCTCTATCTCTGTATCTCTCTATCTCTGTATCTCTCTATCTCTGTATCTCTCTATCTCTGTATCTCTCTATCTCTGTATCTCTCTATCTCTGTATCTCTCTATCTCTGTATCTCTCTATCTCTGTATCTCTCTATCTCTGTATCTCTCTATCTCTGTATCTCTCTATCTCTGTATCTCTCTATCTCTGTATCTCTCTATCTCTGTATCTCTCTATCTCTGTATCTCTCTATCTCTGTATCTCTCTCTGTATCTCTCTCTGTATCTCTCTCTGTATCTCTCTCTGTATCTCTCTCTCTATCTCTCTCTATCTCTCTCTATCTCTCTCTATCTCTTTCTATCTCTCTCTATCTCTTTCTATCTCTTTCTATCTCTTTCTATCTCTCTCTCTATCTCTCTCTCTATCTCTCTCTCTATCTCTCTCTCTATCTCTCTCTCTCTCTCTCTCTCTCTCTCTCTCTCTCTCTCTCTCTCTCTCTCACACACACACATACATACACACACACACACACACACACATACATACATACATACATACATACATACATACATACATACATACATACAATCATCTCTCTCTTATCATTCACGCAACATCCACGCTCATTCAAACATCCCACTTTGATGGTTTTCTTTTTAGTAGACTATGCAAGAAAAGGGGTTACTGGCCCATTGTTCCCAGCATTTTAGTTGACTTTTGCAACACGCATGGCTTACGGAGGATTCTTATTCCACTTCCCCATGGATATACAAGGAAAAGTAGTAAGACCAAGAACTATTAAGATAAAATCAATGAAAACTCAGATGAGTGTATATATATAAACGTGTACATGTATGTGCAGTGTGACCTAAGTGTAAGTAGATGTAACAAAACCTACGTGAAATCTTGCATGTTAATGAGACAGAAAAAAGACACCAGTGATCCTACCATCATGTAAAACAATTACAGGCTTTTGTTTTACACTCACTTGGTAGGACGGAAGTACCTCCCTGGGTGGTTGCTGTCTACCAACCTACTACATATTATATGTATAGTTCATATTTTATAAGTGTTTTGTACTTTTGGTGGTACCAGATTGTAACATGCAGCCTTAACAGAATTGTTTTTACCACATTGACCATCTCCCACCGTGGCAGGGTGACCCAAAAAAGAAACATCATCATTCAACACTTTCACCTTCATTCACATATAATCACTGTCTTTGCAGAGGTACCCAGACATGACAGTTTAGACGTCACTTCAAACAGCCAATATCCCAAACCCCTCCTTTAAAGTGCAGGCATTGTTTATAGTATATAAATTGTTTATGGGAGTCACAGAACTAAACAGATACGGCAAAATTAGCTGTTGCTTGCATAGCAGGCAACACACACACATACAGTGTTTACATATCCATTAACTAGTGTTAATATTTATTATTTACAGTAGGGCCCCACTTATACGGCGGGTTAGGTTCCAGGCTATCGCTGGAAAGCAGACAACGCCAGAAAGCAAAACACCATTATTTCCATTTATGAATGCATATAAATGCCAGACAACAAGTTTACACTAAATTATATTAAGTTAGTAATAAAACTAGGCATTAAAAAACACAAAAAGTAAAATACATACACAGTACATTCATTACTTACCTTAATGTAGGGTGAGAGGTGAGTAGTACTTATTTGTAGGAAGTCAGGTGTAGGTAGCCCTGGCTCCCCATCTCGTACTTAATATACGATATTTAAAACAGCCCAGAGTGTTAAAATACACATACAGTACACTCATTATTTACCTTAAAATATGTGTAGTCTTAATGTGGGAAGAGAGGTGGGTAGTATTTATTTGTAGGAAGTCTGTAGGTAGCCGGTAGGTGTAGCCCGCCTGGGCTACACCTACCTGCTACCTACACTGTGGCCCGAAGCCATATTATTAGCATCGACATACCTTGTTCACTGAATTTAATCGTTTCTAATAACTATCTTTAGATGCCATCATAAATGAATTGAGAAGTAATGAATAATTCATGCCGAAAGTTGTGGGGGAGTGTCTGGGCCAAATGCAGATTCCTACATGTTTTCTCTGGTGCCTGACCAGAGAAAATGTAATGTTGTCCCTCTGCCTGGCTACCACACAGGTCCACAAGTATTATTATCAGAGCACATATAAAATATGCAATAAATGCCAGACAACAAGTTTACACTAACTTGTATTAAGTTAACAGTAGAAATAGGCATTAAAAACACAATAAAAGGTCAGACACACAGAGTACACTTATTACTTACCTTAAAATATTAATATTAATGTGTGAGAGGTGAGTGGCAGGGTTTTTATTGAATAAAATCAGAATGGCACACCATCATCCTCTAACTTGGCACTTAAAGCAAGAGGCTTACGACTCCTCTTTTTATCACAGCTAACCTTAGACGCCATCATCACTGAGAGCCAACTAGTTAACGAAAGAGTAAACGAGAGAGAGAGTGAGATACAGAGTTCAGACAGTGTAAGAACACCGTCTGAACAGGTAGTGGGTGTTCACTTGGTCAGGTGAAATAAATGCATATTAATGTATGTCTACCTTTAGTTCATTCACATACATTTGTAAGAGTTTTTAAAGCTTGTACCTCACAATATTTTTTTTATTATAATAATAATTACCTCAATACAAATACTCTTACATTTTGTACACATTAGTACAGATTAAACAAACAGCAACACTCCCATTCTCATGTAACTCACCATTTTTAGAGCGAAGATGATATTATTATTATTATTATTATTATTATTATTATTA
This sequence comes from Cherax quadricarinatus, assembly GCF_038502225.1. NCBI lineage: Eukaryota > Metazoa > Arthropoda > Malacostraca > Decapoda > Parastacidae > Cherax > Cherax quadricarinatus. The sequence goes on from NC_091304.1 coordinate 27,751,566, forward strand.
TTATTTTATTTTTTTTTTTTTCCCAACAAGTCGGCCATCTCCCACCGAGACAGGGTGACCCAAAAAAGAAAGAAAATCCCCAAAAAGAAAATACTTTCATCATCATTCAACACTTTCACCACACTCACACATTATCACTGTTTTTGCAGAGGTGCTCAGAATACAACAGTTTAGAAGCATACACATATAAAGATACACAACATATCCCTCCAAACTGCCAATATTCCAAATCCCTCCTGTAAAGTGCAGGCATTGTACTTCCCATTTTCAGGACTCAAGTCCGACTATATATAAAAAAGCACTAAGCCCACATGGGTCATGAATTGCTATATAAAGAATGAAAGCATACGAAAGGAATATTTTTCTACATTTATCCCCCAGTGTTTGACTAGAGAAAACGTAATTCTTCCGACACTACCTACACAGCCGCTTTGTAAACAAATCTCATATTTACGTCAATTTTTATTCTATGAGTGTATGTATCATGTTTATATGCTATGTAATGTGTTTCTTATATAATTTTGAGAAAGACATCATAGATGGATTAATGAAAATATCTATATTAAAGTAAAATAAGACATTTAATGTGCCCAAGAGTGATTATTATTATGTAGTATTGGCATCATGAGTAGAGAGACTCTTAGTGATTTTAATGTGTACCTGCACACCAGCACAGTGTGTAAGTATATTTAGGTACAGGTACACATTATAGGTAGTAGGTTGGTAGACAGCAACCACCCAGGGAAGTACTACCGTTCCTGCCAGATGACTGTGAAACAAAAACCTGTAACTGTTTTGCATGATGGTAGGATTGCTGGTTTCTTTTTCTGTCTCATAAACACGCTAGATAACAGGGATATCTTGCTACTCCTACTTACACTTTGGTCACACTTCACAGACACGCACATGCATATATATATATACATACATCTAGGTTTTTCTCCTTTTTCTAAATAGCTCTTGTTCTTTTTTATTTCTTCTATTGTCCATGGGGAAGTGGAAAAGAATCTTTCCTCCGTAAGCCATGCGTGTCGTATGAGGCGACTAAAATGCCGGGAGCAATGGGCTAGTAACCCCTTCTCCTGTATACATTTACTAAAAAAGAGAAGAAGAAAAACTTTATAAAACTGGGATGCTTAAATGTGCGTGGATGTAGTGCGGATGACAAGAAACAGATGATTGCTGATGTTATGAATGAAAAGAAGTTGGATGTCCTGGCTCTAAGCGAAACAAAGCTGAAGGGGGTAGGAGAGTTTCAGTGGGGGGAAATAAATGGGATTAAATCTGGAGTATCTGAGAGAGTTAGAGCAAAGGAAGGGGTAGCAGTAATGTTAAATGATCAGTTATGGAAGGAGAAAAGAGAATATGAATGTGTAAATTCAAGAATTATGTGGATTAAAGTAAAGGTTGGATGCGAGAAGTGGGTCATAATAAGCGTGTATGCACCTGGAGAAGAGAGGAATGCAGAGGAGAGAGAGAGATTTTGGGAGATGTTAAGTGAATGTATAGGAGCCTTTGAACCAAGTGAGAGAGTAATTGTGGTAGGGGACCTGAATGCTAAAGTAGGAGAAACTTTTAGAGAGGGTGTGGTAGGTAAGTTTGGGGTGCCAGGTGTAAATGATAATGGGAGCCCTTTGATTGAACTTTGTATAGAAAGGGGTTTAGTTATAGGTAATACATATTTTAAGAAAAAGAGGATAAATAAGTATACACGATATGATGTAGGGCGAAATGACAGTAGTTTGTTGGATTATGTATTGGTAGATAAAAGACTGTTGAGTAGACTTCAGGATGTACATGTTTATAGAGGGGCCACAGATATATCAGATCACTTTCTAGTTGTAGCTACACTGAGAGTAAAAGGTAGATGGGATACAAGGAGAATAGAAGCATCAGGCAAGAGAGAGGTGAAGGTTTATAAACTAAAAGAGGAGGCAGTTAGGGTAAGATATAAACAGCTATTGGAGGATAGATGGGCTAATGAGAGCATAGGCAATGGGGTCGAAGAGGTATGGGGTAGGTTTAAAAATGTAGTGTTAGAGTGTTCAGCAGAAGTTTGTGGTTACAGGAAAGTGGGTGCAGGAGGGAAGAGGAGCGATTGGTGGAATGATGATGTAAAGAGAGTAGTAAGGGAGAAAAAGTTAGCATATGAGAAGTTTCTACAAAGTAGAAGTGATGCAAGGAGGGAAGAGTATATGGAGAAAAAGAGAGAGGTTAAGAGAGTGGTGAAGCAATGTAAAAAGAGAGCAAATGAGAGAGTGGGTGAGATGTTATCAACAAATTTTGTTGAAAATAAGAAAAAGTTTTGGAGTGAGATTAACAAGTTAAGAAAGCCTAGAGAACAAATGGATTTGTCAGTTAAAAATAGGAGAGGAGAGTTATTAAATGGAGAGTTAGAGGTATTGGGAAGATGGAGGGAATATTTTGAGGAATTGTTAAATGTTGATGAAGATAGGGAAGCTGTGATTTCGTGTATAGGGCAAGGAGGAATAACATCTTGTAGGAGTGAGGAAGAGCCAGTTGTGAGTGTGGGGGAAGTTCGTGAGGCAGTAGGTAAAATGAAAGGGGGTAAGGCAGCCGGGATTGATGGGATAAAGATAGAAATGTTAAAAGCAGGTGGGGATATAGTTTTGGAGTGGTTGGTGCAATTATTTAATAAATGTATGGAAGAGGGTAAGGTACCTAGTGATTGGCAGAGAGCATGCATAGTTCCTTTGTATAAAGGCAAAGGGGATAAAAGAGAGTGCAAAAATTATAGGGGGATAAGTCTGTTGAGTGTACCTGGTGAAGTGTATGGTAGAGTTATAATTGAAAGAATTAAGAGTAAGACGGAGAATAGGATAGCAGATGAACAAGGAGGCTTTAGGAAAGGTAGGGGGTGTGTGGACCAGGTGTTTACAGTGAAACATATAAGTGAACAGTATTTAGATAAGGCTAAAGAGGTCTTTGTGGCATTTGTGGATTTGGAAAAGGCGTATGACAGGGTGGATAGGGGGGCAATGTGGCAGATGTTGCAAGTGTATGGTGTAGGAGGTAGGTTACTGAAAGCAGTGAAGAGTTTTTACGAGGATAGTGAGGCTCAAGTTAGAGTATGTAGGAAAGAGGGAAATTTTTTCCCAGTAAAAGTAGGCCTTAGACAAGGATGTGTGATGTCACCGTGGTTGTTTAATATATTTATAGATGGGGTTGTAAGAGAAGTAAATGCGAGGGTCTTGGCAAGAGGCGTGGAGTTAAAAGATAAAGAATCACACACAAAGTGGGAGTTGTCACAGCTGCTCTTTGCTGATGACACTGTGCTTTTGGGAGATTCTGAAGAGAAGCTGCAGAGATTGGTGGATGAATTTGGTAGGGTGTGCAAAAGAAGAAAATTAAAGGTGAATACAGGAAAGAGTAAGGTTATGAGGATAAAAAGATTAGGTGATGAAAGATTGAATATCAGATTGGAGGGAGAGAGTATGGAGGAGGTGAACGTATTCAGATATTTGGGAGTGGACGTGTCAGCGGATGGGTCTATGAAAGATGAGGTGAATCATAGAATTGATGAGGGAAAAAGAGTGAGTGGTGCACTTAGGAGTCTGTGGAGACAAAGAACTTTGTCCTTAGAGGCAAAGAGGGGAATGTATGAGAGTATAGTTTTACCAACGCTCTTATATGGGTGTGAAGCGTGGGTGATGAATGTTGCAGCGAGGAGAAGGCTGGAGGCAGTGGAGATGTCATGTCTGAGGGCAATGTGTGGTGTGAATATAATGCAGAGAATTCGTAGTTTGGAAGTTAGGAGGAGGTGCGGGATTACCAAAACTGTTATCCAGAGGGCTGAGGAAGGGTTGTTGAGGTGGTTCGGACATGTAGAGAGAATGGAGCGAAACAGAATGACTTCAAGAGTGTATCAGTCTGTAGTGGAAGGAAGGCGGGGTAGGGGTCGGCCTAGGAAGGGTTGGAGGGAGGGGGTAAAGGAGGTTTTGTGTGCGAGGGGCTTGGACTTCCAGCAGGCATGCGTGAGCGTGTTTGATAGGAGTGAATGGAGACAAATGGTTTTTAATACTTGACGTGCTGTTGGAGTGTGAGCAAAGTAACATTTATGAAGGGATTCAGGGAAACCGGCAGGCCGGACTTGAGTCCTGGAGATGGGAAGTACAGTGCCTGCACTCTGAAGGAGGGGTGTTAATGTTGCAGTTTAAAAACTGTAGTGTAAAGCACCCTTCTGGCAAGACAGTGATGGAGTGAATGATGGTGAAAGTTTTTCTTTTTCGGGCCACCCTGCCTTGGTGGGAATCGGCCAGTGTGATAATAAAAAAAAAAAAAAATAAGGTACACATTAGTATAATTATCAGAGTACATATAAAATACGCAATAACTTTAAAACACTTGAAATTTTGGAAAGTTTCCAGACATAATAGATGTGGTCACGGAGAATGTAAACAAAGTAGGTGGGGTGCGCCGTATTTGAAAGACCACTTGCTGTATGGCAAATTTTGGTCATAATTTGACATCATTTTAGTGGAATGCCGTAAGGCAAAACGCTGTAAAGCGGGGCCCTACTGTATACACACAAGTTGTTTTAGGTCACACTACACATACACATGCATGTACATACTTATGTACACACAGTCATCTGAGTTTTCTTTGATTTTTATCTTAATAGTTCTTGCTCTTATTGCTTTTCCTTTCATATCCATGAGGGAGTGGAATAAGAATCTTTCCTCTGTAAGCCATGCGTGTTGTAAAAGTCAACTAAAATGCCATGAGCAATGGGCTAGTAACCCCTCTTCCCGTATAGCTTACTAAAAAGAAAAAGAAGAAAATTGTCTAAGTGGGATATTTGAATATGCATGGATGTTGTGCAAATGATAAGAAAAAAGTGATTGTGGATGTTATGAATAAAAAGTAACTGGATATTCTGGCTTTAAGTGTAACAAAGCTGAAGGGAGTAGGAGGGTCTTAGTGGAGAGATGTAAATAGGATTAGTTCTGGGGTTTCTAATAGAGTTAGAGATAAAGACGGAGTAGCAATAATGTTGAAGGATAAGTTATGGCAGGAAAAGAAGGAATATAAAGGTACAGATTCAAGGATTATGTGGAGTAAAATAAGAGTCAGATGTGAAACGTGGGTTATACAGTAGTAAGTGTTTATGCACCTGGAGAAGAGAGAAGTGTAGAGGTGAGAGGGAGATTTTGGGAAATGTTTAGTGAGTGTGTGGGGACTTTTGAACCAAGTGAGAAAGTACTTGTGGTTGGTGATCTCACTGCTAAAGTGAGTAAAAATGTTGTAGAGGGAGTAGTAGGTAAATTCGGAGTGCCAGGGGCAAATGAAAATGGGGGACTTTTAATTGATCCAAGTGTAAAAAGAGGTTTGGTAATAAGTAATACATATTTTATGAAAGAGAGGATAAATAAGTATACAAGGTATGATAGAGCACGAAATGAAAGTAGTTTGTTAAATTATGTATTGGTGGATAAAAGGTTGATGGGTAGCCTTCAGGATGTGCATGTTTATAGAGCTGCAATGGATATATCAGATCATTATTTAGTTGTAGCTACAGTTAGAGTAAGAGGTAGATGGGACAAAAGGAAAAGGGCAACAGAAAGTAAAAGAGAGGTGAAAGTTTATAAACTAAGGGAGAAGGAAGTTAGGGTGAGATACAAGCAACTATTGGCAGAAAGGTGAACTAGTGCAAATATGAGTAATGGGGGAGTTGAAGAGGGATGGGATAGTTTTAAAAATGCAGTATTAGAATATTGGTCTGAAGTTTGTGGCTATAGGAGGGTGGGTGCAGGAGGAAAGAGGAATGATTGGTGGAATGATGAAGTAAAGGGTGTGATAAAAGAGGAAAAGGTAGCTTAAGAAGAGTATGATAAAAGAGAAATAGGTAGCTTTTGAGAGGTTTTTACAAAGCATAAGTGATACAAGAAGGGCAGAGTATGTGGGGAGTAAAAGAAAGGTGAAGAAAGAGCAAATGATAAAATGGGAGAGGCACTGTCAAGAAATTTTGCTGAGAATAGGAAAAAAATTTGGAGTGACGTAAACAAGTTATGAAAGCCTAGCTAATGAATGGATTTGTCAGTTAAAAACAGAGTAGGGGAGTAGTAGATCTAAAGCTGGAAGTATTGGGTAGATGGCGGGAATATTTTGAGGAACTTTTAAATGTTGATGAAGAAAGGGAGGCGGTAATTTCATTAACTGGCCAGGGGGGTGCAACATCTTTTAGGAGTGAAGAAGAGAAGGATATGAGTGTGGGGAAGGTGTGTGAGACATTACATAGAATGAAAGGGGGTAAAGCAGCTGGAACTGACAGGATCAAGACAGACATGGGGATATAGTGTTGAAGTGGTTGGTATTTTTGTTTAATGTATGAAAGAGGGGAAGGTACCTAGGGATTAGCAGAGAGCATGTATAGTTCCTTCATATAAAGGGAAGGGGACGAAAGAGATTGTAAATGTTATAGGGGAATGTATTTACTGAGTATACCAGGTAAAGTGTACAGTAGAGTTATTATTGAAAGAATTAGAGGTAAGACAGAGAGCAGGATTGCAGATGAGCAAGGAGGCTTTAGAGTGGGTAGGGGATGTGTATATCAAGTGTTAACATTGAAGCATATGTCTTCTTTCAACAAAAAGGTCGTTTCCCACCGAAGCAGGGTGGCCCAAAAGGAAAAACAAAAGTTTCTCTTTTTAACTTTAGTAATGTATACAGGAGAAGGGGTTGCTAGTCCCTCACTCCTGGCAGTTTAGTCGACTCTTGCAACACGCATGGCTTACAGAGGAAGAATTCTGTTCCACTTCCCCATGGAGATAAGAGGAAATAAACGAGAACAAGAACTAGTAATAAAATAGAAGAAAACCCAGAGGGATGTGTGTATATAAGATTGTACATCCAAGTGTAGTGTGACTTAAGTGCAAGTAGAAGTAGCAAGACGTACATGATATCTTGCATGTTGAAGCGCCTAAGTTAACAGTATTTAGATGAAGGTAGGAAAGTTTTCATTGCATTTATGGATTTAGAAAAGGCACATGATTGAGTGGATAGGGGAGCAATGTTGCAGATGTTGCAAGTGTATGAAATAGGTGGTAAGTTACTAAATGCTGTAAAGAGTTTTTATGAGGATAGTGAGGCTCAGGTTAGGGTGTGTAGGAGAGAGGGAGATTGCTTCCCGGTAAAAGTTGATCTTAGGCAGGGATGTGTAATGTCACCATGGTTGTTTAATATATTTATAGATGGGGTTGTAAAAGAAGTAAATGCTAGGGTGTTGAGGAGAGGGGTGGGATTAAATTATGGGGAATCAGATATAAAATGGGAGTTAACACAATTACTTTTTGCCAATGATACTCTGCTTTTGGGAGATTCTAAAGAAAAGTTACAAAGGTTAGTGGATGAGTTTGGGAGGGTATGTAAAGGTAGAAAGTTGAAAGTGAATACTATAGATAAGAGTAAGGTGATGAGGGTATCAAACGATTAGATAAAAGAAAAATTGGATATCACATTGGAGGGCGGGAGTATGGAAGAAGTGAATGTTTTCAGATATTTGGGAGATGATTTGTCAGCAAATGGGTTTATGAAGGAAGAGGTTAATGGAATTGATGAAGAAAAAAAGGTGAGTGGTGCATTGAGGTATCTGTGGAGACAGAACGTTATCTGTGGAGGCAAAGAAGGGAACGTATGAGAGTATAGTGGTACCAACACACTTTTATAGGTGAAGCTTGAGTTGTAAATGCTTCAGTGAGGAGGTGGCTGGAGGCAGTGAAGATGTCCCATCTAGGGGCAGTGTGTGATGTAAATACTATGCAGAGTATTTGTAGTGTGGAAACTAGGAGGTGTGGAGTTACTAAAAGTATTAGTCAGAGGGTTGAAGAGGGGTTGTTGAGGTGGTTTGGTCATTTAGAGAGAATGGAACAAAGTAGAATGACTTGGAGAACATATAAATCTGTGGGGGAAGGAAGGTAGGGTAGGGGTAGTCCTCGAAAAGGATGGAGGGAGGGGGTAAAGGAGGTTTTGTGGGCGAGGGGCTTGGATTTCCAACAAGCATGTGTGAGTGTGTTAGTTAGGAGTGATCAGGGTAATATATTGTGAAGAGATTCAGGGAAACCAGTTAGCCGGACTTGAATCCTGGAAATGGGAAGTACAATGCCTGCATTTTGAAGGAGGAGTTTGGGATATTGGCAGTTTGGAGTGACTATCTAAACTGTCGTATCTGGGTGCCTCTGCAAAGACAGTGATTGTGTATGAGTGATTGTGAAAGTGCTGCCTGATAATGAAAGTCTTTTCTTTCTTTTTTGGGTTTTTCTTTCTTTTGGGTCACCCTGCTTTGGTGGGAGATGGCCAACATGTTAAAAAAAAAAAAAAAAATTCAACACCCTGGGAGTTGCAAGTTCTCACTGTGTCTCCTGTATGTGAGATACTCCACCAATGACTATGTCAAATTTTCAAACTGGCAAATTAGCTTCCTAATTTACAGCATTAATAGAACCCTCCAGTATTGTACCTACTGTAATATATGTATATGTGTATATATCTCATGCATCAGTTGGTTGTTATACTTATATTTTGTTATAAATGCATTTGTGCGGCTGGGCAGTTTGCTTCCCTTGGCATTTTTTTAACCAGAATTGTTTTGTTAGGAATAAAAGACATACTACAATTATTTTTAGACTAATTAATAATTTCATACTCTAAATTCATATTATTGTAGTCACATTTTACACTCAGTGGCCACTTTATTAGGTACACCTGCTTAATAATGCAAGTATCTAATCAGCCAGTTTTGCAGACATTGGCGAAAGGTTCAGTTTTTGTTCATACCAAACATCAGGATGGGGAGGAAATGTGATCTAAGTGTCTTTGACCGTTAAATGATTGTTGACACCAGACAGGGTGGTTTAAGCATCTCAGACTGCTGATCTGGGATTTTCATGCATAACTTGAGAGTTTACAGAAGATGGTGTAAAAAACACACAACATCTAGTGAGCAGCAATTCAGTGAGCAAAAATACATTGTTAATGACAGAGGTCAGAGGAGAATAGCCAGACTGGTTCAAGCTGATAAAAGGAGGCAACAGCAACTCAAATAATCATGTGTTACAATAGTGGTATGCAGAAGAGCATATCTGAATGCACAACGTATTGAACCTTGAAGTGAATGGACTACCAGCAGACCACACTGGGTTCCACTTCTGTCAGCTAAGAACACGAAATTGAGAATACAGTGGGCACAAGGTCACCAAAACTAGATAGTTGAAGATTAGGAAAAAATGTTGCCTGGTCTGACAAACTGCAGTTTCTGCTGTGACATGCAGATGGTTGCATCAGAATTTGGCGTAAACAACATGACGCCATGGATTCAACCTGCCTTGTGTCAACAGTTCAGGCTGATGTTGGTTGTGTAATAGTGTGGCGAATGTTTCCCTGGCACACATTAGGCCCCATAATACCAGCTGAGCATAGCTTAAATGCTACAGTCTACCCGAGTATTGTTGCTAACCACGTACACCCCTTTATGACCACAGTCAATCCATCTTCCAATGGCGCTTCCAGCAAGATAACGTGCCATGTCACAGCACATGTCATCTCCAGTGGTTCCACAAACATTGCAATAAATTCATTGTATTTCAGTGGCTTCCACACACACTATTTCTCAATCCAGTAGAGCACCTGTAGGTTGTAGTGGAACAGGAGATTTGTGTTGTGTTATCATGTCAACATGGACCAGGATCTCTTGGGAATGTTTTCAGCACTGTTAAATCCATGGCTCAAAGACTTCAGACTGTTCTGGGGGCAAAGGGTCAGCCCTACCCAGTACTAAAAAGGTATGCCTAATTAAGTGGCCACTGAGTGTATACACATACCCAAAAATGTTAATTGGCCTTTGATCCCCTTAACTCTTAATTGGACTAGAGGCCATTGTAACCCTTCACCCTAACAATAATAATGTAGTGATGGTACATCTCAAGTACATATACTTGTTTAATAAAAAATTTTGCCTTATGGCCAATAATGTATGGTAGTTTATCTTGAATTTCCTACCACCACACTAGTTTACAAAAAGATATTATCCAGAAAGAAGCTTACATACTAAATACAGTGGACCCCCGCATAACAATCACCTCCGAATGCGACCAATTATGTAAGTGTATTTATGTAAGTGCGTTTGTATGTGTATGTTTGGGGGTCTGAAATGGATTAATCTACTTCACAATATTCCTTATGGGAACAAATTCGGTCAGTACTGGCACCTGAACATACTTCTGGAGTGAAAAAATATTGTTAACCGGGGGTCCACTGTATATTGAAAAAAACTACTTATTAACTTCTATATTATGATGTGTCTCTTAGAAACTGTCTGGTGCATTCATAACACATTATGCAACATTTCAAATTTTAAGTTAAACTGTAGGAGTTAGTTTAGCACAAAGTACGAGAATTTTTAATGCTTTCACTTCCAAAAGAAACTTTGAACTTCTTCATTGTTTAAGAATAATAATAATAATAATAATCATAATTTTTTAAAGGAAAATTACTTTGTAAAAACATTTTATGGACAGTTTCATGTTGCTTATAGTATTAACAGAAAAAGCTATCATGCATAGGATTTTTGGTAGGTAAGACACATAGGCAACAGTTAGGCAACTTTATTCCGAAACTTTTCGCCTACGCAGTAGGCTTCTTCAGTTGAATACAGAAAGTAGGCAGGAACAGTAGTGATGTGAAGACGATGTAATCAGTCCTCCACCCTTGAAGTCGTAAATTTGAGGTTGTCAGTCCCTCAGCCTGGAGAAGTTAAGTTCCATAGACAGGAACTATCTGAAGATCAAGCGACAGTGCGGAGACTTAAATACTGTCGGAAGGAGAGGTGCAGTGTAGTAGTAGTAGTGAGAAAGCAGCCACTGAGAGGTCACGTCCCTCTCAGAACTGAACTTCTCCAGGCTGAGGGACTGACAGCCTCAAATTTACGACTTCAAGGGTGATGGACTGATTACGTCGTCTTCACATCACTACTGTTCCTGCCTACTTTCTGTATTCGACTGAAGAAGCCTACTGTGTAGGCGAAACGTTTCGGAATAAAGTTGCCTAACTGTTGCCTATGTGTCTTACCTACCAACCTGTCGGTATTATATACCATAGGATTTTTGCTGGAACTAAAGCATTATAATACAGTTTTACAAGGCTGAGGAATATCCAGTAGTAATAATGATGATAATAAAATAAATGACCATAATATTAGTGACTGCAAATTACTTAAAGCAGAACTAAAATTAATTGGTTGATTAAAATTAGTTTATTAGTTTGCTAACCCTTGTGGTTTAGCGCTTCTTTCTGATTATAATAATAATAATTAGTTTGCTATTTTACATTCTTTGAGAGTCGGTGTGATGCTTTCAGATCAAGATGCAGACAGGGCTGAAGTAATAGAAAATTCAGAAGAGGAAGAAGTTCCTACACGAAGACTACTCAAGGAGCCGGAGGGTATTGTTAAAGATGGAGTAGAAGAGGTAGAACCCTCTCAAGGTAATGATACCTTTCCTATGAGCCTGCATGACACTACATCATTGTAGTAAATGATTTACTCTACTTGGTTATAATTTAAATATGAATCTTATTTAATATCAGTGAGATCTTTGTCCTAAGGAGAGCATCTAGAAATACAGTAGGGCCCCACTTATATGGCAGGTTAGGTTTCAGGCTACTGCCAGAAAGCAGAACTCCATTTTTTCCATTTATAAATGTATATAAGTGCCAGATAACAAGTTTACACTAATATATATGAAGTTAGCAATAGAACTAGGTATTATAAAGTAAAATACACACATAGTACACTCATTATTTACCTCAAAATATTTGTAGTCTTAATGTAGGGCAAACGATGAGTAGTATTTACTGTAGGAAGTCAGGTGTGGTAGCACTCCTGGCCACCCCTCCCACACACACAGGCGTCGCTAGGGTTGGTGTCACCCGGGGTAGCATCTTTGGTGTCACCCCCATGAAATTCAAGGGCAGGGGGATAGGGGTAGTAAACTCCAGTTACATCACTGCTGCATGCCCAGTGACTAATGTTTAGCAATGAGAATGTTTAAAGGCCATAAACAGAACTTTATTAATGATAAAATAAATAATCATAGTAATATTGAGGGAACGTAAACTCAAATACCACTTTGAGTATAGGCAACAGATACTACATTTATTCATCTTCAACAATGAAAAACAAAAACTTGAAAAAGAAAAAACTAGTTCAATTTAACCTTGAGTACAGGTAACATCTCAAAGAATCTGATATTTCATTTCCTTGCCTTCAGTCCTGCAAAATCATCTATCACATCATCAAAATCAATGATTTTTCCCTATATAGGCCTATTTATACTCTGTAATCCTATAATAGACTATATAGCAACGAAGGATTTTTCTCTTTAGTTGCTGCAGCATGGTTTTGGTCATTAGTGTTACCTTCTTTAGAGGCTCTATGGTGTCACCTCCTAAATGGTGTCACCCAGGGCGCCCCTCCCCCTTATGATGCCCCTGCCCACACATACTATACTACGATGCTTAAAGCTCCCTAGAGTGATAAAATGCATATACATTACACTCATTACTTACCTTAAAATATTTGTAGTCTTAATGGTCTTAATGTAGGGCGAGAGGTGAAAAGTATTTATTTGTAGAAAGTCATGTGGGAGGTATGGCATCCTGCCTGGCCACTCCCACCTACTATGACATTAAGCTCCCTAGAGCAATAAAATGCATATACAGTGCACTCATTAATTACCTTAAAATATTTGTAGTCTTAATGTAGGGTGAGAGGTGAGTTTTATTTGTAGGAAGTCAGGTTGGGAAGTATGGGTAGCCAGGAAGGGCAGCCCTCACCCCTCCACCCCACCTACAGGTAATATAAACAAACCAGACGAATGCGTCTGGTTTTCGTCACTTTACATTGTGTACAAGTTGTCTCCATGTTGATACAGTAGAATAAATAGAGAGAAACACTCCCATTCTCATGTAACACCATTTTTAGAAGAAATGACACTCTGAGTGAAGGCATAAGAAAGGAATAATTTTCTAGCTACCCCTAGTAATATTATAGTGTACACATTTTCTCTGATGTTGAACTACAAGTCGCCTGGCTACCACAGGTCCTACAAGTCGCCTGGCTACCACAAGTCCTACAAGTCACCTGGCTACCACATCTCATTTTTTTTTTTTTTTTTAACAAGTCGGCCGTCTCCCACCGAGGCAGGGTGACCCAAAAAAGAAAGAAAATCCCCAAAAAGAAAATACTTTCATCATCATTCAACACTTTCACCACACTCGCACATTATCACCGTTTTTGCAGAGGTGCTCAGAATACAACAGTCTAGAAGCATACACATATAAAGATACACAACATATCCCTCCAAACTGCCAATATCCCAAACCCCTCCTTTAAAGTGCAGGCATTGTACTTCCCATTTCCAGGACTCAAGTCCGACTATATGAAAATAACCGGTTTCCCTGAATCCCTTCACTAAATATTACCCTGCTCACACTCCAACAGATCGTCAGGTCCCAAGTACCATTCGTCTCCATTCACTCCTATCTAACACGCTCACGCACGCTTGCTGGAAGTCCAAGCCCCTTGCCCACAAAACCTCCTTTACCCCCTCTCTCCAACCCTTTCGAGGACGACCCCTACCCCGCCTTCCTTCCCCTATAGATTTATATGCTTTCCATGTCATTCTACTTTGATCCATTCTCTCTAAATGACCAAACCACCTCAACAACCCCTCTTCTGCCCTCTGACTAATACTTTTATTAACTCCACACCTTCTCCTAATTTCCACACACCGAATTTTCTGCATAATATTTACACCACACATTGCCCTTAAACAGGACATCTCATATTTACATTAATTTATTCTACTGTGGGGTGTATTTAGATGGATTAAACAAAATGTCTATATTAACCTTTTATACGATATTTAATGCGCCTCAGAGTGATTATTATTGTGTTATTATTATTATCATTATTAATATGGCATCTTCAAGACTAATAAGACACTCTTAGTGATTTTAATGTGTACCTGCATGCCAGCACAGTGTGTTTTGCTTAGGTACAGTTACACATAAGTATAATTATCAGTTATAATAATAATGTAGGTATGTAGTCCACCTGGGCTACATACCTAAACCTACCTACATAGCTACACGATATTTAATGTGGCCCAGAGCCATATTATTACATTGACATAAACCATACCCTGGCCGGGATTGAACCCGCGGTCAGGGAGTCTCAAAACTCCAGACCGTCGCGTTAGCCACTAGACCAGCTAGCCACAATAAGATTCGTCCAACTAGGTATATTTCTACACCATAGGAAGGTTAGCACAGGCACCACTGTGACCACAAATGCAAGTTTTTACGGACGAATCTCCAGCTAGTGTGGCCGTGACGAACTCTAGCTCAAGTCCCCTCACTGCCATCAACATGACTCACCATGTTCATTGAGTTTAATCGTTTCTATCAACTACCTTTAGATGCCATCATAAACAAAGGGAGAAGTAATGAATAATTCATGCCGAGAATTGTAAACAGAAGCGTTATGCATTAAGGGGAGTGATGTAATGTTTTCCCTCCCCCCGGCTACCACACCTCCATAGTATATAACATAAAATGTTTATATATTATGTAATGTGTTTCTTATATAATTTTGAAGAAAATATCATAGATAGATTAATGAAAATGTCTATATTAACATTAAATAAGACATTTAATGTGCCCAAGAGTGATTATTTAATATATTTATAGATGGGGTTGTAAGAGAAGTAAATGCGAGGGTCTTGGCAAGAGGCGTGGAGTTAAAAGATAAAGAATCACACACAAAGTGGGAGTTGTCACAGTTGCTCTTTGCCGATGACACTGTGCTCTTGGGAGATTCTGAAGAGAAGTTGCAGAGATTGGTGGATGAATTTGGTAGGGTGTGCAAAAGAAGAAAATTAAAGGTGAATACAGGAAAGAGTAAGGTTATGAGGATAACAAAAAGATTAGGTGATGAAAGATTGAATATCAGATTGGAGGGAGAGAGTATGGAGGAGGTGAATGTATTCAGATATTTGGGAGTTGACGTGTCAGTGGATGGGTCTATGAAAGATGAGGTGAATCATAGAATTGATGAGGGGAAAAGAGTGAGTGGTGCACTTAGGAGTCTGTGGAGACAAAGAACTTAGTCCTTGGAGGCAAAGAGGGGAATGTATGAGAGTATAGTTTTACCAACGCTCTTATATGGGTGTGAAGCATGGGTGATGAATGTTGCAGCGAGGAGAAGGCTGGAGGCAGTGGAGATGTCATGTCTGAGGGCAATGTGTGGTGTGAATATAATGCAGAGAATTCGTAGTTTGGAAGTTAGGAGGAGGTGCGGGATTACCAAAACTGTTGTCCAGAGGGCTGAGGAAGGGTTGTTGAGGTGGTTCGGACATGTAGAGAGAATGGAGCGAAACAGAATGACTTCAAGAGTGTATCAGTCTGTAGTGGAAGGAAGGCGGGATAGGGGTCGGCCTAGGAAAGGTTGGAGAGAGGGGGTAAAGGAGGTTTTGTGTGCGAGGGGCTTGGACTTCCAGCAGGCATGCGTGAGCGTGTTTGATAGGAGTGAATGGAGACAAATGGTTTTTAATACTTGACGTGCTGTTGGAGTGTGAGCAAAGTAACATTTATGAAGGGGTTCAGGGAAACCGGCAGGCCGGACTTGAGTCCTGGAGATGGGAAGTACAGTGCCTGCACTCTGAAGGAGGGGTGTTAATGTTGCAGTTTAAAAACTGTAGTGTAAAGCACCCTTCTGGCAAGACAGTGATGGAGTGAATGATGGTGAAAGTTTTTCTTTTTCGGGCCACCCTGCCTTGGTGGGAATCAGCCAGTGTGATAATAAAAAAAAAAAATAGAAAGATGTGCTCACATGTAAACAAACTGGGTGGCTCGCTCTTCATTTGAAAGACCGCTCGCTGTATAGAAAGTTTTGGTCATAATTTGAAATCGCTGTATTAGCGGAACACCGTAAGGCGAAATACCGTAAAGCGGGGCTCTACTGTACTTCATAAAAAAAAAATCTGTATTATTATGGTATTCATTTATTTGTAAATTTCTGAAAATTTTTTTAACAGATTCAAGTGTAGTAACTGAGGAAGTAGAAAAGATGTCATCTGTCCTGTCAACCATGTGGCTTGGCTCACAAAGTGGCTCAATATATGTTCATTCAGCAGTCCGCCACTGGAAGCGCTGTCTACACTCGATCAAGCTCAAGGACTCTGTGTTGTCCATTGTGTAAGTATTATCTCAATTTTTCTTTTAACACACCAGCCCTCTCTCACAGAGGTAGGGTGACCCAAAAAAGAAGGCACACTTTCACCACAATTCACTCTATCACAGTTTTTCCAGAGGCACACCAATACTACAGTTTAGCTGCCCCTCTGAACTGCAAATGTCTCCACCCCTCTTTCAGAGTGTAAGTATTGTACTTCCCACTTCCAGGACTCAAATCCAGTTTACTGGTTTCCCAGAATCCCTTCACAGATGTTCCTTTGCTTACACTCTAACTTTTCATCAAATCCCAAAATCTCTTTGCCTCCACTCACTCCTATCTAACATGTTCACACACATTTGCTGGATGTCCAGCCCCTCACACACAAAACCTCCTTTACTCCATCTCTTCAACCTTTCCTAGGATGACCCCTACCCTGCCTTCCTTCTACTACAGATTTATACACCCTCCAAGTCATACAGTGGTACCTTGACTTACGAGTGTCCCAACTTATGAGTTTTCAAAGTTACGAGCCTATGCTTGGTTGATTTTTTGCTTTGAGTTATGAGCGAGCTTCAGATACATTGCCACTAATTGACACATCGAACGCCACAACATCCACCCAGCATCCCAGCGTTTTGTGCTTTTTGTGCAGTTATTTTACCAAATTTCTTTTTTCTAACCATGGATCCTAAGAAAGTAAGTGCCTCAAGAAACAAGAAAGATCTCATTTCACCTGCATGACGAGACATCGATAAACAACCTAAAACTAGCTCTAGGTGCCATTGATTGGCAGAGAGAGCTAAATGACAGTAATAATATCGATAAAGATATCAAATTTTTTTTACATAAAACCCTAAACCTCTACAACAAACATTGCCCAGTCAAAACGAAACAGATCACAGAAAAGAGGCTAAACAGCCCATGGCTAACTAGAAGTATCCTCAAAACTATTAATAAAAAACACCAAATTGAAAAGCAGTTCAGATTAGGCTTAATTACTAAAGAATTTACTAAAAGATACACATCAATACTAATAAAACTAATACATAAATCAAAGCAAATGTATTATGAAAATAGATTTAGTGAAATGAAAGATGACATAAAAAGTACCTGGCAAACCCTCTCCAAAATTTTTGGCTCAAGAATACCGACTGGAAATAGAGAGATAGACTTAACTAAACCAGATGAACCTCACAAGCAACCTATAGACACGGCCAACAAATTTAATGTCTTCTTCTCTACCGTAGGATCAAAGCTAGCGAGCCAAATTCCTAGCTCAAATACCCATTCGAGCGAGTACCTCACTGGCAACTATCCAAATACTCTGTTTCTAGCTCCAACTAATCCCACTGAAGTCTCACTCATCATTAAATCATTAAAAAACAAATCAGGTGATCTAGATAACTTGCCACCATTCATATATAAAAAAGCTGCACCAGAACTGTCGCCCATTATTGCAACAATGTTTAACAAATCTATAGCTTCCTCAACCTTCCCATCCATGCTCAAGACAGCAAGGGTCAGCCTGAGCCACAAAGGTGGAGATCCAACTGATTTGAACAATTACAGACCCATATCAAACTTGCCCTTACTATCCAAGATATTTGAAAAAATAATACACAAGTGACTTTACTCCTACCTTACATCCAACAACATACTTAACCCATGCCAGTTTGCACTTAGACTAAAAAAAAGCACGAATGATGCTAATATACAAATGCTTGACCTAATATACACAGCTCTCAATAAGAATGAATATCCCCTGGGGCTCTTTGTCGACCTAAGAAAAGCGTTTGACAGTTGACCACAATCTCTTGCACCTCAGACTGAATCATTATGGCATAAGAGGACATTCTCTTGACTACCTAAAATCCTATCTTAATGACAGACACCAGTATGTATATGCAAATAGAGTCAACTCTGCTATCCAACCTGTAGCTGTAGGAGTACCCCAGGGTAGTGTCCTAGGCCCACTCCTCTTTCTCATCTACATCAGTGATCTCCCCAATGCATCCCAACTCCTTACACCAGTTCTCTTCGCAGATGACACTACATATGTCTACTCCCATTCAGACCCAGCTGTGCTTGAAAAAAGTCACACTGTAAACAGTGTGACTTTGTCAGTGGTCCAAGTCGGACCGAAACGTCGTTGTAAGCTTCTGTCTTTTATGTGCGGGTTATTTGTGTATCGTTCCAGTTACAGTATTGTGCCTTTTTTGTTATTTAAACAATGAACTGCTAAAGATATATGCTTGGATGATGACCAACAAACTCACACTTAACATAGAAAAAACTTACTTCATGCTGTTTGGCAACAGAGCCTCAAATATTCAACTCAACATACTGTTAAATGGTTCCCCTATATCAAGACACACGGAGGGCAAATTTCTAGGTCTTCCCCTTGACTGTAATCTTAAATTTCAGTCCCATACCCATCACATAGCTAAGAAAATTTCCAAATCAGTAGGAATCCTTTCCAAGATATGCTACTATGTACCACAAATGACTCTCCTTACCTTGTACCACTCTCTAATATATCCTTACCTCACCTATGGTATCTGTGCCTGGGGCTCAACCACAGCCAACAAAAAGCTGCTGTGCGGGTGATAACCAGCTCCTGTGCTAGACAGCACACCCCACCACTTTTCAAAAGACTCAACTTGCTAAATATACAAGACATACACTCTTATTATTGTGCCTACTACATATACAGAACTTTGAACTCCACTGTAAACCTTCCCCTAAAACTACTACTCGATGGTTACAACAGAATGCACAGTCACAATACAAGGCATAAGGCCCTTTTCAACATCCCTCGAATAAAACTCTCACTATGCAAGAACGCTATGCACATAAAAGGCCCAAAGATCTGGAACTCTCTATCGGAATAGGTCAAGGATCCCCAGACAACTTATAAATTTAAGACTCTGCTAAAAAATCATCTTATCTCACAATATTAACCAAATCAACCAAACATCTACTGGCTAGTTTTATCATGTGACCTCCAGGCTTTTAATTCTGCCATTCCATAAAATATTACCACCTGCACCATTCCTTGTAAATTAATAATAGCCAATAATAGCAACAGCCTAGTTGAACAGGCAGTCAACAAGGAAAACCAGCCCCAGGTTAGTCTATGAGGATAGAAAACTCCTCAGAACTGGTCACAGGTAAGCTAATGCATTCCACCTAAATGTTTACCATAGTAAATCATGTTTTCTTTCCATTTGTACATTGTTATATGATGTAAATATATAGATATTTATCATTACTCTTTCTTACAGACACATCAAAGGTCGAGTCTTGGCTGCTCTTGCAGATGGCACTGTGGCCATATTTCACCGGCAGGGAGATGGACAATGGGACTTGACCAATTACCATCTCTTAGATCTAGGCAAACCTCATCATTCCATCCGGTGCATGCATGTTGTACACAACAAAGTTTGGTGTGGGTACCGCAACAAAATTCATGTTGTTGACCCTAGGATTATGAATGTAGAAGTAAGTACTGTAGTTTTCCCATTTTAAGACATACGGTACAGTATTTAGAAAATTACCTCAGTGGGAGATGGCTGGTTTGTTAAAAAATATTATTAGAATTCTGACAGCATATTGGCATGTTTTAACCCTTTCAGGGTCCAGACCCCTGATCTGAAACTTGCTCTCTGGGTTCAGGAATTTAAAAAAAAAAAAATCTTTCCAAAGGTAATGACACCAAAAGTACGAAATTTGATGGAAAACTTATGGAATTACGCTTTTGCAAAGTTAGTTGTTTCGATAATATTTATGCATCAGCAATTTCACCTACTTGAGTCCTATTTTAGGTCAGTTCTATTGTTCCAGTCAACCAAACTCATAGCTATTTTGTTAGTATGTCTTCCATTCTGTCACTTCAGTGCTGTGAGATACATGGGAATTACACATTCATATGCCTTTAACCCTTAAACTGTCCAAACATAGATCTACGTTGTTACCACTAGTGCTCCCAATGTAGATCAATGTTTTTTTTTTCCTGCCTCTGAATTTGGCACAATTGGCCTGAGATGCCTGGTCAGTATAGAATGGATGTTAACACTCAGTGTGTGCAGTATTAAAAAAGGTACCTTCTGAGAGCACCAGTTCAGTTGAGTGCCAGCTAGAGCATACAGCGTGGCAAACACCATGGATTCACTGATGCCATGTCATGTTAACACTCCTCTTTTAAGAGGAAAGTGATGTTGACCTCAAGTTGAGTGGCTTTGAGGTGGATGTGGCCACCAATAATTGAGGAAATACAGTAGGGCCCCACTTATATGGCAGGTTAGGTTCCAGGCTACTGCCATAAAGTGGAAATCTCTGTAAAGTGGAACACCCTTTTTTTCCACTTATGAATGTATATAAATGCTAGATAACAATTTTACACTAACATATATTAAGTTATCAATAAAGCTAAGCATTAAAAAACAATAAAAAAAGTAAAATACTCATATAGTACACTTATTACTTACCTTAAAATATTTGTAGTCTTAATGTAGGGTGAGATGAGTAGTATTTATTATAAGAAATCAGATGTGGTAGGTATGGTAGCCAAGCCAGGCCACCCCACCCACGCCTAATATACTACGACATTTAAAGAGTCCCAGAGTGACAAAATGCATATACAGTTCACTCATTACTTACCTTAAATATTTGTAGTCTTAATGTAGGGTGAGAGGTGAGTAAACAAATAAATGAAAGAGAGAGAGAGAGAACAAGTAAATGAGAGAGGACAGAGCTGCAGTGTGTGTAAACAAACAGATGAATGCTTCTGGTTTTGGTTGATACACCTTCATTTCCATGTCTGTGAATCTTATACCATAATACAAATACCTTACATTGTATACAGATTGTTTCCATGTTGGTAAAGTAGAATAAATAAAGAGCAACACTCCCATTCTCATGTAACACACCATTTTTAGGAGGAATAACGCTCTGAGTGAAGGCATACGAAAGGAATAATTTTCTGCAGTTACTTCTAGTAATACAGTGGTCCCTTGTTTTTCGTAGTTAATCCGTTCCTGGAGCTGCTACTATTAACGAAATCTACGATTTGCGAATCAATTTTCCCCATAAGAAATAATGTAAATACAATTAATCCGTTCCTAACACCCAGAAGTATTAAAACAAAAAATTTTTTTACGTAAAATATACATGTAGCACATAAACAATACAATGGGAAATGATGAATGAAACATTAACAGCATAACACTTACCTTTATTGGAGATTCTTCTTAGTGTATGGGAGACTGGAGGAGGAGAGAGTGGATTGTTTATAGTTTGGAAGGGGAATCCCCTTCCAG
This sequence comes from Cherax quadricarinatus, assembly GCF_038502225.1. NCBI lineage: Eukaryota > Metazoa > Arthropoda > Malacostraca > Decapoda > Parastacidae > Cherax > Cherax quadricarinatus. Next base: position 27,773,133 of record NC_091304.1, read on the forward strand.
CAACACCTCAGGTACCAATTGCTTTTCTGGGATTGCTTCTCTTCTCTGTTTCTTAATGCCACTAGGACCACCTTGAGAGTCACTGGAGTCCTGTCTCGCAAAATAACTGTCCAGAGAGCTCTGTTTCTGGTTTCTCTTTAGAACTTCCCTAAAATGGCCCAAGACTTTGTCACTGTACATGTTGCCAATATGGCTTGCAACAACCTTGTAAGGTGATGTTTCTCCATAAATCTTTCCACCTTACCCCACATAGCAAAAACCTCTTTAATTTCTGAAGAAGGCACCATCTTCCATCTCTCTTCCTCCTCCTCTGAGCTGTCATCTGTTGCTGTTCCTGCTGAAGCTCTTGCAGCTCCTCAGTGGTGAGCTCTTCGTTGTGGTCTTCCACCAATTCTTCCACATCCTCCAAACTCACATCCAACCCCATGGAATTCCCCAGTGCCACAATTGATTTTACAACAGACATAGGCTCATCAGGGTCAGTCCCAAACCCTTCAAAATCCCTCTTGTCGACACAATCTGGCCACAATTTTCTCCAGGCAGTGTTCCAAGTCCTAGTAGTCAATCCCTCCCAAGCCATACCTATAAGGGTTATGCAGTGGAGGATGCTGAAGTGTTCTCTCCAAAATTCCCTTAGGGTCAAGTGAGTGTCTGTGGTCAAAGTCAAGCACCTGTGAAACATTGGTTTGGTATAGAGTTTTTTAAAGTTTGCAATGACCTGCTGGTCCATGGGCTGGAGGAGAGGAGTGGTATTCGGGGGCAAGAACTTTACTGTGATGAACCCAGACTCCTCGAAAATTAGGTCATCCAAGTTTGGAGGATGAGCAGGTGCATTGTCCATTACTTGCAGGCACTTGAGATCCAATTTCTTTTCCAGGAGGTAATTCTTCACACTAGGGCCAAACACTTCATTGAACCACTCGACGAAAATTTCCCTCATGACCCATGCCTTACTATTAGATTTCCAAAACACACACAATTTACTTTTCATAACATTGTTTTTCCTGAACACACTGGGATTTTCAGAATGGTACACTAGTAGTCGCTTCACTTTGAAATCCCCACTAGCATTAGCACAGAACATTAGCGTCAGCCTGTCTTTCATAGGCTTGTGTCCTGGCATTGCTTTTTCCTCCTGTGTAATGAAGGTCCTCTATGGCATTTTCTTCCAAAAGAGGCCTGTTTCGTCACAATTGAACACTTGTTCAGGTTTCAGTCCTTCAGCCTCTATGTACTCCTTGAATTCATGCACATATTTTTCAGCTGCCTTGTGGTCCGAACTGGTAGCCTCACCATGCCTTACCACACTGTGTATGCCAGTACGGTTCTTAAATCTCTCAAACCAACCTTTGCTGGCCTTAAATTCATTCACATAATCACTATTTTCAGGCAATTTCTTTACCAGATCGTTGTGCAACTGCCTAGCCTTTTCACAAATAATCGAAGTCATAAGAGTATCTCCTGCTAATTGTTTCTCATTTATCCACAACAATAATAACTTCTCAACCTCTTCGAGTACTGATGATCTCATTTTTGTCAGCATAGTTACCCCCTTTGCAACAACAGCATCCTTAAACCATACCCCCGGCCGGGATTGAACCCGCGGTCATAGAGTCTCAACAGCATCCTTGATTTCCTTTTTCTTGGCCACTATGGAACATATGGTTGTGTAGGGTTTCTTATACATCCTGGCCAGTTCGGCCGCACTTGTACCACTTTCATATTGTTCAATGATGTTTTTCTTAAATTCAATCGTATTTCTCACCTTCTTTACCACAGGCTTGGCACTAGGAGCTTTCTTTGGAGCCATGGTAGCTTATTTAGTACTTGCAACCACTAAAATAAATGGAATATTATGAAATGTTTCGCTGGAGCACGTGAGGGGACCTTCGCTCACTGGTAAACAATGCCAGACTGGCTGCCGCCCAGGCTGACGCCATGGGTACGTGTCCCGGACGAACTACGACTCGCGAGTCAAACTATGAAAAGCGAGCCCATGTTTATACGAAAATACCCCTATGATTTCCGAAATCTATGATTGCCTAGAACTACGAAAAGCGAGGGACCACTGTACTATTGTGTACACATTTTCTTTGGTGTTGAACTAGAGAAAACGTAATTCTTTCTGACACTGACACAAGACTGGAAAAACATCTCATATTTTTTTTTTTTTTTTTCAACAAGTCGGCCGTCTCCCACCGAGGCAGGGTGACCCAAAAAAGAAAGAAAATCCCCAAAAAGAAAATACTTCCATCATCATTCAACACTTTCACCACACTCACACATTATCACTGCTTTTGCAGAGGTGCTCAGAATACAACAGCTTAGAAGCATATACGTATAAAGATACACAACATATCCCTCCAAACTGCCAATATCCCAAACCCCTCCTTTAAAGTGCAGGCATTGTACTTCCCATTTCCAGGACTCAAGTCCGACTATATGAAAATAACCGGTTTCCCTGAATCCCTTCACTAAATATTACCCTGCTCACACTCCAACAGATCGTCAGGTCCCAAGTATCATTCGCCTCCATTCACTCCTATCTAACACGCTCATGCACGCTTGCTGGAAGTCCAAGCCCCTCGCCCACAAAACCTCCTTTACCCCCTCTTTCCAACCCTTTCGAGGACGACCCCTACCCCTCCTTCCTTCCCCTATAGATTTATATGCTTTCCATGTCATTCTACTTTGATCCATTCTCTCTAAATGACCAAACCACCTCAACAACCCCTCTTCTGCCCTCTGACTAATGCTTTTATTAACTCCACACCTTCTCCTAATTTCCACACTCCGAATTTTCTGCATAATATTTACACCACACATTGCCCTTAGACAGGACATCTCCACTGCCTCCAACCGTCTCCTCGCTGCTGCATTTACCACCCAAGCTTCACATCCATATAAGAGTGTTGGTACTACTATACTTTCATACATTCCCTTCTTTGCCTCCATAGATAACGTTTTTTGACTCCACATATACCTCAACGCACCACTCACCTTTTTTCCCTCATCATTTCTATGATTAACCTCATCCTTCATAAATCCATCCGCCGACACATCAACTCCCAAGTACATATCTGAAAACATTCACTTCTTCCATACTCCTCCTCCCCAATTTGATATCCAATTTTTCTTTATCTAAATCATTTGATACCCTCATCACCTTACTCTTTTCTATGTTCACTTTCAACTTTCTACCTTTACACACATTCTCAAACTCATCCACTAACCTTTGCAATTTTTCTTTAGAATCTCCCATAAGCACAGTATCATCAGCAAAAAGTAACTGTGTCAATTCCCATTTTGAATTTGATTCCCCATAATTTAATCCCACCCCTCTCCCAAACACCCTAGCATTTACTTCTTTTACAACCCCATCTATAAATATATTAAACAACCATGGTGACATTACACATCCCTGTCTAAGACCTACTTTTACCGGGAAGTATTCTCCCTCTCTTCTACACACCCTAACCTGAGCCTCACTATCCTCATAAAAGCTCTTTACAGCATTTAGTAACTTACCACCTATTCCATATACTTGCAACATCTGCCACATTGCTCCTCTATCCACTCTATCATATGCCTTTTCTAAATCCATAAATGCAATAAAAACTTCCCTACCTTTATCTAAATACTGTTCACATATATGCTTCAATGTAAACACTTGATCTACACATCCCCTACCCACTCTGAAGCCTCCTTGCTCATCCGCAATCCTACATTCTGTCTTACCTCTAATTCTTTCAATTATAACCCTTCCGTATACATTCCCTGGTATACTCAGTAAACTTATTCCTCTATAATTTTTACAATCTCTTTTGTCCCCTTTCCCTTTATATAAAGGGACTATACATGCTCTCTGCCAATCCCTAGGTACCTTCCCCTCTTTCATACATTTATTAAACAAAAGTACCAACCACTCCAACACTATATCCCCCCCTGCTTTTAACATTTCTGTCATGATCCCATCAGTTCCAGCTGCTTTACCCCCTTTCATTCTACATAATGCCTCACGTACCTCCACCACACTTACATTCTGCTCTTCTTCACTCCTAAAAGATGGTATACCTCCCTGGCCAGTGCATGAAATTACTGCCTCCCTTTCTTCCTCAACATTTAAAAGTTCCTCAAAATATTCTCGCCATCTACCTAATACCTCCCTCTCCCCATCTACTAACTCCCCTACTCTGTTTTTAACTGACAAATCCATACTTTCCCTAGGCTTTCTTAACTTGTTTAACTCACTCCAAAATTTTTTCTTATTTTCATTAAAATTTCTTGACAGTGCCTCTCCCACTCTTTCATCTGCTCTCCTTTTGCACTCTCTCACCACTCTCTTCACCTTTCTTTTACTCTCCATAAACTCTGCTCTTCTTATAACACTTCTGCTTTGTAAAAACCTCTCGTAAGCTACCTTTTTCTCTTGTATCACACCCTTTACTTCATCATTCCACCAATCACTCCTCTTTCCTCCTGCCCCCACCCTCCTATAACCACAAACTTCTGCCCCACATTCTAATACTGCATTTTTAAAACTATTCCAACCCTCTTCAACCCCCCCACTACTCATCTTTGCACTAGCCCACCTTTCTGCCAATAGTCACTTATATCTCGCCCGAACTTCCTCCTCCCTTAGTTTATACACTTTCACCTCCCTCTTACTTGTTGTTGCCACCTTCCTCTTTTCCCATCTACCTCTTACTCTAACTGTAGCTACAACTAAATAATGATCCGATATATCGGTTGCCCCTCTATAAACATATACATCCTGGAGCCTACCCATCAACCTTTTATCCACCAATACATAATCTAACAAACTACTTTCATTACGTGGTACATCATACCTTGTATATTTATTTATCCTCTTTTTCATAAAATATGTATTACTTATTACCAAATTTCTTTCTACACATAGCTCAATTAAAGGCTCCCCATTTACATTTACCCCTGGCATCCCAAATTTACCTACTACTCCCTCTATAACATTTTTACCCACTTTAGCATTGAAATCCCCAACCACCATTACTCTCACACTTGATTCAAAACTCCCCACACATTCACTCAACATTTCCCAGAATCTCTCTCTCTCCTCTACAGTCCTCTCTTCTCCAGGTGCATACACGCTTACTATAACCCACTTTTCACATCCAATCTTTATTTTACTCCACATAATCCTTGAATTTATACATTTGTAGTCCCTCTTTTCCTGCCATAGCTTATCCTTCAACATTATTGCTACTCCTTCTTTAGCTCTAACTCTATTTGAAACCCCTGACCTAAACCCATTTATTCCTCTCCACTGAAACTCTCCCACCCCCTTCAGCTTTGTTTCACTTAAAGCCAGGACATCTCATATTTATGTTAATTAATTCTACTGTGGGTGTATTTATCATGTTTATATGTTACGTAGCGTGTTTATTATATAATTTTGAAAAAACATCATAGATGAATTAATCAAAATGTCTATATTAACGTAATATACGACATTTAATTCGCCTCAGAGAGATTATGATTATTATCATTATTATCCCTTTCAGGGTCCATGCTGTCGATCTACAGCTCTATGTTGAGGGTCCAAACCGTAGACCTACACTACGAGCTCAGCTCACTCTGATAAGCTGTGAGCGGTAAATTTGGGCCTACATATGAGAGAATACATCTATGTCGTATGTGTGCACCACATAAAACAAATCCTGCAGCACACAGTGCATAATGAGAGAAAAAAACTGAGACTGTAATTATTTATTAAAACCGATTTTGCAGTGTTTTTTTGTATGTTTTTTATAGTTGTATTTGCGATTTCTTGGTCTCATTTGATAGAATGGAAGATATACTACAGAAATAGAGATGATTTTGATTGGTTTAGTACTGAAAATGGCTTGAAACTGAGCTCAAAGTAGTGGAAATGTTAAATTTTTGCCGATGTTCAAGAGTAAACAAATGACCTCACACGTCTAATACATGCCAGCTGGTGGGTCTGATATACATTCACAAATGTGGTGATATTATTTATACAATTATTACAGTATTGCATAACTGTAAATCTTTTTTTTTTTTTTTTTTTTGTTTGAATAAAAATTCATTATGTGAATAAAAATCATAATGGAATTCATTTTTAAAGCCTGAAAGCATAACTAATGAACAGAGGAAATGTTAATTTGGTGCCAGGAATGTCTGCATTGTTTATTCTGGACCCTATTTTGAAATTGGAATATTTTGAACTTTGTATTAAATTGGCCAAATTGCCAATTTCCAATCACTTTATTTTGTAGTTGAAACAGTTGACTTGGTGATTTATTGTGCTCAGTCGATAGAATAGCAGTAATGCTAGTGAAATAACTAAGAATTTGGTCGACTGGAATAATGTAATTGGCCTAAAATGGGAGTCAAAGTCGGCAAAATTGCCGATGCGTAAATGTTGCTGACACATCAAAATTCGCAAGAGCATAATTTCATCAATTTTCCATCAAATTTCGTACTTTTTGTTTTATTTCCTTCAGAAAAAAATTCTCTACCATTTCATAAGAAAAAATAACAGGATTATTTTTTGAAAATTCTTGGACCCTTTTGCACACTTTGAAATTTGGCCTCTGGACCCTGAAAGGGTTAATATGGCATCTTCAAGACTAATAAGACACTTTTAGTGGTTTTAACATGTACCTGCATGCCAGCACAGTGTGTAAGTTTATTTAGGTACAGGTACACATAAGTATAATTATCAAAGTATATGTAAAATATGAAATAACTTGAAAACACTTCAAATTTTGGAAAGTTTCCAGACATAATGGAGAGTCGTGTTCACGGAGAATGTAAACAAACCGAGAGGCCCGCGGTGACCGTATTAGAAAGTCAGGTGGGGGGAGCCGTATAGAGAGTTTTAGTCATAATTTGAAATGTCCATATTAGTGGAACACCATAAGGCAGAGCGCCATGTAGCGGGGCCCTACTGTACACACTTATTTGAGTATTCTTTGATTTTATCTTAATAGTTCTTGTTCTTATTACCTTTCCTTTCATATCTGTGGGAAAGGGAAATAAGAATCTTCCCTCCGTAAGAGTTACATGTTGTAAAAGTCAACTAAAATGCCAGGAGCAATGGGCTAGTAACCCCTTTTCCCATGTAGTTTACTAAAAAGAAAAAGAAAACCATCAAGGTGGGATGTTTGAATGTGCATGGATGTAGTGCAAATAACAAGAGATGATTGTGGTTGTTATGAATGAAAAGAAGCTGGATGTCCTGGCTCAAAGTGAAATGAAGCTGAAGGGGGTAGGAGTTTCAGTGGGGAGAAATAAATGGGACTAGGTCAGGGGTTTCAATAGAGTTAGAGCTAAGGAAGGAGTAGCAATAATGTTGAAGGATAAGTTAAGGCAAGAAAAGAGGCAGTATAAATGTATAAATTCAAGGATTATATGGGGTAAAATAAGGGTTGGATGTAAAAAGTCGATTATAGAAGTGTTTATGCATCTGGAGAAGAGAGAAATGTAGAGGAGAGAGATTTTGGGATATGTTGAGTGAGTGTTTGGGGAGTTTTGAACCAAGTGAGAGAGTATTTGTGGTTGGGGATCTCAGTGCTAAAGTGGGTAAAAATGTTGTGGAGGGAGTAGTAGGTAAATTTGGGGTGCCAGAGGTAAATGAAAATGGGGAGCCTTTAATTGAACTATGTGTAGAAAGAGGTTTGATAATAAGTAATAAATATTTTATGAAAAAGATGATAAATAAGTATGCAAGATGAGATATAGCACATAATGAAAGTAGTTTGTTAGATGTTTATAGAGGGGCAACAGATACATTGGATCATTATTTAGGTGTAGCTACAGTTAGAGTAAGTGGTAGAAGAATCAAAAGGAAAATGGCAGCAGCAAGTAAGAGAGGGGTGAAAGTTTATAAACTAAGGGAGGAGGAGGAGGTTTGAGTGAGATATAAGCAACTGCTGGCAGAAAGGTGGACTAATGCTAGTATGGGTAGTGGGGGGGTTGAAGAGGGATGGGATAGTTTCAAAAATGCAGTGTTAGAATGTGTGGCAGAAGTTTGTGGCTGTAGGAGGGTGGGTGCAGGAGGAAAGATGAGTGATTGGTGGAATGATTAGGTAATGGGTGCAGTAAAAGAGAAAAAGGTAGTTTATGAGAGGTTTTTACAAAGCAGAAGTGATATAAGAAGGGCAGAGTATATGGAGAGTAAAAAAAAGGTGAAGAGAGTGGTGAGAGTGCAAAAGGAAAGCAAATGATAGAGTGGGAGAGGCATTGTCGACAAAGTTTGTTGAGAATAAGAAAAATTTTGGGAGATAAACAGGTTAAGAAAGCCTAGGAAACTAATGAATTTGTCAGTTAAAAAACAGAATAGGAGAGTTAGTAGATGGGAAGCTGGAGGTATTGGGTAGATGGCAAGAATATTTTGAGGAACTTTTAAATGTTGATGAAGAAAGGTAGACAGTAATTTCATGCACTGGCCAGGGAGGTATAACATCTTCTAGGAGATGTAGGGGATGTGTGTGAGTCATTACATAGAATGAAATGGGGTAAAGCAGCTGGAACTGACGGGATCGTAACAGAAATGTTAAAAGCAGTGGGGAGATGTAGTGTTGGAGTTGTTGGTGTTTTTATTTAATAAATGTACGAAAGCAAGGAAGGTACCTAGGGATTGGCAGAAAGCGTGTATAGTTCCTTTATATAAAGGGAAGGGGAACAAAAGAGATTGTGAAAATTATAGGGGAATAAGTTTACTGAGTATACTTGGTGAAGTGTATGGTAGTGTTATTATTGAAAGAATTAGAGGTAAGACAGAGAGTAGGATTACAGATGAACAAGGAGGCTTTAGAATGAGTAGGGGGATGTGTATATCAAGTGTTTACTTTGAAGCATATATGTGAACAGTATTTAGATAAAGGTAGGGAAGTTTTCATCGCATTTATGGATTTAGAAAAGGCATATGATAGAGTGGATAAGGAAGCATTTGTGACAGATGTTGCAAGTATATGGAATAGGTAGTAAGTTACAAGGATAGTTATAAGAACATAAGAAAGAAGGAACACTGCAACATGCCTACTGACCCATGCGGAGCAGGTCCATGTCCTCCCCCCGGATTAGACCAATGACCCACCCTCCGGATTATCCCAATGACTCACCCAGTTTGGTCATCCCCACTCAAGGATGGAGCACTGTACCAGACCCAGCAGCACAAGCTAGTCAGGTCCAACTCACACCCACCCACACCCACTCATGTATTTATCTAACCTATTTTTAAAACTACACAACGCTTTAGCCTCAATAACTGTACTCGGGAGCTTGTTCCACTCATCCACAACTCTGTTACCAAATCAGTACTTTTCTATATCCTTCCTGAATCTGAATTTTTCCAACTTGAAACCATTGCTGCGAGTCCTGTCTTGGCTGGAAATTTTTAGCACACTATTTACATCCCCTTAATTTATTCCTGTTTTCCATTTATACACCTCGATCATATCCCCCCTAATTCTACGCCTTTCGAGAGAGTGCAGATTCAGGGCCTTCAGTCTATCCTCATAGGGAAGATTTCTGATACATGGGATCATCTTTGTCATCCTCCTTCGTACGTTTTCCAGAGCATTTATATCCACTCTGTAATACGGTGACCAGAACTGAGCAGCATAGTCTAAATGAGGCCTAACCAAGGATATATAGAGTTGAAGAACAACCTGAGGACTTCTATTATTTATTCTTCTAGATATGAAGCCAAGAATTCTGTTAGCTTTATTGCGAACACTAATGCACTGTTGTCTTGGTTTTAGGTTACTGCTAACCAGAACTCCTAAATCCTTTTTGCAATCGGTAGTATTAAGATCTACATTATTTAGTTTATATGTGGCATGGTTATTTAACTGTCCAACATTTAGAACTTTGCATTTGTCAATATTAAACTGCATCTGCCACTTCTCCGACCATTGCGTCAGTCTATTCAAATCATCCTGGAGTGCTCTAATGTCCTCATTAGAATGAATTAGACGGCCTATTTTGGTGTCATCAGCAAATTTGCTTATGTCGCTATTTATTCCCTCATCTATGTCGTTTATGTAAATTGTGAACAACAAAGGGCCCAACACTGCTTGTGATGTGCCCCCATTCTGATTTCTCCCCATTTATGCAAACTCTCTGCTGTCTATTTGTCAGCCATGCCTCTACCCAGGAAAAAATTTCTCCTCCTATTCTGTGTGCCCTAAGCTTCCTCAATAGCCTCTGGTGTGGAACTCTATCGAAAGCCTTACTGAAGTCCATATACACAATATCATATTCATTACCATGATCTACCTCCTCAAACACCTTAGTGAAAAAAGTTAGTAAATTCGTAAGACAGGAACGCCCCTTTGTAAAACCATGTTGAGAATCATTAATCAATCTGTGCCTGTGAAGATGGCTACGAATTGCTTCGGCAATTATTGATTCCATAAATTTTCCCACTATGGAGGTAAGGCTTATTGGTCTATAGTTCGAAGCCAAGGACCTGTCACTTGCCTTGTAAATAGGTATTACATTTGCCATTTTCCACTTATCAGGCACTATGTCAGTTTGTAGTGATATGTTAAAAAGATTAGCCAAAGGTATGCTAAGTTCCTCTTTACATTCCTTTAACACCCTTGCAAACAGTTCATCAGGACCTGGGAATTTGTTAGGTTTTAGTTTCTCTATTTGTCTGAGGACCATGTCACTAGTTACTGCAATCGTACATAGTTTACTATCATCCTGTTCTACGTAATCTATTATTTCAGGAATATCGCTAGTATTTTCTGGGTGAAAACTGAGAGGAAGTAGGTATTTAGAATTTCACACATATCCTTATCACTGTCAGTGATCTGACCAGAGTTACTCTTAAGTGGGCCAGTCTTGTCCCTAATCTTACTTCTGCATACCTTAGTCTTTGAATCCCTTGCGACCTTAGCCTCATAATCTCTTTTTGCTTTTCTTATTCCTTTCTTTATTTCTCTCTCTAATTGAATATATTGATTTCTTAACTGCCCATCCCCTCGTTTGATATGCCTATATATGCCTCTCTTTTGACCAGTGAGATGTTTTAATCTATTGTTCATCCATTTGGGATCATTTTTGTTAGATCTAATTTCCCTACTCAGAACAAAAGTTGTCTGGGCAGCTAGAACTATGCTCTGAAAAACGTCATATTGGCAACCAAGATCACCTACCTGACCCATATTTAGGACATCCCAATTTAGCCCACCCAAGTAATTTTTCAGTCCCATGAAGTTGGCCAAGCGAAAATCTGGGACAGAGATTTGATTGCAGTTATCTGGGTAATTCCATGATATATTGAAACTTAAGTGATTTGTGATCACTTTCCCCAAGCTCATCATTAACCTCAAGATTATTAATTAGTGAATCTTTGTTGGCAAGAACCAAGTCAAGCAGATTGTTTCCTCTAGTTGGTTCTGTCACAACCTGTTCTAAAAAGCAATCCTGAACCGTATCAAGAAAGTCACTAGACTCAAGATTTCCTGTCATATTGTTCCAATCAATTTGTCTAAAGTTAAAATCACCCATTATCACAACATTTTCATATCTAGGTGCCTTATGAATTTTGTCCCATAACAGCTTACTTCACTCCCTCTCAAGGTTTGGGGGCCTATAAATCACACCCAAAATTAATTTGTCACGACCCTCGAGAAACTGAAGCCAAACCAATTGTGTTCGATGTTTCTAATCTTGTATCATGTCTAAGACAACAATTTAAATTTTCTCTGACATACATCACCACACCACCACCCTTCCTGTTGACCTTATCAGTGTGGAATAGTTTATAACCCTGTATGTTGCATTCAGAAGGCATTTCTCTATCTTTCAGGTTGAACCAGGTCTCTGTTATACCAATAATATCTATATTACCTACACTTGCAGGTAATTTTAGCTCATCTATCTTATTTCTTAGACTCCTACTATTTGTATAGTAAACCTTAAGGGAGCTATTCACTCGTTGCCCTCTATTATCTCTCTTTGTTTGTTGATCAATTGATTTGCCATTACTAGCAACTTTATTTTGAATATTGTCTTTTAAACATATCCCTGAGGTATCCCGGTAATAACTGCTGTTTTTAACCCTAATGCTGCAGCTTGATTGTTTCTCACAAACACCCATACCTCTATAATCTATCAGTTTAAATTCCTAGACAAGTCATCAATTACCCTCTCAATTGAATTGGCTAATGCAACCACTCCATCCCCAGAGAGATGAACCCCATCCCTTGCATACATATCACGTTTGCCAAAGAAAAGGTCCCAGTTAACAATGAATGGGATTGCAAGTTCCTTGCAGTACCTGTCTAGCCAGCGATTTATACCAATTGCCCTAGACATCCATTCATTGCCCACTCCCTTTTTAGGCAAGATGCTACATATGACTGGGATCCCTCCCTTAGACCTAACTACTTCTATGGCTGACCTGTACTTATCCAGCAGCTCCTCTCTCCTGCCCTTCCCTTCTTTGAGGATAGTGAGGCTCAGGTTAGGGTTTGTAGAAGAGAGGGAGACTACTTCCCAGTAAAAGTAGGTCTTAGACAGGGATGTATAATGTCACCCTGAGTGTTTAACATATTTGTAGATGGGGTTGTAAAAGAAGTAAATGCTAGGGTATTCGGGAGAGGGGTGGGATTAAATTATGGGGAATCAATACAAAATGAGAGTTGACACAGTTACTTTTTGCTGATGATACTTTGCTTTTGGGAGATTCTAAAGAAAAGTTGCAAAGGTTCTTGTCTCAGGTTCTTGTCTCAGTCCACTTCTGTTCAACATTTATGTGAATGACCTTCCTCAACCAGAGTTTAATGATACAATTGTGAAACAGTTTGCAGATGATGTTATTCATGTCGTCTCATCAACTCCGGTAACAGGAAAATACAAGTATGAGAGAGTCATAGAAAAAATGAATATTGAACTTCGTCGAACATCTAATTGGGAAAAGAAATGGAGAATTACGACTAATCCTGACAAGGTCCTTGTTAGCACGATAGGATGTTTTGCATCAACAATTGAAGATAAAGGGGGTATCTCCATCAGAGGTACACCTGTAGCCATTAGAAACCCTAACAAGATTTTGGGATATGAAATAGACAGGCTGCTCCACTCAACATCTCATGTAACTAAAAAGATCAACATAGCCAAAGCCGGTCTTAGCAGTCTCTTTCAATTCAATCAAGCCCCTCAACATGTCAAAAAACATCTGTATAAAATGTTAATAAGACCTATACTCAAATACCCTTGTGTCCCAATGTCATTAACAACAAAGACCAATATGCTACGGTTACAAAGGGTCCAGAATAGAGCTCTTCGCTTCATTACCGATACCAGGAGGAGAGACAGAGTTAAAATGGCAGATTTACATATACAACAAGATATTACTGCCATAAATGTACGCCTTGACACCCTAAAAAAGAAACAACTCTATACAATGCAAGAACTATACATGCCAGATAGAGAACATCCTATACAAGTGGTAAATACCACGGATTATATCATCATTACTCCTCACAGGACTCAAAGAATGACTCTCCCACAGAGGGTCCGTCGTTTTATACATAAAGCTGATTACCATCGACCCATGATATTGAGCAACCTCCCTGATGAAGAAGATTGGGTAACACCAGAACCCTTCTATGTATACTTAGAACATCATCGCCCCCAATTAGGGAGACATCTTATATAACAATCTAATGTAAAAATTATGCTATTTACTATGGCTGGACACCACCTGTAAGAAGCCATTGTCACGTAATTCTATAAACTGGCCAGAAAATTATTGCCTTCATTGTCGCATAAATATCCGTTGTGCAATCGCAAAAAAAAAAAAAAAAGCAATTGCAACTTGTATAATTACTACCAATTCAGAGTCATGTACTTATATATCTGTTATATCTATGTGACTGATGGGTTAGTCTTATACCCCTTAAAGAATATCTTATCATTTCACGTACACTTTTTAAATTACACCAAAGTGGTTGGGCCACTTACCTTTTATATCCTACCTCTCTCCCCCCTCCCACCCTTTTCCAAAATTTCTATCCTTACCCATCTCACCAAAGCTCTGGTCTGGACAAGAACAAGAACAAGTGGACAAGTTTGGGAGGGAATGGGAATGGGGTGACCCCATCAGTGCTGTTTTAGCTAACTTATACTACATGGAACACCTAGAGGCTGTACACTTTGCCAACATCATCCCCTCAAACGTCACTTGGTTGCGTTATGTGGATGACGTTCTCGTAATAACTCCCAAAGGTGTTGATGATCAGAATCTTCAGGCAAGGCTCAATGCAGTTGAACCGGCGATTCAGTTTACACTAGAAGAAGAGTCCAATGACAAGCTACCTTTTCTATACATCCTCATTCACAAAGCAGATAACAACCTAAGATAGCAAGTTTACCAGAAACCTAGAAACAAAAATGATCTCACGCACTTCTATTCCAGTCAAGATACTAAGACCAAAAGAGGCATCATCATCAGGTTTTTCCTAAGAGCATACAGAATTTGTAGTCCTGAGCTTTTTTTTTTTTTTTACACAGGGTTTGACAAGGTTAAGGATCCCTAGCTTTATTGACAAGCTATTTACAGGTTAAGGATTCCTAACTTTATTGGCAAGCTAAGAGCTGTTACCTACATCAGCTCATTTGAAAGCATTTTTATTGTTATGAAACATACAAGTAGGGAACAGGATGAAGTTGGAGCCATCTGTGGGCCAGCATTTTCATTTGATCAACTGACTTTATCTCGTTGACATCATTATGCTGTACGAATGTGTTCCATACTCGAGTCATCCTGGGTATATAGGATCTCAGATGGAGTGAAGTTCTGGAGAAGGGTACAGCCAGAGTGAAGTTGCTGCTTTCTGCCCGTCTTGTGGCATAAAAGCTTGTTTCACGCTGTCCTCGAAGTGGATCTAAGTGTGGTACTTTTACAATATTGGCCTTGTACATAACAGTAAGGCCACCCACATCCCTCCTATGTTGAAGGCTCTGCTGAAATGACAGATCTATCCAGGATGGGTCCAGGCGAGAGATGAGACGTCTTGCTCTGTTCTCTACTCTGTCAAGCAGTTGCAGATGAGAGGGGGGGGCAGGCAAACCAAGAAAGTGGAGCATACTCAAGGTGCGAGCGTACTTGTGCCTCGTACAGAATCTTGCAACCCCTACTGTCAAGTAGATGCGAGATACGGCGAAGTGCTGTAAGCTTCCTGGCTGCCTTGTTTGCAAGATTTACAACATGGTTCTTCATGGTTAGTTTGGAGTCAAATTTCACCCCAAGGATATCAACTTCTTCTCCAGGTGCCAACACCCTCCCATTCATCCTTACTACTGCACCAGCATTACCATCATGGTGCCTAGAGACAATCATCATTTGCATTTTCTTAGGTGCAAATGTTACTTGCCATCTATTTCCCCAAGCTGATATAGCTCTCAGCTGGTGATTGATGAGGAATGTACATACATTCACCAAACCTTCACTGATTTACATTTTTCTTCCCTTTTCATCAAAGATTGCAAGAAAAGAGCTCTTCAGATCATTAATTCTCCACGCACCAACACCACTTCTAACAAAGTTAAATTCTTCCCTTCAGCCAGGTTGCATTGAACATTTCTAAAGTACTTGCACAAGCTAACACTAAAGTTGCCATCGCTTCCAGCACTTCAATAAAAGATCTAACCAGGACAGAATCCAAGCACCAAGAACCAGCCAACGTAGGGGTTTACACTATACCCTGTAGAGGCTGCGACAGGATTTATGTAAGTGAAACAGCAAGAAACCTCGAAACCTGCCTCAATGAACACATTTATGCATGTAGGAACGATAACTTGAACAACGCCTGCATACAACACTGAAGTTCCACCAGTCATCTCATGAAATTCAGGGATGCCCGATTAGTGATCAAAGAAACTAATTTCTGCAGACGCAAGTGCCTTGAATCAGCACTAATCACTGTTTCTAATACAGTTAAACAAAACAAAGGCAGCTTCACCATCTCTAAAGTCTTAGCAAGAATCCTCCTGAAAACAGTAAACCCTGCCATCACATAGTCTCTCCTACTAATACTACACGAGCACATTACAGAGGATGAACACTGAAACAGGTCTTCTCTGATCCAACCTCCAATAGGAACATTTGTCTAACCTATTTTTATGTTACCCAAGTAATAACTTTTATATCCTTTTACTCATGTGCAAGTTAGTTGTTCTACCATATTGTATTACTGCTATTACTACTACCACTAGTATTACACCTCACTCTAAGCCTATATATACCCTCTGTGTCCATGTACTGTTTGTAACGGCTTGACAAAGCTCCTGGAGAGCGAAACGTTGCCACAATAAAATGTCAAATTAGTTTCATTTGTGTTCTTTTACTTTACAAAGGTAGAGAGTTGAAAGTCATCATAGATAAGAATATGGTGATTTTTTTTTTTTAACAAGTCAGCCGTCTCCCACCGAGGAAGAGTGACCAAAAAAGAAAGAAAAAATCCCCAAAAAGAAAATACGTACTTTCATCATTCAACACTTTCACCTCACTCACACATAATCACTGTTTTTGCAGAGGTGCTCAGAATACAACAGTTTAGAAGTCTATATGTATAAAAATGTAGGTAGTAGGTTGGTAGACAGCAACCGCCCAGGAAGGTACTACCGCACTGCCAAGTGAGTGTAAAACAAAAGCCTGTAATTGTTTTACATGATGGTAGGATTGCTGGTGTCCTTTTTTCTGTCTCATAAACATGCAAGTTTTCAGGTACGTCTTGCTACTTCTACTTACACTTAGGTCACACTACACATATATGTTCAAGCATATATATATATACACACCCCTCTGGGTTTTCTTCTATTTTCTTTCTAGTTCTTGTTCTTGTTTATTTCCTCTTATCTCCATGGGGAAGTGGAACAGAATTCTTCCTCCGTAAGCCATGCATGTTGTAAGAGGCAACTAAAATGCCGGGAGCAAGGGGCTAGTAACCCCTTCTCCCATATAAATTACTAAATTTAAAAAGAGAAACTATCGTTTTTCTTTTTGGGCCACCCTGCCTTGGTGTGATACGGCCGGTTTGTTGAAAAAAAAAAATTATAAATATACACAACATATCCCTCCAAACTGCCAATATCCTAAACCCCTCCTTTAAAATGCAGGCATTGTACTTCCCATTTCCAGGACTCAAGTCCGGCTATATAAAATAACCAGTTTCCCTGAATCCCTTCACTAAATGTTACCCTGCTCACACTCCAACAGCTCGTCAGGTCCCAAATACCATTCGTCTCCATTCACTCCTATCTAACATGCTCATGCACGCTTGCTGTAAGTCCAAGTCCCTTGCCAACAAAACCTTTACCTACTCCCTCCAACCTTTTCAAGGACGACCCCTACTCCGCCTTCCATCACCTACAGATTTATACGCTCTCCATGTCATTCTACTTTGATCCATTCTCTCTAAATGACCAAACCACCTCAACAAACCCTCTTCAGCCCTCTGACTAATACTTTTATTAACTCCACACCTTATCCTAATTTCCACACTCCGAATTTTCTGCATAATATTTACACCATGCATTGCCCTTAGACAGGACATCTCCACTGCCTCCAACCGCCTCCTCTCTGCAGCATTTACAACCCAAGCTTCACACCCATATAAGAGTGTTGGTACTACTATACTTTCATACATTCCCTTCTTTTCTTCCATAGATAACATTTTTTTCCTCCACATATACCTCAATGCACCACTCACCTTTTTTTCTTCATCAATTCGATGATTAACCTCATCCTTCATAAATCCATCCACTGACATGTCAACTCCCAAATATCTAAAAACATTCACTTCTTCCATACTCCCTCTCTCCAATGTGATATCCAATTTTTCTTTATCTAAATCATTTGGAGCTGTAAAACATAACCCTTTTTTTCCCATATGTTCTTCACTTCCCATTATGCTAATTTTCAGGAACACTTGTTTTGAGAACGTTTACTGTACAGCAGAGAGATAAGATCTAGGAAGATATAAAATTAATTAAAACAATAGTTGGTGAGTGTTTTTAGAATGTTGATGAGTTTCAGCAATGTGTGACTTGTACTGGATATCTGTTTCTTTTTTGACATTTTTTTCATTAACGTCTGTGGGAAAATTGGCTACTAGTGGCATTTGTAACACTTAATATTATTCTTTCATAGTAACAGTATCATTTGTAATCCACCAGAAATCGTTTGATGCCCACCCACGTAAAGAATCACAAGTAAGACAGATGGCCTGGATTGGTGACGGTGTTTGGGTGAGCATTCGGTTAGATTCAACCCTTCGGCTCTACCATGCACACACACACCAACACCTTCAAGATGTTGATATAGAACCTTATGTATCTAAGATGCTTGGTAAGTAAACAGGTGTTTTTTTGTTGTCGGCTTGTTTTGGATTGTATCATTCTTCTTTATTTGCGAATTTAGTTTGAATTTAATGTTGCCTGTTGCCTCAGTGAGTTGCCTGTAACTTACCATTTCATCAGCACTAAAATTATTTTGCAGTTTCAAAGTTTTTGACTTGTTATTGCAGTGTAACAGTTTAACCAAGGTCAAATATAATTGTACTCTCATATTTTCTTAGAATTTTTTATTAAAGCATTTATATAAACATGAAAAATGGAACTTCTTTATTTCATTTTAAAAAGAGCCATAATAGCATCCTAAATATCAGGGTTATTTTATTTGTAATTTTTTCTTTTTGGTTGATTTATGTGTGATTTTTAATAAGTAGTTAAAGTACCCTAGAGAGAAGAATTGGCCCCAAATTTTTTTCTAAAATTATTAAAATAGGCTTTGTTGCATTTGCTAAGCATGAGGTGCTAACTTTTTCCCACAGTTATATATATAGGTGCATTAAAATATTTTACTTTGTCATTGTTTTTGCCATCATAGTTGTGGCTTCCTTGGTCTTTAGAAAAAATACTGAAATGTGTAGACTTAAAATTCAAGTTAGGTAGCCCCAGACACTAGCTGCCAGCACCAAGTCTTCTTGGAAAACTGTAATAATGCATCACTTTTCCACTGCTCACCACCACATAACACTGCTCATTGATTTGGCCTGATTTGCTGAACCTGCTGCACCACCACCACTACTACCACCACCTGCTGCTACCATCTCTACCACCACAACCACTGCTGCTGTGCTGCTGCTGATTACTGAATCCCCTCCCCCTCCTCTCTGCTGTTGTATCATCTGCTACTTTCTTCTGCTTGACCCACTGATGCTGTTTGATGACTGGCAAATTTTTACGCCTAACTAGGTGTCTTCCCTGGAGGTACTAATCAACAGTATTATTACATCAGGAGTTGTGATCTTAAGATGTCATTCTGATGTGTTCACTTTACAGTAACAATTAGTTGAAAATTAGTCTCTGGAGCTGTTATCTTAGGTTAAGCTTCCCAATTTTTAACCAGCTGCTGTAAGATTCGGAGTTATAATATTTTTGTTTTGAAAATTTTAACCCTTAAACTGCCCAAACGTAGATCTATGTTTTCACTTCCAGCTCTCTCATCTTTTTTTTTTTTAACCTTTGCCTTTGTCATATAAATACGTCTTATGAGCCAGTGTTTTTGACGTATTAATACACCGAAATTTTAGCAGCTTCAAATCAAGCAGGAGAAAGCTGGTAGGCTCACATGTGAGAGAATGGGTATACGTGGTGGGTGTGTGCAGTATCGGGGATCCAGTGGTGCATTGTGGGAAGGCCATTTCAGTATGCCTTGCGGTAAGAAGCTCCTTACTCCCTGGCAAATTGGGAATCTTCTTTTTCTAAGTGATAGTTCTAACACCTATGGAAGTGCCAATAAAGGTGAATTTCATGGTTTTGGGGAGTATGTGACCAAAAGCAGTGCCCAGGATAACATAATTAGTGATGAAAACCTAGAGGACCCACAACCTTCCACCTCTGGTGCTGGGCCATCTCATTCACATTCACCTGTACCAGGGCGAAAGAGGAAACTATTTCCTTGTGTACAGGACTCAGATGTGAGCAGTGAAACTGATAGTGATAGTGATTTCCAAGCTGTTGAATGCAGTTCGAGTTGCGACAGTGAGGAGAAATATTCTCCAGTGAAGTGGCAGGATGTGCGATGCAGCATGCATTCTGGTAGTGTGCCGTATGCCATTCCAATTGGAAGTAGTAAATATCGGAGTACATCCTGTGACCCTACACCACGAACTGATAGTGAAGATGACGATGATATTGTTTCACTGTGGATGGATAATGTGCGTGGGGCAACAGTTAGTGGTGGTGTTGGCGGTGATTTGCATCATATGGCACCAACAGTAGCCCACTCTGGTACCCATGCCGCTAACTCAGCACAGCCATAACGAAGGCCACCCCCACACTCCCACAACCTTCACAACCACAACCACCTGTCAGTATCCAGTACCCACCAGCAGACTGCATCTGGGATTGGCAGCAAGGTGCCAATTTTGTTCCCAATCCCCATCACTTTGATGAAACACAAAGTGGAATATGGCCATCGTGTACACTTGGGAACAATGCCACTAAGTAAAAGTAAAGTGAAATTTATTTCTTTGTAAAGGTTACAATGTGTAATTACAATTTTGATTTGCTAAGTACAAAGATAGCCACTATCATGCCAAGGCATTTTGGGCAGAATAATCCTAATACATAGTAACTAATTAAAACTAGATAAGTAACTAGTACTATACTTAAAACTAGATAAGTAACTAGTACTATACTTAAAACTAGACAAGAAGTAGTGGTTAACTGTTTTACAATCTTATTTAAACTTAATACAAATGCGAGGTAGTAAGGTGGAGTAGGGTTCGGTAAAATTATCTTGAAATTGCACACAAAATCGAACTTACAAGTAATGGTTCAGGTGACAATATTTTATGGATTGGCAGTATTAAAAGCATAGAGGTCACATAATAAAACTAATTAGCAGATGTTTTAGTTGAATTGGTAAATATTGAGAGATAAGATGATTTTATGGATTGGCAGAATTAAAATCTAGAGGTCACATAATAAAACTAGTTAGCAGATGTTTTGGTTGATTTGGTTAATATTGAGAGATAAGATGATTTTTTAGCAAAGTCCTAAATTTAGAAGTTGTCAGGGGATCCTTGACCTGTTCCAGTAGCGAGTTCCAGATCTTCGGGCCCTTTGTGTGCATAGCATTCTTGCATAGTGAGAGACTAACTCGAGGGATGTTAAAAAGTGCCTTATGCCTTGTATTGTTACTGTGCATTCTGTTGTAACTGTCAAGGAGTAGTTATAAGGGAGGGTTTACAGTAGAGTTTAATGTTCTGTATATGTAGTAGGCACAGTAATACGAATGTATGTCTTGTATATTTAGCAAACAGCTTTTTGTTGGATTATTAAGGGTCTAAGGTGATTGGTTGTGGTTGAGCCCCAGGCACAAATGCCATAGGTGAGGTAAGGATATATTAGAGTGGTACAGGGTAAGGAGTGTTGTTTGTGGTACATAGTATCGTATCTAGGAAAGGATTCCTACTGATTTGGAAATTTTCTTGGCTATGTGATGGGTGTAGGACTGAAATTTAAGATTACAGTCAAGGAGAAGACCTAGAAATTTGCCGTCCGTGTGTCTTGATATTTATCAGTATGTTAAGTTGGATATTTAAGGCTCGGTTGCCAAACAGCATGAAGTATGTTTGTCTATGTTGAGAGTGAGTTTGTTGGTCATCATCCAAGTATATATCTTTAGCAGTTCATTGTTTACAGTGTTTCTAAGTACAGCTGGGTCTGAATGGGAGTAGACATATGTAGGGTCATCTGTGAATAGAACTGGTTTAAGGAGTTGGGATGCACTGGGGAGATCATTGATGTAGATGAGAAAGAGGAGTGGGCCTAGGACACTACCCTGGGGTACTCCTACAGCTACAGGTTGGATAGCAGAGTTGACTCTATTTGCATATACATACTGGTGTCTGTCATTAAGACAGGATTTTAGGTAGTCAAGAGAATGTCCTCTGATGTCGTAATGATTCAGTTTGAGGTGCAAGAGATTGTGATCGACTGTATCAAATGCTTTTTGTAGGTTGATGAAGAGCCCTGAGGATATTCATTTTTATCGAGAGCTGTGTATATTAATTCAAGCATTTGTATAATATTGTATAATATAATATTGGCAGTTTGGAGGGATATGTTGTGTATCTCTATACGTATATGCTTCTAAACTGTTGTATTCTGAGCACCTCTGCAAAAGCAGTGATAATGTGTGAGTGTGGTGAAAGTGTTGAATGATGATGAAAGTATTTTCTTTTTGGGGATTTTCTTTCTTTTTTTTTTTTGGGTCACCCTGCCTCGGTGGGAGACGGCCGACTTGTTGAAAAAAAAAAAAAAAAAAAAAATTGTATAATAGTGTCACTCGTACTTTTTTTGATCTAAACCCAAACTGGCAGGGGTTAAGTATGTTCTTGGAAGTAAGGTACGAGTTAAGACGCTTGTGTAGTATTTCTTCAAATATCTTGGAAAGTAAGGGCAAGTTTGATATGGGTCTGTAGTTGTTCAAGTCAGTTGGATCACCTCCTTTGTGAATTGGGGTGACCCTTGCTGTCTTGAGTATAGATGGGAAGGTTGAGGATGCTTTTTATATATACGAATGGTGGCAAGTTATCTAGATCACCTGCTTTGTTTTTTAATGATTTAATGACGAGTGAGACTTCAGTGGAATTAGTTGGTGCTAGAAATAGACTATTTGGGTAGCTGCCAGTGAGGTACTCATTCGGCTGGGCATTTGAGCTACGAATTTGACTTGATAGCTTTGATCCTACAGTAGAGAAGAAGACGTTAAATTTGTCGGCCGTGTCTATAGGCTGTATGTGAGGTTCATCTGGTTTAGTTAAGTTTATCTCTCTATTTCCAGATGGTTTCCTAGAGCCCAAAATTTTGGAGAGGGTTTGCCAGGTACTTTTCATATCACCTTTTATTTCACTAAATCTATTTTCAGAATACATTTGCTTTCATTTTCATAATAGTTTTGTGAGTATTGATGTGTATCCTTTAGTTAATTCTTTAGTAATTAGGCCCAATCTGAACTGTTTTTCAAGTTGGCGTTTTTTATTAACCCTTTGACTGTTTCGGTTGTATATATACGTCTTACAAGCCACCGTTTTGGACATCTATATACTAATAAATTCTAGCGGCTTCAAATCAAGCAGGAGAAAACTGGTAGGCCCACATGTGAAAGAATGGGTCTGTGTGGTCAGTGTGCACCATATAAAAAAAATCCTGCAGCATGCAGTGCATGATGAGAAAAAAAACTGACCTTTTCTTTTTTTTTTAATTGCCAACTTTGTGGTCTATTTTCATATAGTATTTATGGTTGTATTCTCGTTTTCTTGGTCTCATTTGATAGAATGGAAAATATATTATAGAAATAGATGTGATTTTGATTGGTTTTACTATGAAAAGAACCTTGAAATGGAGCTCAAAATAGGGGAAATGTTTGATTTTTGCCGATGTTCAAAAGTAAGCAAATGAAGTCATTTTCCAATAAATGTCAAAGTAGCCATTCTAATATGCAGTCATGAATGGGTTGACATTATTTATACAATTATTACAATATTGCAGTAGTCAGCATAACAGTAAATCTTCTATTTTTTGTTTGAATAAAAATTCAAAATAGAAAGCAAGAGTAATATCAGAGGGGCCTGGAGATGTGACTGATGAACAAAGAAAATGTTATTTTAGATCCGGGAATGTCTGCATTGTTCATTCTGGACCCTATTTTGAAATTGTCATATTTTTTTTAATTTTCATGAAACTGGCCAAATTGCAAATTTCTGACCACATTATTAAGTAGTTGAAATAGGTAAATAGGCAGTTTCTTTTACTCAATTGATAGAAAAAATGGAATTCTAAAGAAGTAGCTATGAGTTTGGTCGACTGGAACAATGGAATTAGCCGAAAATAGGGCTCAAAGTGGACGAAATCGCGGATTCGTAAATATCACCGAGGTCGCTAAATTCGTGAGAGCATAATTCCATCAGTTTTTCATCAAATTTCATTATTTTGGTGTCATTACAATTGGGAAAAGATTCTCTATTATTTCGTAGGAAGGAAATAATTTTTTTTTTTCGGAAATTTTGCGACACCAGGAGAGACACCTCAGGATTTGAGGTTGCGACAGTCAAGGGGTTAATACATAGATTTGAGGATACTTTTTGTTAGCCCTGGGTTGTTTAATCTCTTTACTGTGATCTGTTTCATTTTGATTAGACAATGCTTGTTATAGAGGTTTAGAGTTTTATGTAAAAAAATCTTGACATCTTTATCAATATTATTACTGTCAGCTAGCTCTCTCTGCCAATCATTGGCCCCTAGTGCTAGTTTTAGGTTGTTTATCGATGTCTCATCATGCAGACGAAATTAGATCTTTCTTGTTTCTTGAGGCAATTTACATAAGTTGGTTATGAGAAAGGTAGGGTAGTGGTCTGTGGTGTTGTCTGTGATTATACCTGCTTGTAGTGGGGATATTGTGTTGGTCCAGATATGGTCAAGTAATGAGGCACTTGTTTCAGAGATTCTTGTTGGCTTCATTATAGAGGGTAGCAACAGGCTGTTGTTCATAGTGTTTGTGAAATCAGCTACTGGAGGGTCATTTGCTTGGATGAGGTTTATGTTGAAATCTCCTGCAAGTATCATATGGTGTTTATTCAACTCTGACTCAATTATCATGTTTCTAAGATTACTGCTAAAAGTGTAAGTATTTGTGTGTGGTAGTCTGTAGACTGTGCCAACTGTTATAGGTTTCTTAAGGGTTTTTGATGTGAATTTAGCTATTACATGTATATATTTGCCATTTTTATCCCATACATTAGTTGATTTCATACATTCTAGCTCATCAGAGTAATAGATGGCAGTACCTCCTTGCATTACCTTCAGTAATGCAAGGAGGTCATCATAGTGTTTACTCAATGATCTAACATTATAGTTGAAGACTGTAATGTTCTTGCTGGCGCTGAGAAGGGTATTAGCCTGACTAGCAGTGTAGTAATGGCAATTACTGTTAGGATTATTTGTGCAGTTCAATAAGAGGTTGATATCAGGATCGATAATTGCATTCATGAGGGGTACGTAGAGAAATAAGCTGTTACAGTTATTAAAAAACAAAAAGCATTTGCTGTTAAACCACTAACAAATATGAACATACGAACTAAGATAATTATTTTAAATCTAAAAATAATAGAGCTACTGAATTTAGCACCTGAGTTAGCACCTTAATTAATTTAAAGTTAAAAGTAATGGTTTCGAGTATAAAATAAAACAAATTAAATAAAACACTTAAGAACCTGAATTAGCATCTTAAATAGCACCTTATGTGTCTTAAGTAACTGGAAATCAGTTACTGTTATTCACTGATAGAGATAAACTGGAATGCTTTCACTTACTCTTTGATGAACCCCTGATGGACATTATTGTCAGGCAAAGTAACACATACTTCGAATACACCATGGCAAACACAATTGATTCACCAGGATCATGCCTACTCGAGTGGAAGGACACAACTGTGGCAGAGATGTATCTGTTCTTTGCCATAATAATGCTTATGCCACATGTGTATAAGCACACTGTCACCACTTACTGGTCGACAGATGGCTTGATTTCAACCCCATCTTTCAGTGATATTAAACCAGTGAATCGATTTCTGCTACTGTTACGTATGCTACACTTCTCAGACAAAACAAGGCCTGACAGAAACGACAGGTTATATAAGATCAGGAATGTGCTTGTATACCTGAAACAAAAGTGCTGTATGTATTTTTATCCCTTCAGGAAGCTTGTTATTGATGAGTCTTTGATTTTGTTCAAAGGTAGACTCATTTAAGCAGTATATACCAAGCAAGAGGAAACACTTTGGTATAAAGTTATTTGTACTGTGTGATTGCAGAAGTGGTCTGGTTTTGGATATACGTAATTGTGTGCACTGGCAGTAATACATTGCAATATACCAAGAAGTTATTGGGTATCTCTGGTGATGTGGTTAGAGCAATGATGGAACCATATCTTGGTAAGGGGCATACATTACATACTGATGACTGGTACACAAGCCCCTTACTCAGTGATTTCTTGTAAGTGAACATGACAGACGCGTGTGGCACAGTGCGTGGAAATTGTAAGCATATGCCCAGGTTCAACGCAAGCACTCACATAGGTGTTTGCTGCCAATGACATAATGGCATTTCGGTGGCATGACAAACGTGATGTCACGTTGTTGACATCAGTTCACCGAAACGAAATGGCAGACAGTGGCAGGCAGAATAGAGAGACCAATGAACCCATTCTAAAACCTGCAGCTGTGATGGACTACAACCTCAGTATGCCCTTAGTGGACAAATGTGACATGCAAATTGAGTTTGTTTATTGTGTTCGCAAGAGTTATAAGTGGTACATAAAACAGTTTTTCCATCTTGATATTTCCATTCTTAATGCTTATACTGTTTAAGTTGAAGACCAACAATAAACCAAAATATGGTGAGTTTTGTTTGTCAGTCATCAGACAAATAATATTCAAGTACCAAGTAACAACACCTGCAATAGACCAGCACCCACGAAATTATCAACACACACCCTCTCGTCTGTGGCCTGGTGATCACTACCCCATTCAGCTGCCTCCTGGTGTTATGTCTGTCTACATACCACAAAACTCCCACAAAAATGCAGAGACACTCGTTTTGTGTGTTAGAAGTGTAAAACACCACTGTGCATAACACCGTGTTTCAAAGAATTCCACAAGCTGCAGCAGTTCTAGGAAGATATCCAGTGACTGTACATTTGTATATACCACCTCTCCTCACTTAACGACAGAGATAGGGACCTAAAACCCCGTTGGTAAATGAATTTGTCACTAAATAAGGAGCATACTATAATGGCAGTGGATTTGTGTCAACCATCCTTGATATTGTTTTAATTTCACCTTTACACCATTTATAACATATCTTGTATATTTTTAAATGTTTATACAGCAGTGTACTGTACACCTACCATCCGACTTACGACCTGCTCGACATACATCCACTCGACTTACGTCTGTGCATCTGGCGGCTGGGCTGGGCTGGTTGATGCACACCGTTGTACAGTATTTGATGATACTCTCGGCGGCAATGCGTCATGCAGGCAGCATCAGTTTGAGTAACCCTGCCCTATCAGCAGCATCATACTGCATTAACTGGACAGTAAATTTCACCATGGCCCCTAAGATGAAGTCTGAATCTTGCACTGGAGATTGTGGCAAGAAAGGCTCTTACTCTCGAGCTCTTTATTTGTTTTCACTGTTGCATACCTGTCTGTATCTGTCTGCCTGTATATCTGTGTCTGTCTGTATTTGTGTGTGTGTGTTTATCTGTCTTTCTGTGTGTCTGTCTTTGTCTACCTGTGTTTCTTTGTCTTCCTGTGTGTCTGTCTGTCTACCTTTGTCTGTCTTTCTGTCTACCTGTGTGTCTGTCTTTGTCTACCTGTGTGTCTGTCTTTATGTCTACCTGTGTGTGTCTGTCTACCTGCCAGATCACTCACTACTAGGTCAAGGGAGGAGCCAGAGATATGAGTAGGGAAATCAACAAGTTTCTCATGTCAAACACTGCAAGAAGGTCATCAAAGTCCCTCTGTATAAGGTGCTGGTTGAGGTCACCAACAATTATAATATGTTGACAGTTGTGTTGTAGCAGAAGGGAGTCAATATTTTCCATTAGGAAGTTGATGGGGTCTGCATGTTGCCACTGAGGTCTATACATTGCACATGCTAGTACAGAGGTACTAGTGTTTATACAGAGCTTGAAGAACATCATTTCAAGATGTGTAGGGGTGGCAACATCAATGTGCTGGGCATGAACACTTTTAGAGAAGCACACAGCAACACCTCCTCCTTGCCCTTGCCTGTCTCTTCTCATCCATGAGGTGTAGCCAGCAATTCTTGCAAAATTTTCTGGAGTCCTGTCATCCAAAAATGTTTCAACAACAGCTATCATGTCGGGACGTCGAGTGCTCACAAAACTGTGTGAGCTCTCCAACATTAGTAATGAAACCTCTAATGTTGGCCGACAGGATGCAGATAGACTGGCTCCTCATGATTAAGTGGTCAGCTTGAGGTGGTGGGTGTGTAGGGAATGTAAGGTGCCTGCCCTTCAGAGAGGTAGGGTACTGAGGCAGCTGCAGGGATGTAGGTCTGTGGTCTTGTATAAGGCACAATACCACCTGCTGGGCTGGGATAGGAGTAGCTAAGTGGGTGATGTGTGAGAGTGTTCACCAATTCAGAGATCCTGCTGGTTTGTTCTGAGAACAGGTCTCTAAACAAGTGGCCCTGTCTGTCAAGTTCCTTTTTCTTCCGACACTGGTCCTCCTGATGTCCTTTCTTGTAGCAGTAATTACACCTGGTATCTCGCAGGCAGTTGTTGGCAGTGTGCCCCTTCCGGTGACAGCGAGAGCACAGCCTAGGTGCCTGGGAGGGTGGACTAGGATTTGTTGCACCTCCTGTGTTTTGCAGATTTGTCCTCAGATTCTGCCGCTGGAACTGTGTTAGTGGAGGGTGAGACGGCTGTAGATGTCTTCCTCCTCCACGTCCTCTTCCACGTCCTCTGCCCCGTCCTCTACCAGTTGTGACAGATGTGTCCCTGCTGTTCGTACTTTGGCACAGTAGGTGATCAGGTGCAGTGATAGTTCCCTGATCATTAACTGCACCAATCTCTGGTGGAGAAACTCCTGGCTCAGAACTTGCTGATGAAGCACTGCTACCAGATTCTGGAATAGTGTTGGCAGGTGTGCTGACAGGTGTAGGATCAGAGATGGTATGTGCACTGTCAAGTGGACTGGAAGTGGCTGAAGCAGAGATGTCAGGTGTAGGAGAATTAACAGATCCAAGGCTTCCCTCGTTGCTGGGAAGAGGATTTGTTCCCTCTGTGGTGGTCAGAGGAATTGTGTTAGAATTCCCAAAGGTAGTGTTTTGAACTCTGTCAGCCTGTGGGACCTTAGCGATGACAGAATTCCACCAGTTATTTACCCCTGAGTTAAGCTCAGTGTGGGACTTCCAGTCTTTGTCAATAGTGTCACCATCAGCTGAGCAGCTTACGTTACTTGATGTAGGCTTGCACTGGCCTTCTACAATAGCTTGTAGGTTATCTAATGATTTGAGGAGCTCATGAAGTGCTTCCCTGTGATGGATTATCTTAGCTGCAACTTTACAACACAGCCCAAGAGGGCAGTCTTGATCTTTGGACAGGAGTCCCTGAGGTAGGACTTCTGAACCTTCCTCCTGTAGCTCCAGGCTTGTATCCACATATACCACAGAATTATGGATATCCTTCAATTTTCTGAAATTTTCAACCTGGCTGCAACAAAATTCTTCTTCTGGAATGCAATCTGTGTGGCAGTATTTGGAACAAGTAGGCTCCTTATATCTAAGAAGAATTTTGTCCCTTGTGGTATACCCACAAACACTGCAGTAACTACTGGGACAATAGCCAGATAGTGTAGATATTCTTGCTATTTTGCGGTGTGAGTCATCCCAGAGGAGGCTTGTAGGTTTGCAATGAAGTTCACAGGAGAGAGGGTGGGTGGTGGTATCGTGGGTGGGGTGGAGTATCGTGGGTGGGGGTGTTTATAGCAGGGTGGGTAGTGAGGGCGGCAGAGGGCCGACGAGCTGGAAGTGTTGCCTTCTCACTATCACTTAATAAACACTGTTTATGCTATCCACTTTTCCACTCTCTCTGTCTCTCTCTGTCTCTGTCTCTCTCTCTCTCTCTGTCTCTCTCTCTGTCTCTCTGTCTCTCTCTCTGTCTCTCTGTCTCTCTCTCTGTCTCTCTCTCTCTCTCTCTCTCTCTCTCTCTCTCTCTCTCTCTCTCTCTCTCTCTCTCTCTCTCTCTCTCTCTCTCTCTCTCTCTCTGTCTGTCTGTCTCTCTGTCTCTCTCTCTCTCTCTCTCTCTCTCTCTCTCTCTCTCTCTCTCTCTCTCTCTCTCTCTCTCTGTCTCTCTCTGTCTCTCTCTGTCTCTCTGTCTCTCTGTCTCTCTCTGTCTCTCTCTGTCTCTCTCTGTCTCTGTCTCTCTCTGTCTCTCTCTCTGTCTCTCTGTCTCTGTCTCTATCTGTCTCTCTCTGTCTGTCTGTCTGTCTGTCTCTTTCTCTGTCTCTGTTTCTCTCTCTCTCTCTCTTTTTTTACACAGGGTTTGACAAGGTTATGGATCCCTAGCTTTATTGACAAGATATTTACAGGTTAAGGATTCCTAACTTTATTGACAAGCTAAGAGCTGTTACCTACATCAGCTCATTTGAAAGCATTTTTATTATTAAGAGACATACAAGTAGGGAACAGGATGAAGTTGGAGCCATCTGTGGGCCAGCATTTTCATTTGATCAACTGACTTTATCTCGTTGACATCATTATGCTGTACGAATGTGTTCCACACTCGAGTCATCCTGGGTATGTATGATCTCAGATGGAGTGATGTTCTGGAGAAGGGTACAGCCAGAGTGAAGTTGCTGCTTTCTGCCCGTCTTGTGGCATAAAAGCTTGTCTCTCTCTTTCTGTCTCTCTCTCTTTCTGTCTGTCTCTCTCTTTCTGTCTGTCTCTCTCTTTCTGTCTGTCTCTCTCTTTCTGTCTGTCTCTCTCTTTCTCTCTCTCTCTCTCTCTCTCTCTCTCTCTCTCTTTCTCTCTCTTTCTCTCTCTTTCTCTTTCTCTTTCTCTCTCTCTCTCTCTCTCTCTCTCTCTCTCTCTCTCTCTCTCTCTTTCTCTCTCTCTCTCTTTCTCTCTCTTTCTCTCTCTTTCTCTCTCTCTCTCTCTCTCTCTCTCTCTCTCTCTCTCTCTCTCTCTCTCTCTCTCTCTCTCTCTCTCTCTCTCTCTCTCTCTCTCTCTCTCTCTCTCTCTCTCTCTCTCTCTCTTTCTCTCTCTCTCTCTCTCTCTCTCTCTCTCTCTCTCTCTCTCTCTCTCTCTCTCTCTCTCTCTCTCTCTCTCTCTCTCTCTCTCTCTCTCTCTCTCTCTCTCTCTCTCTCTCTCTCTCTCTCTCTCTCTCTCTCTCTCTCTCTCTCTCTCTCTCTCTCTCTCTCTCTCTCTCTCTCTCTCTCTCTCTCTCTCTCTCTCTCTCTCTCTCTCTCTCTCTCTCTCTCTCTCTCTCTCTCTCTCTCTCTCAAATATTCACTCTAGGATTGGGGGTTGCGACAGTCAAAAGGTTAATCACTGAAGAAGGCGCATTCTCCCCCCCTCCTCAGCTGCGGTCTGTTGCTGTTCTTGTTGAAGGTGCTGCAGCTCTTCAGTGGTTAGCTCTTCCCTGTGGTCATTTACCAACTCTTCCACATCCTGGCTACTCACATCCAACCCCATGGACTTCCCCAGTGAAACAGTAGATTCCACAATAGGCTTAGGGTCATTGAGAACACATTCTGGCCACAATTTTCTCCAAGCAGAGTTCAAAATCCTGAAAGTCACTCCCTGCCAAGCCTTATCTATAAGGCTTATGCAATGGAGGATATTGAAGTGATTCATCCAGAACTCTCTTAGGGTCAATTCAGTGTCTGAGGTCACTTCAAAGCTCCTTTGAAACATTGCTTTGGTGTACATTTTTTTGAAGTTTGAAATGACCTGCTGGTCCATGGGCTGGATGAGATGAGTGGTATTAGGGGGCAAGATCTTCACTGTGATGAACTTACACTTCTCAAACAATAGGTCTTCCAAGTCTGGAGGATGAGCAGGAGCATTGTTCAGTACCAGGAGGCACTTAAGTCGCAATTTATTTTCCTAAAGGTATTTGTTCATACAGTGGAACCTCAAAAATCGAACGTATCACATATCTAACGCTTCGAAAATAGGACCATTTTTTCAGACAAACTGTGTCCCTATTATCGAACGTGCCCCTATTTTCGGACCGCCGGGTACGGGACCTGTCTGCCGCTTGCTCTGTCCGTGTCCCCGCGCCTGCGCCTGCGCCGTGAGCAGTCTAGCTTTGTTTATGCTTAAGTGAACACTAGCCTACACTCTCATTCATGCATTTTACAATTATTTCGTTGTGTTTAGTGCTTGTGGTACTGTGAAATAAGCTGCCATGGGCCCAAAGAAACTTGCTAGTGGTACAAGTGAGAAATACCATAGATGTGAAGAAGGAAATAATACAGAAGTATGAGGGTGGTGTGAGACTTGTTGAGCTTGCCAGGATGTATGGGAAAAGCAAGTCGACCATCGGTTCTATCCTGTCAAAGAAAGAACAAATCAAGGAAGCTGATGTTGCGAAAGGTGTTAATATAGGAAGTGGATGAGGTGCCTTCTTCAAAGATTAAGGAGATTTGTGCCAAGTGGAATGATGTCCAAATGTTTGTGCAGAAGTACCACCCTGTGCAAGCTGAAACAAGCCATCTTTGCAACAAGTTCAGTGACAGAACCATGTCCCATTTTAGGGAAATGTTAAAGAGGCACCAGAAACAGAGGACTGTGGACAGTTATTTTGTGAGACAGGGGTCCAGTGACTCTCAAGCTGGTCCTAGTGGCATTAAAAGACAGAGAAGGGAAGTAACCCCAGAGAGGGCTTTACCTGAAGTCCTCATGGAGGGGGATTCTCCTTCCAAACACTAACCCCAACTCCCCCTCTCCTCCTCCCTATCTTCCAGATGTCATCACCAATCTTCAATAAAGGTAAGTAAAAATGTTATTTTATATGTATTACTATACTTAATTAAAAACTATAGTATTTGTTGTATGTAAAACTGTAATTAATCTCTATAAAATGTATTTTTTGTGTGAATAATTTTGGGTTTCTGGAACGGATTAATTGTATTTCCATTATTTCTTATGGGAAATATTGCTTCGAATTTCAGACTTTTCGAATTTAGAACTAGCTCCTGGAACGGATTAAGTTCGATTTTTGAGGTTCCACTGTACTTGGTCCAAACACTTCATTGACCCTCTCAATGAAAATTAGCCTCGTAACCCATGCCTTATTTTTAGCCCTCCACATCACACACAGTTTACTCTTGATGACATTGTTTTTCTTGAATACTCTGGGACTTTCAGAGTGATGCACGAGTAAAGGCTTTGCTTTGAAATTCCCACTAGCGTTACCACAGAACCAAAGAGTTAGCCTATCCTTCATAGGCTTGTGTTCTGGTAGTGCCTTTTCCTCCTGCATGATGTAGGTCCTCTATGGCATTTTCTTTCAAAAGAAGCCTGTTTTGTCACAATTGAACACTTGTTGGGGGAGGAATCCTTCAGCCTCTATGTAATTCTTGAATTCATGCACAAATTCTTCAGCTGCACGTTTGTCTGAACTTGGAACCTCACCATGCCTTACAACACTGTGTATGCCACTACTCTTCATGAATCTGTTGAACCAGCCTTTGCTGGCTTTAAATTCACTAACAGCAGCACTCGTTCCAGGCATTTTCTTTACGAGATCCTCATGCAGCTGCCTTGCCTTCTCGCAAATTATCCCCTTTGAAACACTATCTCTTGCTAATTGTTTTTGGTTGATCCACACCAACAACAACTCCACACCCTCGATTGTTTGAGACCTCTGTTTTGTTAGCATATTTACACCTTTCGCAACATCAGTGTCCTTAATTTCTGCTTTCTTCGACAGGATGGAACTGATTGTAGATGTAGATTCCCATAAATCCTGGTCAGCTCCACCACACATATGCCACTCTTATATTTTGCAATAACTTCTTTCTTGAATTCTATCATGTCTCTCACCTTCTTTCTTTGGCCCCATGGTGGCTTATTTCACAGTTGCAATCAATAAACAAGCACCAAAAACAATGGATGAATACACAGAGTATTCCTACCCGAACGAGAGAGACTCACAGATTGAGTGTGATATGCGTGAGGAAGCGCATTGCCAGCGGGTGGACGTGTCTCATACCAACGATTTCCGAGCGGATGGCCGATATCCAGGGGGAAAATTTTGCTGAAAAAAGTGCTTGATTTCTGAATTGACCGATTTCTCCAGGGGTCCACTGTATATCACTGAAAACTGGGGTTGAAATCAGGCAGTCTGTCAACCAGTATAATTTGACACTGTGCCTATACACATGTGGCATAAGCATTATTGTGGCAAAGAAAAGATACATCTCAGCCACAGTTGTGTCCTTCCACTGGTGTAGGCTGATCTTGGTGAAAGAATTGTATTTGCCATGGTGTAATCGAAATACAGTGGACCCCCGACTTATGATCAGCTCCCAACACGAACAATTATGTAAGTGTATTTTTGTAAGTGCTTCTTTAAGTGTATTTTTGCGGGTCTGAAACGGACTAATCTAATTTACAATATTCCTTATGGGAGCAAATTCGTTCAGTAATGGCACCGGAACAGTCTTCTGGAACAAATTAATATCGTAAGTCGGGGGTCCACTGTACATGTATATGTTACTTTCCCTAACAATTTCTATCAGGGGTTCATCAAAACATTCCAGTTCAGTGGCATTGTTCCCTAGTGTACAAGATGGCCGTATTCCACTTTGAGTTTCATCGACATGATGGGGATTTGGAACAAAATTGGCACCTTGCTGCCAATCCCAGATGCGGTCTGCTGGTGGATACTGGATATTAACAGGTGGTTGCAGTTGTAGAGGTTGTGGCTGTGCAGGTTGGTGTGGTGGGTGGGTGGGTGAGGGTGGACTTTGTTGTAGCTGCGCTTAGTCAGCGGCATGGCTACCAGCATGGGCCACTGCTGGTGCCTCATGGCACATGGCACCACTACCATCTGGTGACGCATGCACATTATCCATCCCAATTGTAATAATATCGTCATTTTCACTATCTGTTCCTGTTGTACAGCCACGGGATGTACTCCGAGATGTACTCCTTCCCCTTGGAATAGCATATGGCACACTACCAGAATGCAAGTAGCATAGTATATACTGATGCTTCACTGGAGAATATTCCACTTCACTCACACTATTGGAACTGTATTCAAGAGCTTGGATATCATAATCACTATCACTATCATCACCACTGCTCACATCTGAGTCCTGGACAAGGGAAAATATGAGTTTCCTCTTTCATTCTGGTACAACTGAATGTGAACAAGACGGCCGAGCACCAGAGGTGGAAGGGTGAGGGTCGTCTAGGTTTTCATCACTATTACCGGTGTCCTGGGCATTACTTTCGGTCACAAACTCCTCAAAACCATGAAATTCACCTTCGCTGACACCTGTGTTTGAACTATTACTTAGGAACAAAAGAGTCCCAGTTTGCCGGGGAGTGAGGAGTTTCATACCACAAGGCATGGTAAATGTGGTGTACTAAAATGGCATTCCCACAATGCAATGCAGATGCCCCAATTTTTTTCATACTGCACACACTAACGATGCAGACCCTTTCTTTCACATATAAGCCTACCAGCTTTTTCCCGCTAGATTTGAAGGCGCTAGAATTTTGGTGTAGTATTATGGGACCGACACTGGCTCTCAAGCCGTAATACTACGGGACCAACACTGAAAGAGTTAATGAATGTACTGTATATGTATTTTATCATTCTGGGATGCTTTAAATGTCATAGTATATTACGTGTAGGTGGGGTGGGGTGGGCTGCCCTGGCTAGCTACCATACTTCCCAAACCTGACTTCCTACAAATAGATACTACTCGCCTGTCACCCTACATTAAGACTATAAATATTTTAAGGTAAATAATGGGTGTACTCTGTGTGTATTTTACCTTTATTGTTTTTAATGCCTAGTTCTATTGCTATCTTAATACGTACAGTGGAACCCCGAGTTTCGATCATAATCCATTCCAGGAGCTAGGCCTAAAGTCGAAGCAGTATTTCCCATAAGAAATAATGTAAATCCAATTAATCCGTTCCACCAAAAAATAAAAAAAAAATTCATTTTTTTTAAAGAATAAATACTATAGTTTTACATACGGAAAACAATGAGAAATCAATATAAAGCACTAATTTTAATGGATAAATGAACATTTAAATCAGTTTTACCTTTATTGAAGACTCTTGTTGGCATATGGAAGAGGCAGGAGAGTTTGTTTGGAGGCAGGACTAGATAGTCCTTCAATATGATACTAATATCAACTCTATGGCTTATTTATCTATCACAATTCATCTAATATGACAAAATAAACAATATTAATAATGGAAACATGGCATATACTCCAGAATGAATAAAATATGTCATTATATATGTCACGATTGGTGTTGTGTTGTTGTTGGGTGTATAAGGGCCACTGAGAACATAAGCATAAGCAGCAGCAGAGGCGGCGGTGTTGTCAGTCACCCTTTATACCTCAAACAACAATGAAGGAGTTAAGTTTCTTGTCATCATTTTTCTGTCACTTAATTGCTTAACTTACTTGTTGCACTGTTAATGCTACACTTTGTTGCTGGCTGGCGTTAGCCTTATCGACTCATGTTGCTTTAGTATCGTACATATCGTAGAATCACTGAATCACTGAAAAAGGCACATTCTCCCCTCTCTCTTCCTCCTCCACTCTGGTACTGTGCTACAATTTCTTTTTTTCAACTTTCTTTACCAAAGGGCTGCTACTATGAAGTTTCTTTGGACCCATGGTGGCTTATTTCACAGTCACAATCAATAAACAAGCACTAAACACAATGAATTTATTGTGAAATGTTTGGATGAGCATGCAGGGTAATGTTCACTCAAGGATAAACAAAGCTAGACTGGCTCACAATGCCTGCATGGGCAGGCAGACAGGTCTGGTATGCCAGCCGAAACATGAGGCACAGGCCAAAACTGAGTATTGGCTGCTTTTTTTTGGCTATATAGCCAAAAAAAGCAGCCAATACTCAGGGCGGCCAGTACTCAGGGCAGCCAAAACTCAGGGTTCCACTGTATATGTTAGTGTAAACTTGTTATCTGGCATTTATAAGTGGAAAAAAATAGCGTTCTGCTTTCTAGCAATGTCCGCTTTCCGGCAGTAGCCTGTAACCTAACCTGCCGTATAAGTAGGACCTTACTGTACATTTAAAATCTTTTATACGTATTTTGTTTTTAAAAAATTATGGATTTAAAACCTGAATGCATCCTTAATTATAAATAAAAATATGTAGCAGTATATTAAAGCAAGTTATTTCACTAGACAGCTTCAGTGCCATTAGTTCAACAACCCAGCAGTGAAGGAAATGAGTTGAAGGAGGATAACAGCTATTACCCTGTAAATTCAGCTGTGTAAAACAAAAAAAAATTAAGGGTTTTATCATTTTCTTAGGGGCCAAAAACTTTAGATTTACAGCTAATGCGTTGAAGCTGGTAGTGTAAATTTTGTAACAGGTAAGGTAAAGGGTAAAGGTAAGACATTGTTTGAGTGCCATTCTAAACACTGGCAATTTTTTTTTTTTTTTTTTTAACCCTGAACGCTCCAAACGTATATATACGTTCTCTCACGTAGCGCCCCAAACGCATATATACATTCTCTCACGTAGCGCCCCAAACGTATATTATACATTTTCTTTGTCATTCATTCAACATTGCCACGATAAGCCTGAGTCGCCTAGACATGAGAGAATGGGTGTGCGCACTCACTGTGCACCATATTAAAATAATTGGGGATGCCTGGGTACCATATGCTCTTTTTTTCCTATTAAAAAAACTATTTTTTTTTTCTCAAAAAACTTTGGGGCACTACGCGAGTGAACATATATATATATGTTTGGGCCGTTTAAGGGTTAAGCATAATACCCTTGCTTTTATTTCTTGAGCCCTGATGACAGACTCAGCATTTTTAAGAGTAGTTCATTATTTATTCAGAGTTTTCCCATAAGTGAAAAATTTTCTTTAATAGTAATTCACCATTTAGAGTACTGTTCCACTCTCATAATACATTCTTACTAGTTAAATGATCAAAATGCACAGAGTAAAATTTATCTTAAAGTAAAATAACAAAATTAAAAAAAAAAATATTATTGATCTCTAGTGAATTTATCTTGAGCATTTGACAAGAGTGAATTTTTGTGACATGTCATATGAAGGAATCTGTAAACACCCATCACTGATCAAGTAAAAACTTATGCTGAAATTATTAAGACAGAAATTTTCTAAAATATTTTTTTAAAACATGTTTGAGAAAGGTTTTATATGCATAGGCTTCTTTGTTTTAATAGATGAACATTAGGTATGCAACAATAGGTTACATAAATTTGTGGAGGGAATTTTTTTTTTTTTTTTTAACACGGTGGCCGTATCCCACCAAGGTAGGGTGACACAAAAGAAAGAAAAACCCAAAAAGAAAGAAAAAAACTTTCCTTATCAGCCAACACTTTCACCATCACTCATACATAATCACTGTGTGAGCGGGGAGAGAGAGGGCCCAGTAGCAACCGGTGAAGAGGCGGGGCCAGGAGCTAAGACTCGACCCCTGCAACCACAAATAGGTGAGTACAAATAGGTGAGTACTGTCTTTGCAGAGGCACCCAGATATGACAGTTTAGATAGTCACTCCAAACTGCCAATATCCCCCCCTCCCCCTTTAACCCTTTCAGTGTCGAGACCCCTGATCCTTAACTCACTCCGTGTCGAAAAATTTAAAAAAAAAAAAAAAAAATTCTTATGAAACGATAGAGAATCTTTTCCTGATGGTTATGACACTAAAAGTATGAAATTTGATGAAAAACTTAAGAAATTACACTCTCGTGAATCTTGGTGATATTATATGA
This sequence comes from Cherax quadricarinatus, assembly GCF_038502225.1. NCBI lineage: Eukaryota > Metazoa > Arthropoda > Malacostraca > Decapoda > Parastacidae > Cherax > Cherax quadricarinatus. Next base: position 27,811,750 of record NC_091304.1, read on the forward strand.
TAATATACGACATTTAATGAGACTCGGTGATTATTATTATTATTATTATTATTATTATTATTATTATTATTATTATTATCATCATCATCATTGCTAATATGGTGTCTCAAAACATAAAACACACTGATTTTAATATGTACCTGCACGCCAGCACAGTGTGTAAGTTTATTTAGGTACAGGTATACATAAGTATAATTATCAGAGTATATATATAATATGAAATAACTTTTTAAAACACTTGAAATTTTGGAGTTCCAGACACAATGGAGACAGTGCTTACGGATCTCACAGAGAATGTAAACAAACCGGGTGGGGCACGGTGACCGTATTAGAAAGTCAGGTGGGAGAAGCCGTATAGAGAGTTTTGGTCATAATTTGAAATGGCTGTATTAGCAGAACGCCGTAAAGCAAAACACCGTAAAGCGGGGCCCTACTGTAAGTGAACAATATTTAGATAAAGCAAGGAAGTTTTTGTTTTTTTCATGGATTTATAAAAGGCATATGATAGGGTAGATAGGGGAGCAGTGTGACACACATTGCAAGTTAATAGAATAGGCAGTAAGTTACTGAAAGCAGTTAAGAGTTTTTATGAGGACAGTGAGGCTTGTTAGGGTATGTAGAAGAGAGGGAGATTATTTTCCAGTAAAAATAGGCCTTAGACAGGGATGCATGATGTCAACATGATTGATTAACAGATATGTAGATGGGGTTGTAAAAGAAGTGAATGCCAGAGAAATATGTGGGATTAAAATACAGTGGAACCTCTACTTACGAGTTTAATCCGTTCCATGACCTTGCTCACAACTGGATTTGCTCGTTTGCAGAATCAGTTTTCCTCATTTAAATTGAAATGCAATTAATCCGTTCCAGTGGAATTCTGTACTTCAATAATTTCGCTAATATCAACTCTACGGCTTATTTATCTATCTCACTTCATCTAATATGACATAAAAAACAATATAAATAACATAGAAACCTGATATATACTCTAAAATGAATAAAATATGTCATTCATGTAGTGGTATGGGCGGTGTCGGCGGTGGATGAAAGTTTGTCTGGAGACTGGGCAAAATACTTCATGAATAATTTCGCTAATATCATCTATATGACTTATTTATATATCACAGTTCATCTAATATGACATAACAGACAACATAAATAACAGAAACACGATATATACTCTAGAATGAATAAAATATGTCATTATGTAACAGGTGGAGGCGGCCACAACCACTCCCTCTCTGTTGTGGTAAACACTGCCATCTAGTGACGGCCTTTTGAAGCCATCTATTATTATAATTATTATATGTAGTACATTATTATTATATATGTATTATTATTATACATATTATTATTATTGTATTATATTATTATTATTATACGTATTGTTATTATTCATATTATTATACATATTATTATTATCATTATTATTATTATTATTATTATTATTATTATTATATAAATTATTTGTAATTTTTATTCACACAAAAAATATAAGATTTACTGTTATTCCTTATTGCAATAATTGTATAAATATGTCAACCCATTCACGACTGCATATTGGAATGGACATTTGTTTACACTGAAACAGCCAAGCAATAGACTACTTCTCCTAGGTTGAGCTCAATTTCAAGGCACTTTTCGTCATGAAAGCAATCAAAATCATATCTTTTTCTGTAATATATCTTCCATTCTATCAAATGAGACCAAAAAAACGAGAATACAACCATAAAACCCATTCGAAATTACCACTAAGGAGTGGCTAATTGCTGAGAAGTGAACTCCATTATTTATGCTTAGATTTCTTTCATTTTTGGTGTACATTAAGAAGCATTTTTCCATCATACATTGTCCAAGTTTCAATAAGATAGTCCAACAAACAAATGAGATACAATTCCCGAGATCAAGAGCAAGAGCCCCTCACCAGTGACAAGGAACCTGCCTTGAGGTCTGCTCGCTTGTGGAAATTTTGCTCGCGTATGGAAGCAAAAAATCGACCCATTGACTGCTTGTATTTGGAAAAACTCGCACGTGGACACGTTCGCAAGTAGAGGTTCCACTGTATACAGAATTTAATACAAAATGGGAGTTTTCACAGTTGTTTTTTGCCAATGACACTGTGCTTTTGGGAGATTCTGAAGAGAAGTTGCAAAGGTTGGAGGATAAATTTGGGAGGGTGCATAAAAGAAAAAAATTAAAAGTGAACATGGGAAAATGCAAGGTGATGAGGGTAACAAATGATTTTGGTAATGAAAGATTGGATATCAGATTGGAAGGAGGGAGTATGGAGGAACTGAATGTGTTCAGATATTTGGAAGTGGACTTGTCAGCAGATGGGTTTGTGAATGATGAGATGTACCATAGAATTGATCAGGAAAAAAAGGTGGGTGGTGTATTGAGGCATCTGTAGAGACAAAGAACATATCTATGGAGGCAAAAAGGGGAATGTAAGAGAGTATATTATAATAGTACCAGCACTCTTATATGGATGTGAAGTATGGGTTGTGAATGTTGCTGTGATTAGGAGGCAGGAGGCAGTGGAGATATCATGTCTGAGGGCAGTGTGCAGTGTAAATATTATGTAAAGAATTCGTAGCTTAGATATTATAAGGAGGTGCAGGGTTACCAAAAGTATTATCCAGAGGGTTTAGGATGAGTTGTTAAGGTGGTTTGGACATTTAGAGAGGACAGAACAAAATAGTATTACTTGGAGGGTATATATATCTGTAGTGGAGGGAAGGCAGGGTAGGGGTTGCTCTAGGAATGGTTGGAGGGAGGAGGTAAGTAAGGTTGCATGTCAGGAGTGGAGGCAAATGGTTTTGGGACTTGACAAACTGTTCGAGTGTGAGCAGGGTAACTTTTGTGAAGGGACTCAGGGGAATCTAGCTAGCTGGACTTGAGTCTCGGAGGTAAGAAGTATAGTGCCTGCATATTTTACTTAAAAATTAAACTTAGTACTATTCTGGGCTTAAGATGCATCTGTCATTAAATATAGAAGCCATTCAGAATAGAAAAATATTGTCTTGCTCCAAGAACATCAACACCACAGTTCATATCCACTGAACTAATATTGCTACCCACCCTTCAGAGTGTGCATACTGTATATTATTTCTCACCATCTGAAGGAAGGGTGGGGGTATTTGCAGTTTGGAGAGGCATCTGAAATGTAGTATTGGCAAACTTCTGGCAAAACAGTGATAGTGAATATTTTTTTTTTTTGGGGAGGGGTCACCCTACATCGGTTGGAGACAGCTGATATGTTAAAGAAAAAATATGTAATGATAGTTTGTAGCAATAAACTTATTGGTATATAATGAGTGAAGTTTGTTGAGGTGAGTTAGTTGTTAGTTTAATATGTTTATTATGCACCCCATACCCATCCTGTGGCGGTAGTCAAAAGATTACAGAGGTACATAATTGGTCCAGGGACTGGACCCCAAAGTTTTGATAGCTGAGCAAGTTACAGATGTAATGAACTCATAATTTACAAAGGTAATGAACTCACAATGTACAAAGGTAATGAACTCCAGGTAGGTCTAGTAACAATTATGACAAGTTACAAAGGTATTTACAGATTACAGAGGTACGTAATGGGTCCAGGGACTGGGCTCCAAAGTTTGATAGCTAAACTAGGTACAAAGGTAATGAACTCACAAGTTACAAAGGTAATGAATCCTGTAAGAATGGTTACTTACGTTTATACATGGGTACAATCATGAACAAATTCCAGAGTAATGAGCAATTCACACTTCCACACATGGTCACAACTGTAATGAGTTATTGGTGCAAATGTTGATTGTTGAGACACACACACACACACACACACACACACACACACACACACACACACACACACACACACACACACACACACACACACACACACACACACACACACACACACACACACACACACACACACACACACACACACACACACACACACACACACACACACACACACACACACACACAGTAGGGACAGCGAGCGGGCTAGTCACGCCGTCGGTGCTCCGGGGATTTAAGTGTTTTTGAGGGCTACAAGTGTTCTGCAAGGGTTGCTAAGTGTGTCAGGGTAGTCAACAATCCTAGAAGTGTTTTTTTTAATTGCCTGAGCCACACAAGTGTGGGGAGAGCCACAATTTTGAAAGTGATCTGGAAAATAAAAGCGTTGTGGCGCAGGCTAGTGTGAAGGCGGCGTTGCCAAGTGTCACCCAAGATTTTAATAAAGTGAAACAATAGTGTGACCAGTGAAAGAAATACAGTGAATAGGGTACATTATTAACGAGAAGAAATTGAGGTGGATCTACGCCAGGACGTACATCGAGCTGGATCTACTCCAGGACGTCACATCGACCTGGACAATCTACACTGCTACAGCTGCACTACAAGTACTGTATCACCTATGAGTGGTTGTTTGGGTGTGGGGTCCAGGTTCCAATTTAACCGCCAAGCTGAATGTGAATGGTCTAACTCTCATAGCACGATAAAGAATAGGCACTCAAGTATTCAATAAGGTTTAGCAAATGGTAATCCATTGAACAAGGCGATTAACTCACTATAAGCAGGTGATATAGGCAACACTGCAAGGGAGTCAGGTCACATAGGTTGTGGACACAAGGACAACTGAGAATCTACATTACACTCCAAGCACAAGCCACCTACTTTTCAGACACATAATAAACCCACACATAATTCGACACATAATTACACACACACACACACACACACACACACACACACACACACACACACACACACACACACACACACACACACACACACACACACACACACACACACACACACAAACACACACACACACCCACATACACACACACACACCCACACACACACACACACACACACACACACACACACACACACACACACACACACACACACACACACACACCCACATACACACACACACACACACACACACACACACACACACACACACACACACACACACACACACACACACACACACACACACACACACTGTAAGTGCGGTAAGTCCCAGGAGGTTGGTCAGGTCACAAGAAGGTGTGGGCAGCCAAGGACCACTGAGACTTACCTTAAACGCACAAGCCACCTACCTTTCAGTACATAATAAACCCACACATAATTCCACACACAATTACACACAAAATTACACACTCACACACACACACACACACACACACACACACACACACACACACACACACACACACACACACACTCCCCCCTCACCAGACACACACACACTCCCCCCTCACCACCGACATCTCACTACTTCCCCTGATCCATCCCCTCCCTCGATCACCCTCCCCTCCCCCGTTCACCCCAAACCCTCCCCACCCCTCCCCACTCAGCTCCCAAATAGCCACAGTTCCTCCACTACTTCCCCCCCCACACTCTGACACACACACTACTAACCTAACATACAGAACTACATAGGTTTCCCACTCTGAGGCAATCAGGATAAAACAAAAATGGGTTGCCAGAGAGCAACAAGAAAAACCAAGGGACAGGAGGAGGAAAATGCAAAGGAAGATTGGGCAGCAGAGCTCATAAAAAGGGATCATGAATGGGAAAAGAAACTAGAAGAACTTAGCATGAGAATGGAAGAGAGGATAGATATGGAAAGCAGGAAGTGGGAGGTGCATGTCAAAGCAGCAGAAGCTAGGATACAGAGTTTAGAAGAGGAACTGAAAAATCTGAAACAGCCTAAAGAACTAAAGAACATTTTGGGATTGACAACAGAGACTGCTACCTCAGCCACAAATAAGGGGACTGTAGGGAAAGAAGGGGCACAACTGCATGGAGATGCTCTATCAGAGGAGACTGTAGCAAATGAAAGAGCTAAGCTTTATGTGGAGGCCCTAACAGACAACAACAGAGCCCAAGGAAAGCCGAGAAGGGAAAATGACAGGCCACTGAGCCCAAGTACATTAGCCAGTGAAACTGATGAAAGGAAAGCTGCAGTGGAGGAAACCAAATTAAATGAGGGGATACACAGGGATATGCAGTGGGAGAATGAAAGGGTGAGGTCAGTCTTTGTGTATGGGCTCCAGGAAGTCGAAGGGGAAACATATGAAGCAAGAAAACAAGGGGAAAAAAAAGCAATTGAAAGCATCATGAAAGCAATAGGAGAAGACGATATGACCCAGCTGGAAAATTTTCGGAGAATAGGGGGGTTTGTAAAAAAAAGAACCCGGCCAGTGAGAGTGACCTTCAAGGCAGAAGCGACTCGGACCAGGATACTGCAGGAGAAAGCACGATTAAGGGACATGACGGCATACAGGAGGGTGTATCTCGACCGCGACAGAACACAAGAAGAAAGGAAGAAACTGAGAGAGATGGTACAAAGGCGAAAGGAGGAAAGAGAGGGGATGGAGAAGACAGACAGGAGATCCCAGACCCAGGAAGAAGATCTAATACAGCCTCCCTCACAACTTTCTATAGAAGCCTCCCAACCAGGTCAACCCCAGTGCAACCAAACACTCTAAATCAAAACACCCATGCCACATCCAATGCCCCCACCCACTACATTACAAACTTCACCCCCACAGCAACAACCCATAGTTCCTTACCAGGTCTCCCACTTCCCCAACCCCAATATACTTCCCAGACCACAGTCTTAGAAAAGAAGTTGAAGGTGTGGTATACAAATGCAGATGGAATAACAAACAAGTATGAGGAGTGGCACGAAAGAATCAAAGAGACATCCCCAGACATAATAGCACTCACAGAAACAAAACTCACCAGAATAATAACAGATTCAATCTTTCCATCCGGATATCAAATCTTCAGGAAAGACAGAGGGAGGAGAGGGGGAGGAGGAGTTGCACTGCTCATTAAAAACCAGTGGGGTTTTGAGAAAATGGAAGGAATGGATGGCATGGGCGAAAGGGACTACTTAGTAGGAACAATCCAGTCTGAGGGACATAAGGTGATAATTGCAGTAATGTACAACCCACCACAGAACTGCAGGAGGCCAAGAGAAGAATACGATGAGAGCAACAGAGCAATGATCAACACACTAGCCGAGGTGGCCAGGAGAGCACACATGGGGGGAGCAAAGTTACTAGTTATGGGTGATTTCAATCACAAGGAGATTGACTGGGAAAACCTGGAGCCCCATGGGGGTCCCGAAACATGGAGAGCCAAGATGATGGATGTGGTACTGGAGAACCTCATGCATCAACATGTTAGAGACACTACCAGAGAGAGAGGAGAGGATGAACCAGCAAGGTTGGACCTTGTATTCACCATGAGTAGTTCGGACATCGAGGGTATCATGTATGAAAGGCCCCTGGGAGCTAGTGATCATGTGGTTCTGTGCTTCGACTACATAGTTGAGCTCCAAGTGGAGAGAGTAGCAGGAATAGGCTGGGAAAAACCAAACTACAAAAGGGGGAACTACTCAGGCATGAGGAACTTCCTTCAAGACATTCAGTGGGAGAGGGAACTGACAGGAAAACCAGTACAAGAAATGATGGACTATGTAGCAACAAAATGCAAGGAGGCAGAGGAGAGGTTTGTTCCCAAGGGAAACAGAAATAATGGGAAGAACAGAACGAGTCCTTGGTTCACCCAAAGGTGTAGGGAGGCAAAAACTAGGTGTACTAGAGAATGGAAAAGGTACAGAAGACAGAGAACTCAGGAAAATAAAGAAATCAGCCGA